>NC_066834.1:6003936-6315299 GCF_001640805.2 Lates calcarifer
TGTTAGGGAGTGTGGCTTGAAATGACTTGGTGTGTTATTCATACACTATTTCATGAGACCAGGCAGATGGAAGACATTATTTATTTCATTTCTGTCCAAATGAAATAACATTTATTGATATCAAAGAAAGAGAACCTATAGTATGTTTGCAAAGCACACGGTCTTTGTGTGTTTATCTAAGAATTATAACATAAAGGAACAAGAAATGCAGTAAAGAAAGATCCTGAAGTACAAATTGAAAAAATCTTAGTACCCGTTTGTTTATTGACTCAATAAATGAATTGGATAGGAAGGTAAAAAACATTTCTACCTTGAAGCTTTGGAAACAAGTTGTCAAGCAGTGCAATACTTCTCTCTTCAAAGTATTACAGGAGACATGAAGAGGGCTAATTGAACATATTTTTGAAATTCAGAGTAACATTTGTCCCTTATTGCCACATATTTTGTTATTCAAACAAGAACAAATAAAGAAGAAATTATAATAATTCTGTCTCTGATCCAGACAGTTCACAGTTTTGACACATTTTCATACTTGTCTAAGCAGCCAAGATGCTTCTCTTTATGTCTCCTTGTAAATTTTAGGGTATCATTACTGAGCTGTGATATTAGATTTTTCTCACCTTAGGGATTTTGGGTTATTTGACTTTTTGTGTGCATGTCTTTTTGCTGTGCAAAGCATGCATCTTTCCATTTAAACTCCAATTTTGTAACTGCAGTGTTCGAGGTATTTACTGCATTGATGTGGGCTGATTCACACTTCCATTATTGTTGTGGACTGCAGAACGAGTTCTTCAAGTGGGTCTATATCAAGGTCCATGGCTCTACTTAATAGAGCTTTGCATTTAATAGACTCTTGGTCTGCTTGGTTGAGATGTTGCCAAGGCTGTATAGATTTTATTTTTTCTGTACACAAGAGAGGACAGTTACAATTCAGCTTGTTGTAAGTATTTCATTGTACTCTCTACAAAGACTTAGAGTAGGGAATGTTCAGTGAAAGTTTATTTTTCCAGGTTAATAAAAATTCTCTCCCTGTGAATTGCGCAAAGTATGACAAAAAAGTATGAATGTTTCTAAAATAAATCAAACCTCATTCAGTGTAAACCACATGCATGTCATGATGTTCCTCTCCCAAACATGACTACTAAATAGCAGAATTGCCTGTGGCCTTCAAGAAATATGGATTAGGTCACATTTACATTTGCGCTGATTTAAATGTAGTCTGACATCATGGAAATGGATGTGTTGTTGAAAATGAAGTTATTTTTGAGACACAGACACAATAACAGTATTTCAGCCTCTCAATTATATCTCATGCAGCTCCAGACTTCATCACTAGGACTAAAAATGCTGCCCCTAATGTATCTCTAAAGCAATTACAGTGTGCTCTAAGGACTAATGAATATAACTTGTTTTTTTGGTTCCTTTTTTTTTCTTCCCCATTAGATCAAACCAGCTATTAGTCATAATGCTTCAGAATTTGATAAGATTATTCTTTGCACCGTGACATTCACAAGAGTATTAAATTGTTTTCAAAGGATGAAAATAATACAGTAACAAGCACCCAAGGTCACAGCATTTTGTAAATACATTACAAGCCAGTGCATTTAAAGGAGAGAATTTGGTTTTCATTGGCAGAGTGATTACTACATCAGTGGGATTCACAATATGAAAAAGACGGACAGTCATAGCTGACAATCACACATTGAATCCAAAATAAAAGATGGCTGTTTGAGCATTTTTGAGGTTTTTGTGGTGGCACAAATATCTTCTAATTTCAGTTAGCTTGATGTCATTCACTGCCACTGTAAACATACAAAGATTCAGCTGCACCTTCCTCTCTATCTAATTTGGTTATGTACTTGAATTTATCAACAGTTACACTCTGTACCAAAATAGATTCTTTCAGTTTGCCACTTTTGTACTGTAAATTCTGCTGTATTTCCAGCATAGCACAAAGCAGGCATGTGCTACATTTGATGACTCATAATTTTTATTTTCAGTCCAGGGAAGGGAGTTAATATATCTCACATCATGGGAGTTGACAACAGAACCAACTCCTCGACTTTAGTGTTTGAAACTTACATAAATTGTCCTCTCTGTCTAAAGCTCCAGCAGCCTCAGCTACTGATGTGTGAATAGAGGACTTCCACTCCTCATAAGCTTTGCTTCTGGGATATCTGGGATCCAAAATCAATCATTTTCCCTACATTATGTACACCATTACTTGACTCAGAAACTTGATTCGGCTGCATTTGAACTAGTCCAGTAACGAGGAAGCAGACTCTCAGTAGTGTGGCCAAGTTTTTTGAGTGGACTGATTTTTTTTAATTATACAGTGACTTGATTGAATAATCACTCAAGGCGATCTGATTTTCAGAGTAAACAAATGGGTTTATGGCTGAATTTACACAGTCCAGTCTTGGCGTGCTTGAGTGCTCAGAGTGCCAGATTATGAACAAGTCCTGAGTCACAAATGATAATTACAAACTTCTCTATAAATACTCTGCTGTATTAGTAATCTGTTGTCTTGTGTGCTTCACAGTAAACACGACATTCACTTGGGGAAAGCACGAGGCAGACAATAATAAAGTGGAATCAATGATTTGTAATCCCCAGGTATTTGAATCAAATGTTTTAGACAACACATGGGTGGCTAATGCATTTTCTGCATGCAAAGTAATAGTATAATCTGCACTGCAATCTGGTGAGCCTCATTAATGGCCAAAATATTTTATTTTTCCCAGTTATTGTCTTAATGAAGACAGATGTATTGTAACTGCAGTTCTTGGGTCTCCTTCTGGTATGGTTTGGAGCAGAGACAAGCAGAGATGTTGGGAAAAAGACAGCAAAATTAAGGAGGAGAAATTGTCTGAGAAACTTTAGAGGCAGAGAGAGACAGTCAGGCAGAGACTGATGGAAGAAAGGGAATTTATGATAAGTCTCTCTCTGAACTGAGGATGTAAATTGTGATCTGCAATGATACTTCCTCAGTGTTCCATTGTTTTAAACCACAGGGGTCAAACAAGCAAAGTCAAAAGAATGAATATCACTGAGAGGCAGATGAGGCCAGTTTTGTTTCAGTAACCCATAAATCCAGAAAACAAGACTTGCAAATGCTTGTCGTGTCTTATAAACACACAGCCCTAACTGTAAAATTCCCTCAGACACAAACAAATACCTCTCAACTTGTGCTATGTCAACTATCATCTGGAAAACAGTGCCAGCCATTGAATGCTCTAGCACCAAATCATGGCATCAATTTGCATCCAAGCAATTTAAACAAAGGAATTATTTCTTTTCTACACTGTTTCTATGTTTTCAGCAAAGCAAGGCAGCATTAATCAAAAATAATTAGACTTTATCTCTCCAGACAGGGCTGCTCTCTCAGGGAGATTCTTGACCTTCATATGGAATAGTATATAGTGCAGTATAAAATACTGCATGACTCTCAATAATTTGCTTTAGTTTTTATGAGGAAAACTTCCCTCAACCCCCACCTCAGTTTGGAGTTTTCCTTAGTTTCCGTTGTGCTTGATAGCTTCTAACCCTGAATCACAAATATTATGAAGACTTTTATTTGGTCACAGATTTCTTCATTATCTTGAGGACTGTAAATGTGCAGATTTAACACTTAGGAAAAATCATCAGTGCATCATTAGGGGCTTCAACAAAAAATAATCATGAATAATCTAAAAAAAAAAAAAAAAAAAGTCTGCATTTTGTAGATGCAAATTATCGAATAATTTCCTGCCCTCTAGGTTGGATAATCAGACAACAGGATGAAATGCTATCACCAAAGGTTATTAAAGCTTTTGTCTCTAGAGCTACTTGATCACTGAAGTAAAATTAATGTAACTTTATAAACTTTTTTTTTGCTTAATGGTAGGGCAAAGCTGTGGTCTTGGGTAAATAATGTAAACTCCATGCAACAGTCTGACATTTCATATCTTATCTTAAACTTGCCATGGCATATTGCCATTACACTGCGACCTGTGGCCACTAAACTTTCTCAAAATCTGATAGGGACCCTGACAGACTAATTTCTTTTAGCTGTTGCAAAAAGAAGCAAATGCTCTTAGTTTTCCTTTCAGCAAAGAAATAGACCACCAGTGTTTTGTTTTTGCTTTTTTACTTTGCAGAGAACAATGAGTTAAAAGAGTTAAGTAGATCAATTTGGCTCGCTGGCATGCTCCAGTATTCAGGATGTAGTTCATTATAAGCTCATAGAATGTGCACTGCTGGGTTTACCATTGCATCCATATGGGGAGTGGACAATTATCAGGCCTGAGAGCAGAATGAAGTGTGAGGAAGATGGACAGGTGATATTGCTTGCTGTGCACTAAAGTAGATGGATGGTTGTGTTATGGTTGTGGTGGTTTGTACAGCTGGGTATTACCCAGCTGCCAGCTTGACAGAAAGAACTACATTTAATGAGAGGTGTTTTCAGAGGGAAATGTTACTGCTAACCATTTAATGTAAGACTAATACTGAATGAGGCACATACACTAAATGTCTTACCATGCTCTAAACTTTTTCTGCATTTTGTGATTATGTAGCTGCTTAATCCTCCACTCTGCACCCACATCTGATTATTTAACATGATATACGGAAGACTGCAACTACCTGTTGTTTTCACTGTTGATTAATCTGCCAGTTACTTTTTCAATTTTGTTAAGTATATGAAATGTCAAAAAGATGTTTAAAAAATGCCCATCACAACTTTGACAGAGCCAAACATGACATCTTCAAATGTCTTTTTTTTGTTTTGTTTTGTTTGACCAAATCTCCAAAAATCCAAAAATGTCTCCAATAATTTGTTTCAGCTTTAAAAATGAGCTCCAATCTTGATAAACTAGAAGGTAATGTATGAAGACAAGATGGGAAGAATTTGAGTTATGGTAGTGTTTTAGTCTTGTGTTTTTAGCTCTGAAATGAAATGAGATTAGTGGACCGCATTTCTAGGCTCTAATTTACTCTACTGTTTAAAATGGATGAAAATCATCTCCAAGATTAAATACATTTTAACATTTTGTTTCCTTTGGTAATGTTGCTATGATGTTATTGAAGTTGGGCAAACTATCTCATGCACTCCTTGAGCCATAGCTTTATTTCACAGAATGCATCTAAAACTAAAGCTAAGGAAATGAAGGAAAATGAAATTTACTGGTTTATGTTTACTAAGGGACTCATTCAAGTGCTCCTGCTGGTAATATGTTGGCTCAATAGCTACTGTAGCTGTATAAGTAAGCCCTATTTTCAACAACCTGGAAATGTTTATCTTATGTGTAACATTACTGTGTATGTTTATTGTGCTTACATTTGTGTAATATTACTGTGTCTACACACCAAGCCCCGAGGTCCTGGTGCTGCTGTGGCTTTTCCAAATGATGAGACCAAATTCATTTTTATAGTTGCTGCTACAGACCTCTGTTGCTTTACTGCTGTGGGAGCAGTAGACATGCAGACTCCACATGGATGCATCTGTGAGTCTATGAGAAACACCATATCCCTGTTTTTGTTGCTCGTATAATTTGTTAGATATTTCTAAATGTAATATGCTGGAATACTTTCTCTTGGCAGTGTGAAAATTGATTCACACATGTGCTGTCATCTGTTCCTCATATGTCATTTTATGTTCATCTTCCTTGGAGAGTTGTAAATCTCCCTCAAAGCAACTGCAGTAACTGTTGTGTATGTGAGAATGTGCTATAGTCCATTATAGGTTTAGTATAAAATTACCAAATTAATTAATTGTTTAACATCTGTGCATCAACCCGGATGAAAACATCTTAATCTGATGTGTACAAAGCCTTACTTTGAGTACTATCGAGTTTTATAGTCCTCACAACAAAGACAAAAACTAAGGAAGTATCAGTTTTATTCTCAGTATGAATTAGAAGAATAATGCATGGGCATATTTCTGGCACCTGCATGAGCTCAGTGTCTTGTGCATTTTAAATTAAAATTTAAACATTTCAAACAGTGTCAGTTTATCACCAACCCTCTGGTCAAAGGAGCACAAAAGCTTTTAACCTTGCAGAAATGGTAATGTAAGATGTAAGCTGTGGATAGCGGGGCAACCAGACTGGCAGATCGCAAACTTAGGGCCAACATTCTTGTCCCCAAGTTAAAAGTAAACTGCCTAAAATCCTTTTCAGTGTACCCTTCCCAGTGATGTGCTGACTTTGAGCATGAAAAAGAGATTTCTAAACAGAAAAAACATCTTCACAGATTCAAAGGGTAGAACTATCTAGGAAGTGTAAGGGGAACATCTGCTTTGACCTTGTGTGGCATCAAAAAGCCCATAAATATTAAAAAAGTCTGTGTCGGATCTTTGCCCTCGACAGTGCTGGGAAAGGTCACAGCCCAATCGAGTCTAAATCTGTTTTCTAACACTAAAAATGACACCTTGTATATAGTGTGTAAGGTCTTGGCTCGAGCAATGTTATCATCATCATTCTGTGGAAAATAACTCTGTGTCATAACGACCCAGGCTGTGCAACTGCATTATAAAACCAGCCAAAATAATATTTATAAAATAAATATTGAGTAATATTTATTTAAGACTTTTCATATAACATTCTATTCCTGTTTGGTATTGTGCATAATGTATTATTATGAATGTTAGGAAGATGGAGGGAAAGAAAGAAGGTAGTCCCTCACAGAGCATCCACTGTTTTGCCATGAAAATATTTATTGCAAAGCTGGCCCATAAATCACAAATGTATGTCATTCGTTGTCATGACACGTATACATAAATCCCCCTCTTTTATATTGCATTAAAGTGGATTTTTCTGTCAAGAAATGTGTGTATTCTAATCCAACACTAGAATGCGGCACTTGGGCCAAATGTAGGGAGAGAGAAGAGAGGAAACAAATATTATGATATGCAGAAGCATCTAAGTCCATTGTCAAAACCAGTAAGAGCTAATCGGAATTGATCCTCATGTAGCAGCAACACTCAAGAAATCCATCCATTGATAAACACATCCTTGGGAAAGTCACGCTGTGGCTCCAGTAGTGGTTTTTCGTTTCCATTTGTGAAAATGAACCAGCAATTTATTTCTAATCCAAAAATGGTAGCAATAGCCTAAACACAATAGTGTCTGCATTGCTCTCTCTCAATATGATTTATGGGACAGAATCTCTGTATATTTCTTTGGCGATAATAAGAAAATACAGCAATAAATCTGGAAATGTCAGGCAATTTTGTTATCACCTTGTTGGAATATCTGAATACATTAGGAGAGGAGAGGAGAGGAGATGAGAGGAAACATGTTAGACATAAGATTGTTGGTGTCCAATAAGTAACTGCGGAACAGCTTGTGTGATATGAACGAACAATAGAATGATAGATAGATAATGTCTTAATCAATAAATCTTAAGTACTGAAAATAATCGTAACACTTTTTTGTTGTTGATTTGTCAGATTTCAGATAGCAGGGGCACAGGGTTTGTGTCATAATAATAGAATCCATTCTATTACGTTGTATACCATCGTGTAATTATGTATAATTATTGAGTAATTATGTAATTGCTGTTCCCACTGCAGTAACACCAGATAGATGCACAGTTTCTTGAAGGGCTACTATTTATGAGCTCTCCTTCCTATACAGCAGTGATCAGTAATCACTTGGCATAAATAAAGCCCACATGCACACAGTCTTGTTCCTGGACATGCTTGTCATCATTGCAAAGGTCATTGAAGCCCCCCCACCCTGCCGTCCCCCACACCGCCCCTCTGTCACTTGCCTGCTCACACACACACACACGTACACACATAAGGAGAACAGAGCACATGAGGAAAGAGGCTGGTATGGAGATCACTAGCTCATTTGTCTCTTTATCAGACTGTGTCTCCCTCTCTCCAGAGGAGGTGTCTGTTTGAAGAATGTGCCACGGTTGGGAGGATGAATTTGCATGATGAACTTGGAATTTATTTATTTATTTTCCATCAGGCGGCACCCCACTATCATCCCCATTCCTAAAACTGATTTCCATTATACGCAGGGCAGCTTCAGATTCTTTGTCAGTTAAAGGCAATGTCTTAGATAATGATTGTGCCCCTTAAGCTGTCACACATGGAAAAGCAAAGATTTGTTACACTTTCACAGAACATTCAAACATAAATTCTCAGTGTAGTATTGTAAAGCTTCATAGCTTTAGAGGCAGTATGCATTGGGTCGGCTTTTGACTGGCAATATCCATAAAATGCTGAACATCTGAAGAATATAATATGATGTAGGTGCACTAAATGAGTCATATACAATCTGATCACAGCAATCAAACTTTGTTTTACTTTGTCATATGACAAATGTGTCAAACATCGACTTTTAAGCTAAGCACCTCTCATTTGTTTCATTGAAAATGAGCACTGTAGATGAAGAAGCACCACTCACAAAGAATCATTTTCACAGATGTTGCACCATTTCAACAATACTTAAGCCCCCTTTAAACCCAGGATGATAGGTATAGAGCTATAAGATAATCTTAAGACAAGAGATTACTTTGTCATCACAGCCACAACCATATATTCAGTCAGAAGAATAACTATGACTGCATCTAGAGGCTTTCTCAGACTGGCATTTGCAGCAGTAAATATTACAACCACTCAAACTGTGTTTAGTTGACAGCACGTTCATGTGTGTGGCCTACAGAGGGATAAAACGGAGACGCAGTAAGACTTTTATAAGATTGTGGCGCCCATTTGATGAGAGCATTGATCTGTACCTCGTTACACAGACAGGCTTGAAGAAGTGACAACTGCCTGCCTCTTTTTACTGTTTTCGTTTTATGGCGGTAGTAGAAGTGGTGGGAGCAAGAAAAAATAAACATGAAATTCGCCTTTTTTTTGGTCACTGGAACACCCCATAAATTACTGACAATTTCTGCTCATCGAAGATGAATACATGTGATAAATCAGAATGCCACCATCCACAGTTACGTGATCATAGTGGTTGTTGTTTCTGCAATCTGTCGTCATTTCTGCCCCATGTGCATGCGTGCAGCTGAGGAATGACATGGTTTGAACCACTGGGGCACAGTAGCTTGAGGATTAGCTAAAGTCATTTGGTTTCCTTGACAACAATGTGGAAGTTTACAAAATGTGGTGACAGTGCTGGAACCAGTCAAACCTTTTTTTTTTTTTTTTTTTTTGCTTTTTCTTTTCTTATGCTTTTGTTTAAAGAATGAGAAATGTGATGTCCTGTTCCAGAGCAGTGGTTAATTCAGCTCATTGACTTGTTTACTCTGCAAACTTTTAATCCTCAAACTATGGGTGCGGGTTGCATGTGCAGCATTTGAGAAAATGTGACAGACACATCATCACACTCAAGCAGAAAGTGTCAACATTAACTTTCATCTATTCATCTGAGCACTGAGTTTGTTTTTCCTGTGAGCAGCAATAAGCAATTACATACTGATTCATGAAGATTATGAGTTTGTCAAAACAGGGATCCATACAAATGTGAAGAAAAATATACGCTGAAACTGCATCATCAATGATTAAAAATCTTACATGTCCAATCCATCTGCATCTGCATATTTGCATGTGCATATGTGTCTTTCCTAGTTCAACTTGGGTCTCATGAGACCTAATTTGTAAAGCTTGCATTTGCAAAAAATGTATTCGACTTGACATTGTGATGTATACAGACAAGTGAACATGAGTACATTTTATATGTATGAAGTGTTTAAGTGCAAGTACGTGTATCGAGTCAGTGTTATTGTAGGTTTGTGGTATAGCAAGAAATGGATAACATACTGTAAAAAGGAGGAGCAGTGCTCAGAACCATTAGAAACTGCAATAAACTTAATTGAACATGAAATTAATTGAGTCGATCTCTCTTGCCTTAATCGCAGGACAGTCACATGCATTTTTTATGGGATATGACTAATTGTGACTATATGTATAATGTTTCTGGCCATTTGCAGCTCAAGAAATGGAGATTGTTGTGGATAACCATTGTATAGATCTCCACTGGAGGCTAAAATAAGGTTGATAATTTTTTTTTAAATCCATTTAAATTATTATGATTACTGTATTCACCAGTGGAAATACTAAAAGCTTGAACAGAAACAACATTACTAAAAAGACAATAATGAGCAACCTTGTTTGCAGTTGCAGGTGTCTTTTCAACAGTTTTCACCAACATGAAGATGTCACTCGATTACTCGTGATTGTTGCCCCAATTTCTAGTGATTACACCGAATTCCTTGTTCCCAGCAATTAACTTGGTGATTACAATGAAATAAGCGATAGAGCCAGAGGTCGGAGGTATAAAAATAATACTGCAGTTATCATTTTTAAAAATGTTTAAAATCTCTATAATAATGTTATTAACATTTTATTCTAACCCATGGCAGAAATTACATATTTTCTTCATGGGGTGCCATAAATATAGAGGAAGGGAAACTTGCCGATTAAGATTCCAAACTTGGCCTACAAGTGTCTTTTTAGTAAACCACCAGAGTCTTAACTGAGTGGACCAGGGCGTACTTGGAGATGTGGCTGTAACTGTATGAATGTGGAGGAAAATGAGCTGAAAACAACACTTTTTGTTTTTGTCGTCCTTTCCCTACTTTGCACGTAATTCTTGTTTTATGAATATGATATGTCTCCAAAGTAGCCCAACCCCTGAAAGTCTTATACTGCTCAATTAGCGTTTGTATAATGGCACTGGTGCATTATGTTGTCATAGCCTTTCTAATGTGCCTGCAATTTAGACTAAACAAAGTACACCAAACCTGTGGGTAAGTGAACAAAAGTAGGTTAGATTTAGATTGCACAATATGTGACTTCAAGTAAATAGCTAGTGCAATGGCTTATGTAAATGATGTACTTTATGCAAATGTGCCTTATTGCTGTTCATGTTCACAGCTCTGGTTATAATGACATATAGTGGTCTGTGTTCTGTTTTCTACAGTGGACCAGAGTAAAGGCAAATCTTACTGTTCTTTTTTTCTGGTGATCTAATGATACATTTCATACGTTATATCAAAACATACACTGAGAAATTAATCTCTATACCTTATTGCTCTTATTCTCCAGGTTGACATTTTAATTTACTCTACAAAGTCTAATAAATGCTCATTCATAAAGAATCTATCATTTTAGCGATTGTTCAGCTCCTTGGCCATACACTGGAGCAGATCCATATATAACTATTGCCTATTGTTACTGTGACTGCTTCCCTCTGTGCAACTCGGCTGTCCCTTTTTCAGTTGAACACCTTGTTATCTTGATTGTGTGAACCTGCCCCTAGCTGAAGTCAGCTAAAACATTAATTGGACACAGGAAAAGTTCACATTCCTTCCAGCCATTCATTGCACAACTTTCCATTATTTATGTTCCTTTATGTGAGGAATTCCCTTTGATAGAACCAATCAATGAGCACTTCGAATGCTTCCTACCCAAGGAAAGATGGCAAAGAGAGATTGAGAGAATAGGAAGTCCTAAATTTCTATTTGGGTGATGGTACCTGCGCTAGCAAATGAAAAAAAAAAGCTAACTGTATTAAGTGTGAAACAGTGTATGTGTAGACTTTGATCCCTGCTGAGGTACTTGCCACCTGGACATTCTCAGTGTGAGGTAACTTTGCAGGACTTCATTTATGTCAGGCTTATCCTGCAGTGTTTCCCCCAGTAATGGTCAGCCAAATAAATCAATCTCAACACTGAGCTAATGAGATGTTTTTTATATATGTATTTCTTGCATATACACTAAGCTGTAAGTCTGAAATCTGCCCTGACCTCAAGAAATTCGGTATAAATCTCACAGCAGGATGTTTGCACAGCAGAGGAGTGTATCATTAGCTATCTATGGCACATACTCAACATCTTTTAAACCTGGTTTAAAATCTAGGCATGGTGAAATGGCATTTTCCCTCTGTGTCCCATCTCTCTCTTCTATGTTCCATCTAACAAAGGCAAAATGCTGCAAAAAAATAAAAACAAGACAAATCCCAATGCACAGTCAGCATCATTATTCAGAAATATTTCTCTGTTTTGATGAAATCTTGGGCCTGACAAGCTTTATTTACTTGAAAGCAGTCTTCAACCCTCAATCCTCTGTTATGTGGACTGTGGTAACTGAGGATCCAGCCTCTCAGTACCCTGTTGTGTGAGTGCAGCCATCAAACATTCTCTTTTAATATCCTTTGCAAATAAAACATTGTGTTTGGTTAGTTTTTGAAGATCTCCAAGTCTCTGTCTCTCCCTTTCTAGTGCTCTCCAACTGATGCAGCCTACACTTATTGATCATCGCACTAAAGCATTCCCTCTCGTACTACAGCAAGGACAAGAGCTCATGATTTAAGAATAAGAACTTAGTTTTAGTTCCAACATATGTTTCTTTTCACTGCTTTTTTATTTTCCCACTGCTCAGCAAAGCACTGTCACTGATTGATTCAGTGAGATTTCTGGGTGTTAGCTTTCCATGAACACATACTAAACAGGTAAGAGATCTGCAGGACAAGCTGAATCATGAGTAGATAAAGATGAAAAAGGTCATCCTTTGCGTCTTGGAGAACAATGCAGTATTCCTCTTTTTTTTTTTTTTAGTTTTGCCACCTTCTCTGTCACTTGTACAATTACAATTTCCAAAATAATTGTTGAAATCTGGGGAAATGGTGTGTTCACTATGAGTGCAATGGGGCAAGAAATGAGCATTCAGACAGCAAGACCTGTTGTAAACAAGTCCACAGTTAAGACAGATTATCTAAACCACCACCCAAAATGTCAGTAATAATCCCTCATTGCACAGGAAATGATGCGTGTAAACAACCATGGTAAGTACAGTAGGTCAAAGTTGAACCAGAAACTCTGTGGATTGTGTTAGATATTTATAATGGGAAATGGGATAATATTTTTTTCACTGTTTGCCTTAGTTTTGTCTTCTGAATAAGTGATAACCTGCAGGTTTGTTTTAAATCCTGTCTGATCGTCTCTTGTGTTCGTATTTCTTGCCCTGGGCTAGGGACTTCTTTTCAGAGGTGTCACTATGTTCCCAGATCTCAGCTCTTAACTTTCTAAGTACTATGTCACTATTACTAAAAGAAATGATGACTGAATTATAGAGACTCATCATCTAATAACACATGATGTATTAAAATGTTGATTATGTAAAGAAATGCCTTCTCTCACATAATGAAATGAAAGTTATTACATCCTGTGCTTGATAAATTATCTATTAGATTAACAGTATAGATTAATATATGTGTCCAGGTGTTCCAACAGAGACCTGGGCTCAGTTTGCACCAGTGGAGCCTCTGGTGTCCAACTAGCATATCTAGCAGTGTACATTGGTGGGAAGCCAGCAGGGGATAATGTCCAGGTTATGCAGTGGGGACTCCTGCTGCTTGGTTTGGTTGATCTAGATATAACAAAATGTTTTTTTTGTGAAAATGCAGGATGGACAGAAACGCTAAGCCACACTGAGGTTAAAGTCTGCAACCTGGGACTACAGCTGCGGTACAAACCAGGTCTAGTACAAAAACCAGGACATCATCTCTCACCAGCTTCCCACCTGCAAAGACTTGTCTGCTGTGGAAATTTCTCTACCACAATAATAGATAAACCTATATTTGTTTGTCATTGCTTTTGCATACACAGTTGAAATGCTGAAATAAAATTATCTTATATCTAATACTTGAAATGGACTTAAGCAATAAGACATAAGAAAAATATATATAAAGCTATTACATTTTTAATGAAGAATAGCCACCAAAATCACAATGAAAAACTAGACCAAATTGTAATATCCCATTCAGTTAGATTCAAAAAGTTATTATACACTCACAAGGTTATTATTTTGAGTTTTTCTTAGATTTTATTCCATTATATGAAGTTATAACATTAGGTGCAGATATTATATTACAGAAATATGCAGAAACAAACACGAAACAAATGTTATCTCTTCAGTAGATAAAAGTGTTGTTTTCCCCACGTCTCTCAGCACCACATTCTCTGTCTCATGTTTATAGGCACATCCAGGAGGACTTCAGGTGGCTTTGCTGTTGTAATCCTCATATTAGTGACACTTCATTTGAGCCCCTCTCACTAATCTCAGGTAGCGGTTACACTTAATGATTCTCCGGTGCCCTCATTCTGCTTAAGTAAATGGGAAAAGGGGAATGAGACAGACAAAGAGCCGAAGAGGCAGAGGGAAAAAAAAGAGAGAGAGAATGGTGAGAGACATAGCCTTCTGGAGTCACTTAGCAGAGAAACAGTGCCATCTGTTGATACTGGTGAGGGATGATGGCAAGAGACAGACACACATTTAAGGACAAGTTTTATGCATGTGTATACCTGAAAATACACTTATCAATTTTTACAAAATCTCAGCTGAAGCTCATTTATTCCCCGTGCCTCTCTTCTAAAAACAAACTTGAGAGTAATACATAGAAATCACATTCGTCTACTATAATGGAGCAAAGAAAAAGAGCTGCATATGGCAGAATGAAAATGAGTCACCAGTGAATCTTTTTTAATTGATCAGTCTCTTAGCAAAGCAAAGGCAGAGGGGGGAAGGAAAACAAACACTCCAGAAATGTTGATTTGGAACAGACACTTCAGAGAACAGATTAGACTATCTAATTATCATCTTTGCCTTCGGATGATGCCTTTGATGTGAATGTGACTGCAGAGTCTTTCCCTTCACTCTGTAAATAATGAGAATTCTAATTAAGGGATGGAATAATCGCGGGGCTCATGGCCTTGGTTTGCTTGTTATTAGGGCCGCTTAAATCCTGGGGGATGGACAGCGGGCATTTAGAAGGGCAATGTGGAGGGATGTTTGTTGTGTTTTTTCAAGGAATTAGGAGTGTTGGCCGATTTACTGGCAGGCTGGCTTTTATGTTGTCAATAGCTATGGAAAGAGATGTCAATCATCTTAGTTACTGAATAAAAAGGATGTTGCTGTAGATTTTCAACAAGTAGATTATGGCTGTATAGGAACTGTGTTTGCACTGCGACTGGGTTTTAAACCAGGGTGATGGGAACTTTTTAGAAGAGTTTAGTATTCTTCCTAACCTTACATCTATTCCACATGATTAGTGTATCTCATTTGTGTGTGCTTAAGGATTATGAATGTAGAGAAATTCAGGGACTGAAATGTCGTAGTTAAAAAGCACTTTTGTGGATAAAAGTCATTTGTCATACATTTAGCGGAAGATTAATATTTAATCCAAAAAGAGTTATGTGCATTGTTAATTTTCTTCCAAACAAGCAATTTTAAGATAATGGATTGAAATACTGTCAAACTGAAAATAAACTATCCACCAGTCTGTTTCAAAATTAGAAATAGTTTAACAGTCATCCAGGAGGCTTCATTAGAGCCTTTAACTGGCTGGTGAAGAGTCTGTGGTACTTAAACCTCTGTCCGTCGTTTTACACCACAATGACACATACTTGTACTTACATTGAGTATTTCCCTTTAATTTTGTGCTTCTTACTGCACAACATTTATTTGACGTTTGTAGTTAGTAGTTGACATTTGGTAATGAAATATAATGTATTTCTACACATTAAGCTACACAGGAGTATACAGATAATTACAATCACCTGTGCAAGTGCTTTGCTGATTAGTGGGAAAATAAAATGCATTAAAATGCATTTCTTACAAATTTATACATCAGTAGGGGAGGGTGATATGGAAAGAAGATCTTAATCTTCTTTCACTGTAATTTGCTAAAGATATATTGCACAATGTAGTAAACCTTTCAAGAGTTTGTACTGAAAATCATATATCATACGGATAAAAAAAATTACCAAAACAGAGTGTCAGTTTCACTGGCTGATTCTACTGATTAATTACATGAGGGACTTCATCACATCAACATCTGAGAAATCCTGTTAATCTTGTATTGTATTTCTATGAAACAGTACCACTGAATAATTTGCAGTATTGCTTGCAATTTTCTTTTACAACCAGGCATATATTAGCATAAAGACTTTACTGTAAACAGTACAGCAAAATCACTGACAGTTAATGAATCTCTCAAACCTTAGCACTAACTGCTGTTTACTCACCAAGAGCTGTCCCCAGAGTTGGAAAGCAATGGCAATTTTAAATCTTGTTTTGCTTCTTTTTCTATCACTTTTCTTCTACTGAGGTTAGCATGCAGTCCAAAATGAGGATGAAGAAGTAACGCTGCCCGGGGGGTATTCTAACCTCTTGTCCTGTAAATGCAACAATGGCTTAAGCTCTTGGCCATGAAGCCAACGTTGGCTATGAAGCAATAACAAAAATTTATATAGTACCTTTACGTGTACCATTTCCTCAGTAAAATATTGAATGCAGGACTTTTACTTGTAATGAAGTTGTATCAGTTTTACTTAAGTAAAAGAGCTGAAAACTCCTTCCACTGCTGTAAGGTGGTGATGATGGTTGTTAAAGTCACATGGTAGGCAAGTGAGAGCAATCTGAGTCATGCACATGAAGTGACTGAATTAATGACCTAAAGTAAATGAATTAACCTAAAATCAATTAGCCTTGTGACTTCTTTGACCCCTCATGCAACATGGCGAGTATGACCTGCAGAGGTTTAAATACTTCTCACAAGACAGAAAATGATGAAGCATCTTAACTGAGTCAAGAGAAATCATGAAAACTACATCCCAGTGGAAAGTTTAATTTCAGCATTTCAAGGACGATGGCATACTAAACAGAGAGAAATTAATATGACAGTGTAGATCAGAAAAGTTAACTGAAATCAATAAATTAATAAACAACAAAGTTTTTACTCTCAGAGTGAGCCAGCATAGAAATCCTTTGTTTTTATCCCCTGTGTCTGTTACAGTCCATTCTGTATTTGTTAGCCTGAAATTGTTTCCAAAATCCAGAAACCACAGATCTGAGGCTCAAACCTGTGATGCCATCAGCATTTAAAGCCTGGAGCTGCTAATTTGCATCACTTTGCATAGTAAAAACCAGTGATTATGTCTATCTGGTGAATTTTTGACTTTTAACTAACATAAGCTTCATTCTGTTGCAGTGATGTAAGCACAAAAATGTACTTTTGTTCCAATAATGTCAACCTTGGTGTTTTTGAAATCACTTGCAACTTAACCTTTTTTCTGACTTTAATAATGTCAATTACAGGTTGAAACTGCTGTTCTACATTTTAGTTAGTTTTGATAGTGATCAGAAATACAGATGTCCAAATAACAAAAATCTTTTTTTCTTTCTTTCTTTCTTTTTTTTTTTTTGACTGCCATATGGTCATCATGATGCATGCATGCATGCATGGGACTATACTATACTATACTATGCATCTGAATAAAATGAGTCGGTCAGAGATGACAGAAAGCACAAGTCCTGATAAATGAGACTTCATTATGTTTAAAACTGTCCGTTATAATTTTTTAATTCAAACAGCTGTTGCGGTTGACCTGTCATTTTGATCTCCATATGTAAAATGAAATGAATAAATTAGGATTCTTCTGCAAGAACTACGTATGTTTCTCACATGAAGACAGATAATGAATGGACCAGCCGACATTCAAGTCAGCTCTGCAATATGGAAACATAATCTGTATGCATGTAGTAGCTTCCAGTTTGAAGTCTTTTGAGGCTGTCTAGCACAGTGTGCTGTACTGTATGATAGTTTGTTATAGTTACACAAACACACACACACTCCACTGTGTTTTATTCATGAACCCTCATTGGTCATCGCTCATTACAGAAGCGATCAGCACTCCCTGTTGTTCATGTACTGCTGTCTTTAACAAGATTTATTTCTTTTTTTTCTTTTTATCTTATTCCATAGCTAAATAATGACTGTGGACGGGCTCTACTCTTGTGTCTCTAATGTACATTACTGTACATATGGATTCAATTTAACAACACTTTGAAATCAGCCCTGCCACGGAAACAGGTGACTGCCCTGATTATGCAACTATATTAATAATGTTACAATACATGTGCAAACAATATTTTCATTTTGACCTTTTTGTTTTAATTAATGGTTAATTTTAGAGAAAGATGATGGTCTGGTTTAATATAGAAAAAGATATTTAACCAAAACTATCTTTCCCAAACCTCAAACAAAATGCTTTTGTTGCCTAAATCTAACCATAGTCAGGACTCTGGATGCGAACCTTGGGCTCTAGTGTGACAGTTGTTCGCCATGTACACCTATCATTAATCCCAGCCACCGCCTGGTGACTCCGCTGCTGTTGATAATTCTTTTTTTTTTCTTTTTTAAGTTTCCTTTGAACATAATCCAGTCAGTGATTATGCTTCCTACAAAACATATTTGCTGTTGCAGTTATATATGAACATAATTTCTGGGACTAGTTGTCACTACAGATCAACTGGTTGCCCTCACTGTTCAAGCAAACCACTGTATTTTGGGCAATCACACCAATTTATTTCATTCAATCCAAACAAGCAAGTGTGAACACAGAGTGGTTTATACTAAAATGACCAACCATCTGATAAACACCAGCGCCCTTACAACCTCTCACTTGATAGCATAGCTGAAAATGTTATACATTTAATGCTACATAAAACTTTTGGTGTAAAGATTTCATTTTGTTTCATCTTATATTGTGCTTGCTGCTGCTGGCTTACTGATTTTCATTGCTTTTAATAATTGTTTTGTATATTTTATGAGGTCAAATATAGAAGCAATATTAATATTAAAAATAACATTACCAATGCAGACAAGCTTTTACCAACCATCACATCAGTTTTAATGCAGCTTGCTCTGAATTTTACAAACGTTTGGAAGTCTGCCTAGAAGATGTTACACCCAGTGTTCCACAAGCTATTATTATATTTGGTGTTTTGTTGTGTGGTGGTGAAAAACAATTTAGAAATCCACTGCCAAGTGTGTGGTGCAAGTGTTCATTTTGGTCTCAGATGGCAACTGAAACAGGCATCACATATGTGCTGTCACTCTTATGTTCCTCAAACAATCGAGTGACATTCATTCTCACAAGCAGTTGTCACCTTTGAAGTGGCCCCTCATCAAGAGAAATGTGTCCTCACGGAATGAAGGTTGTCATTTACAGTGGCTTTACTGCTTATTACTGAGCGGGAAGTCACTGACACCTGTCAAAATACAGGGCGAGGAGGTGGACATGGTGCAATTCTACAAGTACCTGGGGCTGCATATCAACAACAGGCGGGACAGGACTAATAAAACATATTGTTCAAGAGGTGACAGGATACTGTCCTTCAAAACTATCACTTCTATCTGTGGTGGCCAACACTCTCCTCATTGCAGTGGCGTGCAAGAGAGAAAACAGCACGGTGAAGGATGCAGGCAGGAATCTCTCCCAAACTTGACAAAAAAAAAAATCTATTGTCTGAACTGATTGACCTGGGGGCTGCAAGAAAAACTGAAACAAAAATGAAACCAAATTATGGAAATATATATATGTATGTATGTATATATATATATATATATATATATATATATATATATATATATATATATATATGTATGTATGTATGTATGTATATGTGTATGTGTATATATATATATATATATATATATATATACACACACACACACACACACATATTTACTGCTGCATCTAAGACAGCATAAATGACATCATCCACATTCTGATGATAATGTTACAGTTAATAATGCACATTTTGCATAATGCCAGCTTTGTAAGTGCAAATACTCCTAGAGTTTTTGCAAAGGCAACATTTGGCAATGCTCAAAATCCAAACAACACAATCTGTAAAGTATATTTTACCAGCATGTGTGGAAGTGGAAATGCAGTTTTAATTTTAAGCTAGTCCACATGATTTGAGACTCAGTTCTGTCATATATTATGTTTTTTGCATATTTGTTGAATGCACTTTAGTAAACCACATATTAGTTACCTAAATTTTTTTGCATATCTCAAATAGTGATGTTTTTATTGTTCTTAGTCAGAATATATAATAATATAATATAATAATAATAATATGTGTGTGTGTGTGTGTGTGCGTGCGTGTGCGTGTGTGTGTATGCAGTATTGTAGTAGTAGCATTTTTACAAATTCCTGCAGCAGGAATAGGAATCATTATACTATAACCTTTCAGATGAACTGCAACACATAGTAAATCAAGAAACTATGGAAATAGCTATCATTTTTGTGTTGTTTTAACTTCATGCCTGGTGTCAAAATAATATTAATTAGTTCTTAGACTAAAGGAATCAGTACGAATACATGGAGTGTAAAACAGTTCAGTGTTGTTTGTTGTCCAGGTTTGAGATGCTTCCAAATTAAATTAATTTAATGATTTATAAATATTGTACATTCACTCAACAACCAGTGCAGATAGATAGATAGATAGATAGATAGATAGATCATTTTTCTTTTATTACGGAGAGAAAGGGGATTTACATTTCATTTGTCTGTCTCAATTAAAACTGTTCTAATCAGCAGTGCATGCCTGAAAGGTGATATATGAAAGTCTTTCAACACCAATTAAATTATACCACATTAGTTTTGGAACAGTGGTAATTTTGATACACTGCTGTGGAGACACCAGCCATCATCAACCATTTACACTGCATTACACATTGTTTGCCACCAGGTCAGATCTTTGTGTTTTAGAATGGCAGATTGGGAAATTAACTTTTTGTTAAACATATTCATGAGAAGAGGATCAAAACTTCACTGCTCTGTGAGAAAGTCCTGTTTATCTGAGCTGTGCTATTAGTTGAAACTGGAAAAAGTGTTTTAAAGTCCATGTCACTAAATCCAAAGATGGAATCCAGACCTGAGTCTGTTGGCTCTAATTCCTGTCTCAGATGGATGAAGCTTATATTAGTTATTCTGAAAATATAAACACCAAAGCCTGAGGTTCTTAGCAAATCCATTCATTTTGCAGGAGAATGATTGTAGATAGGAGACAATAATTTAGTCAGACTGCAATGCACTTGAAATACTTTGTTTCTTAGAATTTTAAGACTGACTGCATGAGCTGGGAATTAGACTCAAATGGTCATATGAAAGGATTTCCCAGGTATATTTTAGAAACTCCTCTGAGATTGAATAAGTGCAGTAATTGCAGTAATTACTAATTCTGGAAATCTTTATATAAAAATGTTAGTCTGTAGTGGAAGAAACATTTTTATGCCTGATGTGATAACAGTGATAACACATAATTTAATGACGATGCTACAAAGTACCTAAAACTGCTGTAAACTGCAAATAACCTTTGAGTAATATAATAAACAAAGCAAGAACTGGGGTCTGAAAGATTAGAAAGGCCGGTCAGAAATTACTGAAACCTTGCTGCTGGTTGGAATGAGATCACTAAGGGGCCAGAGGATTTTTAAAGACACAGAAAGTAATTTTAGCTGGAATTTTTAATTGCATTTTGAAGACAGTGACTACATCCTTGATAGGATTAGCCATCAAACCCTCAAAAGATTCATCCATCTTTCTGTCAGCCATCCTCTAGGACATCAGGACCATGATTGGATAAAAGTGTAAAAAAATGTTACCCACCCTGTTGTCATTACCAATCCAACTCTGGCAGATCTATTTTTACTTCAAGTAATGAGGAAGGAAGTTGGTTAATTCTGCCTTGATCCCTCTTGAAAGAACTCAGTGGGGGTTTCAGCCTTTGTAAAGAGGAAGCGGGATGTCTAATGGTTTCTTTAATGTGAAGTTTAAATATATCTTTTTCAATGAGACCTTTAAGAAAAAAAATGTACAGATGAACAAGTGTGAGTGTCATCCTGTCATTCTTTTCAAAGCCCCATCTCACTTTTATGTGCTTAATAGTGTTTGTGTGCTTGCTTTGATATTTTGTGGAGTGGAAAGGTTACTGTAGTCCACCGCAGACAGAATTTGGTAATAATATAGAGAAAATCCTTTATTGCAGTATATACACAATATCAATATAGTGTATATATTACCACATAATAAACTTTTTGGAAACTTTTGATTGATAAAATGATCAGACAGTAATGTTTGTTTTTGGATAATCCAGGAAATCATACCATGCCTTGTGCTGTCTTGTGTCACTCTGTCCTATGTTTCCATCACTGTCTGTGCTTCCATCACAGTTAGGTTTGTGATGTGAACATTTTGAGACAAGGCTTGGTATAAAGTTTACTGCCTGCCTTAATGTGTGTGTACTGTGAGGAAGCTGAAAAAGTCGTTGAATCTTTTTTTTTTTTTTTTTGAGTAAAATTGGAGTCTACCCGACAGATGCATATAAAAATGTCAGCCTCATGGTGCTATTACAGGAAAAGTCAAGGGATCACAAAAGTCATGGCTATTCATCCTCCCCATGAATGTCTGTACACAGTGTGATGGTGTCTGGGCCAAAGTGGTTGACGAACTGGCCAAGTGATGTTGCCATCCCTAGAGCCATACCAAGCCTAAAACAGAAAGCATGTGATGTGTGGGGAAGAGAGAGAGAAAGCACCAGAGAGGGAGAGAGTGAGAGACAAAACAGTGAGACAGTGGGTGAGACAGATTATGCATGGTGTCTCTCCCCTGCAGGATGGTAAAACATATCACAAGCAGGCTAGACTGCACTGGCCAGCTGCTGTGGTGTAAAGATGTGCCACCCTGCCAGACACACAGATGTAGAGTAATGAGTCATTGTGTACTGGAATTTTGTCAAAAGCCTTCATCCCTCTTTTGCTCCCTTGTTCTCTGTCTTCTTCTGGCCTTACCTTCTCCCCCTTTCTGTATCTCTCCCTTGCTCTTTCTCCTTTTTCTGTATTGTGTCTCACTCTTTCTCTTTAATTGGACTTGAATTTTACTCTAATAAGTGTTGTCCATGCTCCATGCTTGTTTGCATTTAAAGAATGGCACTGACGTTGTGTTCAGATGAGGACTTGACTTTCACTTGTGACCACATGGTATAATATAAAGTTTAATAAGGTCAGATTACACAAAGCAGCGGCAAAGGGCAAAATTTGTAAAGGTCACAGGCAGGAGTAGAGAGGTCTCAGCATGCAGTTCAGAAGGGAAAAAAGGCAGAATAATATGACAGTGGGTTAACAATGAAGGACAAGAACACAAAGTCACAGGAAATGTAGCATTCAATTTGAATTCTCTCCTTCCCTTACACCCCCAAGAACTGTTTTAGAGATGAATGTCTGCCTTTTGCTAAAATATGTCAAACACTTTCTTAACTTTATTCATGCAGTTATTTCTCATGTTTATATAATAGCCAGAGTTTGGTGAAACTATGAGGGATATTCTGATTAAATAAATGGATGACAGAAAAGTGGATTATGTTGCACAAGTGGTCTGAGACATTTTTTCTGGATGTCAGTTTGAGTGGCAGCAACCATAAATTTACAAATAAGAGGCATAAGATTGAGTTAAAATGCAGCCCATCAGCTGTGGCATTTATTGCTTTGCATACGTAGCACCTAGCAATACACCAAGGCCAACAAGTTCAGAAAGCAAGTAGCTTCCATTTACACCTTCCTGTTGCAGGTCAGTAGTCGGAAAATAGAGTGTGAATGCAATTTAGACCATGTGATATAACAAATATTTACATGAAACAGTACCGAGAGTAGACAGAGTACATATTTGCATAAAAACAAATTACTATTAATAAATTGATAACACTGAATTCAATCTAATTACAGAAGTCTGCATCATTCTCACTTCATCCCCCACTCCTCTTGTCTCTATAGTTTGCCTGGGAGCACAAAACATTGGGTCATCTAATGCAGTTCTTTTAAAGTGCAGAAAAAGATTTCAGAAAAGTGAGATTTGTGATTACTACTCATGAAGATTTCTAAGATGAGATGGCCAGTCCCTTTCTCCTTTATCAGTCATAATTTCCAAAGTAGTCATTTTGCTAGTCAGTGTTTAATGAAGAGCAGAATATCTGTGTTTTTGCAATTATTAATTTGGCAAAAAGTATGTATGCTGTGCACATGAATAAATGCCAGTTATCCATGTAAGCTAACACTTAATTCAAGATGAAAAGGCAACTTTGAAGTGTACAAGGAGAAAAACTAAGGTGAAAAAAATATATTGATTAAATTGATCATTTGATTGTCAGAAAGATAATCTGCAACAATTTTAAACATTTAAGCAAATAATGACAAACATTCATTTCACAATCTTTGCATTTTGGACTGTTGGCCAGAGTAATCTAAGTAAATCTAAAACTTGAGATGAGGATGTGTCAATATTTTTAGACAGTTCTATTAACTAATTGAATTATTGAATAAATAACCAATAGATTAACAGACAATGAAAATAGTAATTAGTTGCAGCCTTGTATTTCATAAAATATCTTTCTAATCACACAAACATCTAAATGACAAAAGTGATTTTTAGCTCCTCTGTTGACTCTTTTCTGCCACATACTCCACCCACAGCTCTTCCCACCCAGCACCAGCTTCAGTTGGAGGTGCAGCACAAGTCCACAGCCAAACATGTTCCAGACTCAGAGACAATGCAATGTGTTATCACCAGCTACAGTGCCATCCGCTGGCTGGCTGGGCTGATGTGTGGACCCAGCGTGGCTGGATGTGGAGGAGAGATAGGGCATTCTGATAGAGCCCAGGGCTAAAGAGAAGTATTGTGTGTTGCTAAACCACAGGCCCACAGTGTTGTCTTAGTTATGCATCAGAGAACTGGATGCGTCTTCTTAAATCGCCCAATTTCAGGTCCCCAATTCCCTCACTGTCTCTCACATCCTGCCAGTTCCCTTATTTAGTCAAACTTGCAAAGCTATGTGTACAGGCTTAAATAGTTGAGACTGGTGGTTGCAGTCCTACATTATAGTGACTAGCCCTGCTTTTCTTTCAGGTGTCCTGTTGTGAAAAGGTGGACTTAATGGACTGGGTGCCAATGTGGGAAATGGTTGATTGCCAGTAAGTTTCAAGAGAAAAAAAAAGTCTGAGAGTGAGTGACAGAAAAGATTTTTAAGGGTCGCAAGTCAGGGATGAAATGGGGAAAGATGAAAAGGGTTGCATTGATTGGATCACTCAGCAAACCATAGAAAGAGAGACTGAGAGGGGAAATGGCCCAGAGATCTTAGTTTAATAGTATTCTTTCAGACAGGCACGAGCTAATCAACAGAGAGTGTGACTGACTTTGAGTTATCACCCCTTTTATTGTATCAAAATTGATCACATTATCTGCCATCCATCTCCGTACATTCATCTCTGGTGAAAGTGGTTGTCCGAAGCACATAATGGACAGATTAGGAGAAAACCTCTGTTCTGGCAACACTCAATATTTCCCCATTAGTGTGGTGGCCTTTGGGATTAGACCTTTGCCACACATTAAAGATGTCAATACTGCTAATATTGTTTTTGGAGGTCTTCCACCTTCTTAGAACTACAGCTTGTGTAACCAGATCTGTTTGATAGGATCTATTGAACAGCTCTGAGACTGGCAGTAGGAGACCTATAGGTCTTATCGTCTACTTGAGAATGTAAGACTGTGGGTTAAAGAGTATTTTTTCCTAAAGTAGTCCACTGGAGATCACAGAATCTCGATTCCTAAAGTATGTCAATACACACTGAAAGATAACTCAATATGCCTTGCAATGACAGATTGAATTCTACCTATGTGACACAGTCGCACCGTTGGATTATTGCTGTAAAATAATTCATTGTGTTTTCCATTTTTACAATTTGGATACATAGTAGATGTGTTCCAAATCCATATTAGAGACTAAATCTAAGCAGGTTTTGAGTGTGCAGTGTGTTCACACTGGTAAACACTGAGAATACTCTTTGCAGACTAAACTAAGAATAGTAATAACAACAACAACAATTATTATCATAATTATTTAATAATAATAACAATAATAATAATTACATCCAACATTTACTGTCTCTGTGAAGTTTAATTTGGAATTTGGTTGGCATATATTATTGTACCATTTCCTGTTGGTACAACAGTTACGCACATTGATCTGTTTTTTTGTCTATTTTTTGATAATAACTGCAAAAACCAAGTACAGCAAGTAGCATATATGAAGTTACTGTGTATGTAACTGGGGCTTACTATCATATCAACTACAAACAGCAATGATGCCTTTTCACCACAAGAGAGCGCCATTGCGCTTCCTCAGAACATAAATCCAGCAGTTATGAACCAACACTGTACTTGTTCTTGTGCACTTAAGGATATCATAGAGCCTGTCACACAATAAATACAACATTATATAAAATGGATTTCACTGAAATACTGTAGATTAATGGATGAATTTTAAATCATTGGTCAATAGGAAACATTTTAAGTATGGCTTTATAATGGCTTTTGATTTGACATTCAGTGTTGATGATCAGTGTGAATTAAGAGTTAAGTCCAGGAGTTGGTGTTTTTGATGTTATGGACATTTTCTTACAATGCTGGATCATGAATAACTGTAGACTGAATCATAGCCCTCAGTGCTGTTCTGTATATAATTTCAGTGGTAAATGAAAGCATATACTCCTGCACGTGTGAGAACGTCCTCTCAGTGCAGCAGTGCTGAGGTCATATCCATTGGGATGGCCTGGTGGTGTGTGGACAGGATGAGGAATAGAGCCCCACTCTCTGAGTTAGATAAATACCTCCATCCGCCTTACCAGAGCATTCACCAGGGACAACACAAAGACCAAAATCAGCAATACATAAGCATCAATAATTAAGCAGCCACACACAGTGTGAGAGGGTGAAGGGAGGGTGGTGTTCTGGACGGTGCACAAGGTTGGCTCTGAAGTGATCCTAAATGCTGCTAATGTCTCTGAAGCTTGTCACACAGGGCAAAATGGAGCAGCATGCATTTTTCTTTTATCTAAATGACACAGCTGTAGTGCACTATAGTATCACTTCCTTTGACTTAGCTTTATTTTCTTTCTCTCTGTTCCCCAATCACTCTCTTTACCTCACTTGTCCATGTTTCTCTTGTTTCCCTTTGCTCCTAGTTTTCATAGATTTCCCTCAGACGACCAGACGTATTGGGTCAAACCTATCCTATGAACAAGCACACCCTGTGACCCAACCTGGCTCAGCCTGCGCCTTATCATTTATTTATGAGAGCCACTATCAGTGCAGTGCTGAACAAAACAACAGTGATGTCATTGCTTTCATTTCTTTCAGTGTGTTGACTGAATGAAACAATCTCCTCTGGCCACCAGCAACAGTACCTTGGAGAGCTGAAACTAAGATGATAATTAAAACATTTAAAAGTTTTAAAAACCTGTGCGAAGAATGCAATAACAACAAAATCTAGCTTTGCTTTGTGGCTTTAGCTGGGAAAGGTTGAAAAGTTTATTCGCTTAGTCCCTCTTTTCAGCACACACACATCTGGTGTTACTGTGGCGAGTCCTCTAAGAGGACTCAGTCTGCAGGCAGTTTTATTTTGGAAGGAAAAGGGGCTTTGGTGTCATGTTCCTGTGGGGGCTCTGGGAGGAGTGGAGGTCTAGGATTTCTTCCAGTGTCACTTTGTCCTTGTGGAGTTTTTATCCCTAGCTCTGTGTTTTTTCCCTCCCCTATCTTTTCTACATCTCAGTCACCCACCAACAGGAATGGCAGTCACTTCTGTGGACTGCATGGAAAATGAGTTTGAATGCTGTGTTCATGTCCTCGGTTTCCTCCGTGTCATTTATGAATAGGCCACTAGGGGGAGAGGTAGAGCTGAGAGAGGAGATGTGAAACAAAGTGGTGGGTGAAAAAGGGAAATGGGAGCACCTGAAAGAGAGAAAGGGGTAGACAATTTAACTGAGACTGAGAACATGTCTGAGAGGGAGATGGAGAGGAAGACCTGATATAGCAGATAAGGAGTGAAGAAGAGGAATGTGAGAATTGTAGTGGGAAAATGTAGAGAGAGACAAAAACCAGTGGCAACAAGAGACAGAGAGTAAGAAAAAAATGTTTGTCTGTCTGTAGTTTTTGTGTATTTGGTGTGTATGAGAGGGTAACCTGTGTTCCCTTCCAGTCATCTGTGGCATCTCGCTCAGCAGTGTATTTCCATTCATGGGGCATGGAGAGAGCAGTGACCTAAGGGAGACCCTGTAATTATCCTCTGTGTCTGTGACAGGCCCGGATAATCAGTCTCACTGGGAATACTGGCAGAGATCTGTGGACGAGTGATTCTGAAAGACCTAATCTTCAATGAAGCACACTCATAGCTCTCACACTGGTAACTGGAGTGCTCTCACGTGACACCTTTTTTTTTTTTTTTGACACACTCACAGGTCATAGTGTGTGTAATCCCTCTGTTATTTTTGTTCTGTCTCTGTATATATTACTTAGACTCTATTGAATAAATTATATTTTAGTTTTGCTAAATGGAAATATTGTTGAGCAACAGGGTAAAATGTTATCTTATGTTTAAAGTTCTAATTTTTAGTGTCCCTAAATTTTTATTCTCTTAATCAAAAAGCAAAAACTTATTTAATTTGCCTGTCACATTAAATTGTAAAGGCTGAAACAATTTGTTGCAAAATTTCTATATGGACAACTTCTCTTTCCACCTGTGGTGCGCAGCTGCAAGTGAGAAAACCCCAACATGCTGTCATCCAAACCTTTCAGATTTTTAAAGGAAAAATATAACTTATTTTGATGTTTAAAACTTGTTTTGGATTGACTCAAATCATTGGACATGACATTTCATGCCCTAACAACATATAAGCATCAATAGAAAATATTTGATATTCTAACTCTACAAAAAGTCTGTTTGATAATATATATGATAAGCAAATAATAAGCTAGATGTCACATTGCAGTGAGTGTTGGGGCTTCAGGTAGAAAGCAAAAACGGAAAGGTTAACATGCACACTTACGCTTTGAAGTATGCAAACACACACACGCAGATACAGTATTATGTGCACACACAAACACAATGGTTCAACATCTCATAAATTTTTCAAAGAGGCTTCAGAAAGAAGTCAGTGATTTATCACAAGCCACAAATGTACATACACACACACACACACACACACACTCATATACACAAAAATAACACATGAAAACAATGCTAAATGCACACGCACAGAAACACACACACATGCATATATATTTATATATATACATATATTTATATATATTACATGCCTCTGCCATAGTCCACTCTCACTGTGCAACAGGAGATGAAATCCTTCCATTTCTTGTTCCAAAGAGTTGCGGGTCAAAGTTCGGGGAGAAATAACAACGCAGATGTATACACTCGTTGAAATTTCTCATTTCGGATACACTTGTGCAACTGTGCCATGCAAGATGAGGGGAGCAGCATTCCCACAGGGGGGCCTGGGAATCAATTACCACTCTCCCGAGGCAGTGGATTGGCTACCAGGGAATGACAACATGCCAGACAGGCACACGGTCAGGCTGTCATCATTTATGATTTACACATAATCAGTTCCTAATTGTATCACATTGGGCTGCAGGTACATGTAATTTAGAATAGAATGTGAATTCACAGGGGTTTTGGCAGGTAAAGCTATTGTGTCCCTCTGGTAATGAAGGAGAAGGGAGTGCTTTAATGTGGTTGGCCCCTGGTAGTCCTGAGCTTCTAACTGTGCACAGTCATGGAGGCTTGGGAACCAGACTTTTGTGCTTTGACAGTTTGATCGACAGCTGACATGACTGGCTCCGGAGTTGCCAGTCAATCCATAAGTGAAAGTAGCCCCAATGCAACTGTCCTCCGCTAAAGAAAAACTTCAAAGGATTTTTTTTTCTACCTGTATAGTATTGTTTTCTTCTCTCAGAATGATCAGCTCTATGTTGCAACAGTATCCTCTGGACACTGGAAGTTTGCAATGTGGAACTACTATCTGCAAAGTTTACAGGAAGAAAAATGGTGTTCAGGTCTCTGCTTTGAGTTATTGGGCAACTTAAATTGTTGATTTAATTATATGACGCCCAGAGTGCTCTTTCATTTGATAAGATGCAATAAATCATCTCAGCCGTATGAGGTAACAGACGGTATAATATGGCCTCTTTCTTTAGCATTGTCTAAACTTACTCTTGTATCGTGTCCATGACATCAGAGAGAAGGCAGCAGACTCCCTTGAGCATCAAAATGCAGACGGTCTGAAAAAATAATCACGACTGCTCTATTAATCTACTCTATTATGGCCCTTGATCAATATATATTTTGCTCTTGTTCAACAATAACCATTTATCAAGTCAACCTTGTTCTGCGAAGGACAACCTTTAAGATGTCAAGAGGAAAAAGTGAATTCTGTTTAATATGCAGCTTTAAAACATGATCTATATATATCAGTAAGATATACTTAAAGGCATTACCAATACAGTAATTTCTGAATGATAGTTCTCCCTGTTAAGTGTTAAACAAGTTGAATGCCATGAAAATTTTATGTGGCATATTTGGTTCTATAATATTTTTGTTGACCCTTCCACAACATAACATTACATTTCCCCTGCTGACTTTACTTTTCACATGCGAGTCAGGATGAAACAACTGCCTGAATCTGTTCTTGACTTTTGACTTTTTTTTCTGTTTAAATTCATGAAGGTGTGTCCATTAACTGAAAAATCTGTTTTCCCTGTCAGATACAAGTGGCAGTGCCATTAGACAAGGACAAAGACAAAATAAAACCCTGAGGCTTGTCTATTGAGAGAGTAAAAGGGAAATTCTTTTTGTGGTCATATGAAATAGGTATATGGACAGATATGCTCAATGAGATGTAAGCATCATTGCATTATTTTTTTATCTTGTTAAATCGTAAATCTAGTCAGTATGAGTCCCTGTACAGAAACATAGTGGGGCTATTGTTGTGTTATGTTTGATTCACAGATTGTGCCTGTAATAGGTGTGTGCTTTGTGTAACACCTTCACCTCTTTCTGCTTGTATATGTCAGATTTAAAAAAAAAACAAAAAAAAAAACAAAAACTTTTTATTCTCTTAAAACTGATTTCTCATGGCTGAAAGACTGGATGTGGCTCAGTCTCACTCAGACATCTCATCCATCTTTGTCTTGAAATATTACCAGTACCAAGAGCTTTGGTAATTCACAGAGCAAACTAAATTGCCAGTCATCTCAGTGGAAAGTAATAGCCACACAGTAAGTCTCAGAGTCTAACAAACGTCCTAGCATTTAGGCCTTGGCTTACAGTATATAAATTCAATAAACTTTTTTCAGTGGTTTATGGCACCCTGTAGGTGTACTCACCAAGTCCTTTCTTCACAAATGTGGCAGCATTTCACACATTTGCAGACAGAGCAGACTCTATTAGAAGTCTTGTTGGAAATGGAAAGCAATATAGCTACACTATATGCAATTCTCTGACTATTCAGTTATGTTTTTCTTTGTCATAGTGGTGCAGGTGTGTTGATGGTAGTGCAGGCTTTATAAAGTAGTACCAATTTTGTCTTTATCGTTACTCCCTTCTGTTAAGAAACTGTACTAAACAAAACTTAACATTAATTTACTTTCATTTTAAATGATGGTAATTTGGTATCAGTCCACTTGGGAACAAGTAATGCATTCTGCTAGGTTTCAGCATTTTTTGTGTTGCCTGCAGCCTTCATCTAACCATTTTGTGCTTTATAACTCACAGCGGAGTCACAATAGAGAGCAGAACATGGGCAGGCACCTTGGCTAAAAGGACTTATGGCAGTGAATGAATGAATAAATAAATTCGTGATTTGTAAAAGAATCAAATTCTAAAACAGGAACAACACACATTTAAGGCCTGTCCTAGCAGGTTGTAGCCAACTGCAGCATTAACTATGCAGCTAATTGGAACACAGACCAGTTTTAAAATGAGTGGAAGCCAGTGACTCTGAAGTAATAATAAATACGTCATTTCTCTATAGTAATAAGTACTGGAAGGGGGGAAAAAAAGAAATTTAATTGTATTTATTGTTTACTTATTTGTTTTCTGTAACTGTAACACACATGCTAAGTTCATCCTTGATTATTAAAAATAAGTGTTGAATTAAAATTTAAGCAATTAATGTATTTGTATTATTCTTAACATTTGAAGTGATGCAGAAACATGAAGTAATAATTGAGTTCTCTAAATTCTAATGAGGCAAACAGGCAGCACCACAGACACACAACTACAAATACACATTCACACAAACATACAACACCCACAACAGGAAGTCAGGGCAACCAATGGCAGCTCAGAAGCCAAAGGCCATGGCAGCTACAGGTGCACCTCATTCTTTACTGCCTGACTGAGATGGATTTCAGCAATTTCTGGTGCTAGCGTTGCACTAAGTTGAATCTAAATAATTCAAGACCTGGAACGATTTTCAAATTGCTTTTATTTTGAACAGAATACAAAACAGACAATGAAAAAAACCCTTTCCACTTTTTTTCTGTGAGTGCAGAAAGATTTCCTTGTCAGAGAAAAACATGAAAAAAACACTGCGTAGTAAATGATTTCATACATCTCCTCTCATTTCTGTAATATACTACATGCTGTAGATTCACACTCTCACAGAATGCAGTGCCATTTTTTTAAAACTGCGCCTTTATTGCAGCTCTTGTATTTTTTTCCCTCTTTTCAAAGAACGGTGCAGCAGCTTCGACATTAGTCAGCATTTGTACGGTCCATAGCTGCAGCTTCTGACGAACAAATTTACAAAGCAAGCTGTTTCATGCACACACAACTTCTCCACTTAACAACTCTCCCCCTCTCTGCTTTTCTTTCTCCTGTGTTTTTGCAAAGTAAACAAACATCATTTTCGAGTGATTCCTCACAATCCATCCCTCTGCCTCTGTAGTGTGCTTGAGCCTGCCTCGCTGTGCTTGTCAGAAGAGCTTCTTTAATCGCTCAGCGCTGGCATGTGATGTTCAAGGCCCGCTCCTCCTCTCAGCCATATCCTCTCTTTATCTGTCAATCATGAGAGCTTGAAAAAATAAAGCCTCGATGCCTTTATTTCAAGAGGTGCCTGATCAATATCATCAATCCATCCGCCTCCCCTGCTCTCACCCCCCACATGTTCTTTCTCTTCATCTCTCCCCCTCGTTCTCTTTCTTTACTTCTCTTGCTCCATCTCCCCCCCCCCTCCCTCTCTCTCTCTCTCTCTCTCTCTCTCTCTCTCTCTCTCTCTCTCTCTCTCTCTCTCTCGGTTGCTGCAGCTGTATCCATTTCCTCCTGGCAAAAAGGGACTTTATGAATAAATGATACTGAATTGCTGAAGGTTCAGATACTAAATAATGAATTTCACCACCAAAAACACAACAACTTCTCCAATCATAAAATAGCTCTCCCCTTCCATATTGATTGTGCTTGTGCAACCAGATGCAGAGAGCACAGTCTGCATCCGTGCAAGGTAGAAGACCATACAGGGGGAAAATGTATAAAATGATAGGGAGCCACCTGCTTTTTTAGCCATAGATATCTGATAAGAGAGGCTAACAGCTGGGTGCCTATGGTGGGTACACTTTCTCTGAGCTCCTCTCTCCCCTTTGCAGAAGCACTAAGAGCGGAGTTGGTCTGAGGGAGGCGGAAGAGAGAAGAAAAAAATCTGAAAACTTTCCTTCACGGGACATTTAAAGTAAGTGCGGTCATCTATTCTGTGCTACGGCAACGGGCGATGGTGTGTTGTTGCGTTTGTGTTCGTGAGAGTGTGTGTATGTGTGTTTGGGCGTGCGTGTGTGTTGTGTGTGGTTATCCGTGAGTGTGTGTGTGTCTGTGTCGAAGCTGGTTTGAAGGAGAAAGAGCATTGGCTGGTGAGGCCAGGATTTTTTTTTTTTTTTTTCCTCAGGTCATAGTTGGTTGAGGTGCAGCTGTAATAGAGAGAGTTGCTCTGCACTGCTGAAATTATATTTTGATTAGTCATCTCATTGTTTTCCTACAATAATAATAATAATAATAGTACCATGACAAAATAGCTCACAGGGGCAACAGCATGTAAGTGGGAATGTGTCTCAGGGGTAATAGGGTTATTGTACAAGAGGTTTTCAAATATTGTGTCCTATTCTTACCTTTGCATGCGCTCTAATGCCTTCCAATATAAATACACATATATTACATGCTAGGGGAGAGCAGCTCAGTTATAAAGATCAGAGTGTGTGTGTGTGTGTGTGTGTGTGTGTGTGTGTGTGTGTATGTGTGTGTGCGTGTGTGTGTGTGTGTGCACAGATGAGCAAACACATGAAATTTACAATTTGATAAAATTTACTGGAAAATATCATCAGTGAAATTTAATGTTCATATCATCAGTGAAATTTAATGTTCATATCATCAGTGAAATTTAATGTTCAAATTTAATGGAATTTCTACCATTAAATTAATTACATATTTACAAAACAATTAAAGTGAATATATATTAGCTTAATAACAGCCAAGGAAAAATAAAACAATATACTTTTACTATGAAATAACTGAAAAACGTAATTTTTTTGGTGCTCGACATAAATATAAAATGAACAGTATACAAGAACAAAACCTAAATAATCAATGCAAATCAATGCTTCTTTCCTTCTTTCTGTATATATTTTTATATTTCTATATATCTCTGTAATTTTATAATATTCTGATGTTGTTACTTGGTATTATTACATGTTGATTTATTCTACTTATACCATGTATTATTCAGTAAAATGCATATACTGCTATGTTATACTGTATGGAGGCACATAGTAATACAGCAAGTCATTGTGGTGAGGGATAAATAATTGATATCTCAATGAATATGCAAATGAGAAAGGGAGAGTGAGTGAGAGTCAGAGAGGAAAGAGCGTGGCACGTTCCCGGTGCACTGAACTAAACAAAAGGCCCGTGTGATTTCCATCATCCAATTAAGAAATATTACAGCCACCATGTTGGGACCGCAACCGTTTAGAGTTGTTTGGGGTCCTGCATTCATGTAGCTTTGTGTTGTGCTTTTGGGGAAGCCTTTGAAGTAATTGTGCTCTATATTTCCCCAGATAGGGTTTTTATTTTTACATGGTGAGATACAGTTTAACTCAATAGACTATAATTCAAGGAAGGCTGGGAATTTATTTTAATGAAGTTGGGTCTATTAGTATGTAACAGATGGATATTGTATTCACAAATGTACAATTCATTTAAATAGCATGTGTAGTCATCAAGAATATATAAGTGTAATGTAAAGTTTGAATGTATAAATATTTGTGCAATCTCTGTTTTACACAGGCGAACACTGTCATATATAGACACACACATATACACACGTCATATTATATTGCCTTCCCTGGTTTGCATTAGCCTTATAACCTACAGACTCAGGGAGATGAGGGCTTGTGCAGCAGGAGCATAACAACCTTTCAGCACACAAGTCTGAGAGAAAAATTAAAATTTGATGTTAATCAAGCAGGCTGAGAGCTGGAGATGACAGGTGCTTTCTACTCTACTTACCCCAGTCTCTTTCCATTTGGCATCACTGCTGAGACTCAGCTCAGAGTTGCCCTTTTTTAGCCCCGTCAAATGGAACTTGCCAATCAGTCATTCTATGTTTTAGCAGCATTTATAGTTTTGACCAAAGTGCATGACTGTGACTGATTCTGGCCCTGTGAATAATTTAACTGATTAATGAGAGAAGCCGTAAGAGGAAAATGCAAGCTATGGATTTTGTGAGCTACTGACATAGAAAATGTCAAATTTGTTTCAGTTGGTTGTACATAGTGTATAGATGACTTAAACTGTGTGCAGCCACCAAACAGCCACATGTTTCCTTTTCATTATTTTATACCTATATATTCGCACAGGCTTATGAAAGATGCTCTATGTCAAACCTATAAACCTATCTTTTCTTACTCTAGTCCTCTGATCCACTGGCCCTTCTACCTTATCTTCAGATTATGGGGTTAACCCCCCCCCTTGTCCACACACACACATATCACCCCCAGGGACCTGGCTCTCAGACAGGAGTCACAAGGTTGAGTTGGTCATTATGGAGGTCCTTGACTAAGGCTCAACACAAACTTATGATCCCTAACATTGGCCTCCCACATTCCCCAGTGAGTGATACATGGAAACAAAATGTGTGTGTGTGTGTGTGTGTGTGTGTGTATGTAAGACAGACGGAGCCAACTACCTGCCCTGTCAAATCAAATATGACCAGCATGTTGTCCTTATAGCTAACTACAGTACAATATAACTTCAATAAAACGAGAGGCAATTTCCTACAAACTCCATCATGCTGTAATCTATATTGTCTGAACTTCCTTGTGCATTTGTCAGTGATTCATAATGACTGAATACTGGAACAGAAAAAGCTTTAAAAGATGGAGCTTCACTGCATTTTAGAGCCATTTTAAATCTTATTTCCCTGCTTCCTGGGCAAGATCTAAAAGAGAAAAAAAAGATTTCTCCTCCACTGTCGAGCCCCTGAATTATTAGGGGCATCAATATCTTTAGCATATTGCCAAGGGCTTCCAGACAGTATCTGCTTTCATTATTAGTGTCAGCTCAATTATAGCTCACACCCAACTGTTTCTCAACATCTAATAGCATCAATCGACAGGGATGGTTGACGACTCCGGCACTTGCACACACACACATACACACACGCACAACCAATACTTTAACCCATGTGCGCACACGCATTCGCACCTCCCATCCATCCGTGCGTTCTGTCATCTTGCTAATGTACACGGCTGAGAGGAAGCACAGGGGCTCATAATGGAGGCCATGTTCTTAGTGGCGATGAGCAGCTGATGCAGCCTGGCCCATTTTCATCAAATATTAATGGCATGGAAAAATACACCCGGACTGAGGCCTCGTCCACAGCCAAACTGGAGAGGCTGGGGGAAAAGAGCAATGGGGAGAAAGTGCAGTGAGTGTGTTTAGAAGTACTGTCTGATGGCCATAATTAGGGCCGCTCCAATTAAAAATTCAAAAGCCCCAGTTTATTTGAGCGCATGAATCTTCCACTCACTGCAGCATTTATTTCCCTTTTACAAAGTATTTTATTTTACAGTGTCAATTGAACTGGGCTTTTCTCCCTCTGTACTTCTTCCTCTGTCTCATGCTTTCGATTTCTTGCCTCTCAAGTCAGAGAGCCATTACAAGAAGAAAAAAAACAGCAGCATTTTAAACATGCACAGCTCATTTTTCAGGAAACTCTTGTCAGGTTGTCAGTGACTGGCAGCTATTAAAAGGAAAAGAGAGAAAATATCACATGATAAAGACACAAACAATGAATTATAACTGGTGATAATGGCTAGAGCACTCAGAGGAGGAATGCACCTGATTTCCCCGAGATATGTTGGGTTTTAATCCTGAAAATAACAAGAAACTGTGGTGAAAATGAATTCACAGAGCAATTGTTTTTCTTGCAGGTTAGCATTTAACTTGCCCAAACCCAAATTATTCACAATAGCAACCATTTTCTTTCTTTTTTCTTTTCATTCCTATTGTGTTTAAGTATAAAACCATCACTGGCAGAGCACAGTACAACCTTTGGCATGGAACAAAGCAGATAATGTGTGAGATTTCTGGCCTGTGCTTTGTTTGATTATATAAGCAATCGCTTCACCTTTTGTGTCAGCATCACAAGGAGAAATGAAGATGAGGAGCCATGTGAAAAGAACTAGGCTTTGGGGAAACGTCGACTTACTTCCTTTTTTTTTGCTTCGGTTCTGTATTTGCTCCAAATGCCCTCTTTTTTTCCCTCTCTATCACCCTTACTCTGACTATCTTTCTCTATTATCTTCCTGTCTTCTCTCACCTATTTTCCTCTCTTTCTTCCCTATATTTCTTCCTCCTCTCTCTGTCTCTCAGGCACACACGCACACACAAACATGACACACGTTGGAGCAGTCTATTCCTCTTTTGAATAACACCTCTTTTATTAGTGCGGGTCTTTTCTCTCTTGCCCGCTTTAAACAGAGAGGGGAGATGGGATTCTAAAGAGCTGCCAGGGGCTCAGTTTGCACAGCGCTTTGATGTCATTGAGATGCTGTGAGAGCAAACACACACAGACACACACTCACTAGACACCTCCACATAACCAGACAGCATGCAACCACCCTATCCCCCACCCCCCTTCTTCCCCATGCACACACATATAAACATGCATACAGTACAGATGCGCTTGTGGCTGCAGCACCACACATGGATGCTTGCACTTTCCCTTTCTTTTCTTTCCTTGTGACACCATTTTTTCATCTTTCTGGCCCATGACATCATTTCCTCCTTTATCTGAGCTTTTTCATAATATTTGACACATGCTAAGGTTTGGAAAAAAAGGCCTCTGACCCCACCCACACTTGATAATGTAGTAATCGTGATAAAACACAATTTTGGATTTCCTTGTGGAGAACAAATTGGCATAACTCAGCTTAGATACACACTGACTCTCATTTGTTATCCTGATAGGTTAAAGAGATTCTATTTATCTTTTCATGGAGAGGTCAAGAGCCCTGGGAAATGGGAGGGAATAATCAGAAGTAGGGCCATGTCTTCATTATGTCCAAATGAGGTTGGGAGAGATTGGACAAATACAACAACGTGCGCATTCAGCACTTCATATTCATGACCCTATTAAAGTGGTCTGGAGCCATTTTCAGAGCAAATTTGATCAGATCTACCCAAGGCATTGATGCTGTTAAGTGTTATTTGAATTTGGACAGAATGAAATTGCAGGAAATTAACACGTATGGTAATGTGCTCAAAGTGACAGACGCACAGTGATTTTCATGTAAAACCTTTCCTGTGTGGCTGTCCTTCTTTTGCCTATGTTATATAATTCAGAGTCTGCCTCATTCCTCTCCAAGTACCAGTGTGAGAAACAGATTTTCACTCTTGTGTGTGTGTGGGTCGCAGAGCCTCCAACCAACCTTGACTAACAAGCATATGTTAATTATGGAGGAGATCACAGGCAGGTCATCCAGCACTCTGCCACTAAAAAAGGAGTAAGATGCATTACTGGAGGGCATATCCGGGGCTGGGAATGGGTATAACACCATCCTGCACCACCACCACCTCTCTCTCGTCGCACCCTCCTCCGTAACTTAACATCCCCTCTCATCGTCCTTTTCACTTGTTGTTCCTTTAAAAACTTATTCCATAAAAAAAAATAAATGTAAAAACATTCCCCTGCGTCAAAGTTTTTATTTCATTAAAGATGTCCACTGTCCTCCTCTAACATGGAGCACACATCAAATAAAAGCACAGGAAGGAAATTATATTCTAACCCTCAGATTTTTATACTTTTGCATTGCATTTTGCATTAATTTCATTATAAAATCTTATGTAATATGCAGTGTGGTCCAGTCTTGTTTTGTCTATCATTTTTAGTAGTTATGATAATATGATACAGAACACACCAAAATAATTGTAGACATTTTAGAACACTGCATCATTGCCATAATAAAGTCCCATGAGGTAAAAATCATTACCTTTATTTAGAGATAAAACTGACCTTGCTCCGCATTTTTTGATTATCCATCACTGCACAGGAGAAATTTGTGTGCACACTATTACAATAAGTATGGTAGGTCTAATTGTCAGTTTGTATGTGTGGAAGACTCTCAGTGGACAGCTTGTTTTGTGAATTTATGAGTATTTGAGGAAATGTTACAATGGACACATTTCAGGGGAAACTGATCATTCAAAATTATGTTTGTCTTGAGATGTGCTCTCTTCATTGGGCTTTGTGATTTTCTTCCGACAGACAATCTGAACAGAGTTGAACCAAGAGTTGACTAAGACCTCTGCTGTGTGACCGACACATGCAGTAAAGAATTTAGGAATTTTTAGATTTCTGTAATAATTAAACATCAGTACAGAAATTAATGTAGATTGATGTAGATTTCAAAATGGAAACTGGAAGTTATATTTGCATGACTATTCATACAAACATCCTTCTAGTTTAAACTTCCAGTTTACTATGGATATAACAACACATTTTGCGTGGAGGTTTCTTGCTCTAAGTCATGTTTCTTTCACACTGTTTTTCTAATTTAGGGGTTGGTTTGCAACCTGTATGATCATATGACTACTCACATTTAATGCCTAATTGATCTTCTTTTTAGCTTTTCACCACATACCATTATCTCACCAATTGACCTGGTGAAGACAGTGTTATCATTACCAATAGGATTGAAAGCCAAAACTATGAAAATAAGACCCTTGTTTTAATAAAATAGAACTAATCCTGAGTCACGCCAATGCCAAGATTCTCTCCTTTTGGTTTGTAAATCCCCACCCCACCTTTCCCTAAAACCCCCCCACCCACCCCCATGGCTTCTTCCTGACTCCCCCTGCTGCTTGTTCCCCTCTCTCTCCCACTCACACACACACACACACACACACCCCGGTACCCTATACCCCCTACCTCCTACCCCACCCCCAGGCCTTGCCCCAGAGCACATTGATTCTGCTGTATACCTAATTACTGCTCATAATCTATTCATTTCACCACCGCCAAAGAGGGCAGCAGCTGTCACACAAGGCAGCACCAGGGGACTGGAGGAGGGATACTGTGGGCTGGAAACTGTGATGAGGGTGAGGATTAAAACTTGGAGGAAAGACTGATGGCTTGATGGCAGCAGTGGTAACAATCACTCCTCAGAAGGCTTCGTGCAGAACATGTTTTGCTCAAATTCTCGAAAGAAACAAAACAAGATTTGATGTGTGATGGAGATGTTTTTATTTTAGGTTTTTGCAGTTCAGGGTTGCACTTCAAGTCTTCACAGCTCTCACTGAGGAGAATTACACTGGTGGAGGTGAAGTGTGTTGTTTTGGCAGTTAGAGGCGAAAGGGACAAACACCCTCTAAGTTTATCTCAGTGAGATTGTTGAGAATTGACAACACAGTGGTGTTATCCTCTCAATGCCATTTTCAAGCATAGTCACAAGCATGTGCTTCAGTCTTTAATGCTCTACAGAATGTATTAATATTTCCAAATTTAATTTAGCATCTTGACTGATTAAGACAATCTGTATTGGTGTGGTTTAATCTAACATTAACATTATGCTAACATTATAAAAAGAAGTGAGGTCATAACAACACCATGTTTTTGCAAGTTTTTTGTATGTATCATTGGGGACAACAGACTATATGTAAATATAAGGAGACATTATATTTGCATGTATCTCCAGCACAGCTATAGGAGTTTGAAAGCAGATGATGTCTTGTCATTGGTAGGAATCATACAGGTAGAAAAACAGCATCAATTGTAGTGTTAGCATTCTCTCCATCTCTGTAAAACCCTGGTTGCAACAAGTTCACACAACTTGCTGCCAGGCATTCTAGGAAATCATTAGTCGAAGAAAAAAGAGAAATCTGATTGGAAAAATGACCTCCAAAATGAATTTAAACATTTCATCGCAAAAGAAAAAAATTAATTGAACATTGCAGATTCAAGCATGCGTCAGCAGAAATAAATTAATGAAGTTTCAAAGAGAATGGAGAGAACAAGGACTTGCATAAGCTTTGGTGTGTTTTTCTTTCCTTGTTGCCTCTTATCTGTTCAGCAGAGGACCTGTGTTTTACTTTGCTGTCCAATAATACTTAGTTAATAAGAGAGCATTTGTCTGTTGCAAAATTTCTCTCCCTTGCTCTCTTTGCCACTCTCTCCACCAAGTACTTTTTTCTTACATATCAAATATTTTTATGTAAAAAATGCTCCAACACCCTCACTTATATCTCTTACAGGAAGAATCTCAGTGGATCCAGTTATTTTGTATATACAGTATTTGAGGTGTTTGCAGTTGTGAACAGTTCTATGACTATGAGTCAGGCAGTATCACATTTCGGCAGGTGTGTAGTACCTGACAGTTCACACAGAGGGTTTGGTCTGAACCTGTTCCTTATTTTTTTTAAAAAGTGCTGCTCTGTCATACATGTGGCAGCGTAAGACCTGTAATACTGAACGTGGCACTGCTGAAGTCACAAGGCAACATGGCGAACATACCCACAGAAATGCACCTCTCAGCCCGCCCAGGGGTAATCAGCATCTGTTTGTTTAATCTGCTTAATCTGCTGGTGAGCTCCACTGGGCGTGCCTAATTAGCAAAATTAATTTGTTAAGACATTAGCGTCGTTAGAGATGTCCAAATGAAGCTGCACTGTTTTATGCAAATGGGGCTGTGGATTTGGCTGGCTGTGTTACCTCAATTAGACCCTTCTTTGATATCTGCCTCTATCTCTCTCATTCGGTGTCCCCTCTCTTTCCTCCCCTTTCATCTTTCCTTTCTCCTCATTATCACTGTCAGATTTTGCTAATCGTGAAATACTGCTATTGTATGACAGCAAGAATGGGGTTTGGGGGGAGGGCTGTGAAACTGCTAATCATAATACACACACATACACACACACACAAAAAACGGGATCTGGGTTTTCAATTAGGGCGCACACTCTGGAGCATCCTGCACCACTATCACTGTTCTCATCACCACTACAGGCACTGTGTGCGGTGTGTGTTTGTGTCGGAGCAGGAGCATTTCTTCCAGTGTGTTGGTGGAGTAATTAGTCTCCCGTACGTCGCACCCCTCACAAGCCTGTTTAAGGGTTAATGAGGCCCCAGCAGCTTCTCAGCATGGGCTGGGAGGGGTTATGTATGTGGGTCGGGGTTGGTACAGGCCCAGCTTCAATAAGAAACCACCCATAGGACTTTCCTTTGAAGTGTCAGAGGGTCCCCCCTTGTTCCGGGTGGCTCCTGTTTCATTTGTCTGAGTGGCAGCATAAAATATAGATGAGCTGCCAGACGACACAATCTATGCACCCCTCTACCAAAATACCCTTCCCTTGCACATCACCCTCCCCACTCCCCACCCCCCTGACATTATTCACAGATTAACCAACGCCTCCCTGTCACCCGATAATGACCTCCCTTTCTCCTCCCAATCTAGCTTTGGATGGTGGCAGTAAAATTAGACACACTAAGCTTTATTTGTGATTTTTTTTTTTTTGCCTCGCAGTAGCAATAAATGAACCTGTTACCACCAGAGGATGTGTTAATGCAAACTATTATATAAGATAATGTAGCCACAGACAAAGTTTACAATGAGCATGTGCTAGTTTTGCCCTGAGGTGGGGTTTTTGTAATGAGTGGTAATGCAATAGAGGGGCGAGTGATACTGCAGCCTTGGGGATTTGTAGTTGTGGACTCCATTGTGGCCCCACTGTATTTCATCTTTCCTGGTCCCAGTGGGATGTCCAGTGGTCCATTTGAAGACCATCTCTAGTGAGGAGAGAGCCTCCATCAGCTGCGTCCATGGACAATAAGGGCCATATTGCTCTCTGGTAGATTACGACCATGACAAGTCAGAAAGAAAATGTTAAATTTACTAGCAGTTATGTCGTTAATATTGTCTGGATTAAAGAAATAATGTGTTTTCTTTTCATATCAAGTAGAATAACTCACCTGAAGCTAAAAACCCAAACCTGTTTTGTCATCTAAATAAAACAAAGCTCTGGAAAGTCTTGAATGACTTACAGTAACCTTTGTTTTTAATCCTGTTTTCATATCTACATATTTAATTCTTAATATAGGTTCAAATCTATTGTTTATTGTTGATTGGCAGACTCATTTTTTGTTACCTTGACAACAGCTACTCTTCTTGAAGTCCATGTCACAGTAAAATATACAGCGACAAATGTTATACTTATACTACACATAATAAAACTATTACATTAAACACAAAATTATATCAATCATACTGCAAAAAAAGTTAAATGATACTGATTTTTGCATTTTTTTATAGGCCTGTCCTCAAGTAAGGTCTTTCAAATCTTTTGATTCTGACAAATGAAAATCCTGAATCCTGAAGTTATTGCAATTAAAGTGTAGTCAGCAAGTTGACTAGTGTTCATGAAGTTCAAAATAGTGCAATTCAATAAGTAATATTGGACCCAAAGTCCAAGTCCAAAGTTTATATATGCATCTTACAAATTTAATTTTAACTGTTCATATCATATTTCATCTCTTAAAAATCTCAAACTGAATTGTACAGCAGTATCCAGCCGGAGTCCCTTGATGTTAATGTTTTTGCTTGTCTTTATTTCTGAAGCCTGCATCAATCAAGAGAAAGTTAGAGAGGAGCATTAATATGTCCTCATGATGACAAAATGCATTAGAGTCGGGAGGCACCACATTTCATTACAGACTACAGGGACCTCTAATTTCATTCCAGTCCACTTTGTGGAAACGACAAAATGTTATTACGTTCAGCGGGTGTATGAAACATTACATAGCTACTATTTATTTTCACTTTATTTGCTTAAGTAACACAGGGGCATCTGCAGGTAATTGTTTTAAGCTTGAGAGAATCTCTGTACATAATAAATCATCTTTTTCTCCTCTGATCTCCCGGGAACCTTGGCACTGGCCAACTTTAAATGGTTTCCTTGGAATAACTCCACTTTCTTTCAGTCACTTTATAAAACTTCCTCATCCCAATTATTTTTTTTTTTGTTGGAGCAGCCTATTAAAGAAGCAGGGAGATTGCTTTGACCCCTGTCTTACTTCACATGTTTGCTTCAAAAGTGGAAATAGATAACTGAGTGGCCTGGCTGTCGACAACGTCCGTTCTAATTACTGGATGCGTTCTTCATGTGAAGCAGGAAAATGGTCCTACACAAGATTAAAGGCAGCATATAGATATTAGAAATTTAAATAATCATCATTGAGAAACAGTGTTTGCTTTGTTCTATAAAATTTATGACAGATTTTTAAAGGCATTAGGTAAATTTTGTGTAGTAAGGGTATCAAAGAATAAGGTAAAATTGAATAAAAATAATTGGAAATTTCAATCTTTTGAATTGTGTCTTTGCAGTGGAATACAGAAAAGAAATTAGTGTTGATAAGGTTGGGTTATCTCTCTTTGACAAATCCTCAGGAAATAGAGATAGACTGGGGCTGCACAGAAGCCAATTGAGCAGCAATTACAAACAAGATAACAATTTTGCTTCCCTGCTTGAACTTTGAAGAGGGTATAAGAGCTGACAGGAGGACTGAGGATGAGAATGAGGAGGAGGAGGAGGGGATGGGGCATTTTTAATCTGAAAATTATTATATCTGGACTACTGACTCTTGAAGGTTTATCAGATTGCTTTTCCTAATCATTGCACCCTGCGTATGTTTGATCTCCATGATGAACAGATGATTAGTTTTTCATGAAACCATTCAAGCAAAACGCTCCAACATGAGCTGTGGCGAGACGCTGTTGATTTAGCTGTGAGAGGCAGCAGGCCCCTCCATCTACCAACACGCTAGCCTGAGCAGGAGCCCACATGGGACTAGGGAGGGGTCAGGCAGGGTCAAGTCTATGGGTAATGATATATCACCTGCCATATATTTAAGGTTTTGCTAATTCTCCTCTCAATTATGACCATTCCTTTGCCCTGTTGGCCTTGGAAGCAATGAGGCGACACAATCAATTTGAGCAGGAGGTATACGTTTTTGGCAGGGAAATGACACCATCCGGATGCTGCAAATCACACAGACGGGCAGCCCAGATGATCCCGCCTGTGTTGACTTGCATGCATGATAATGTCACTGTCTGACAGAGGAAGGGCATAATATGAGAACTCATCAAAAGTGATTGAGACATAGGGAAAGATGAATGTAACAAAATTAAACATTTGGCTATTTATTTATTAAAATCCAAGATAAAATGTAAATCTTTTGTTGACTGATCAAAAGGACACTATCATAGTGATGAAAAAGAAAAACAGGAACACTTTTACAGTGCCTTTCAATTCAATCCAACAGTTCTGCTATAATATTAAGCTTATTTTTAAATGTTTAGTATTTGTTGAGACTACTGCTTCATTTGTTTGTGTGTTGACTCAAGATGAAACAAGTATTAATTGATTTAATGTTTATTTTTAAGGTTACAAGTATGAAGCATAAACTAATGCCACATACTGTACCACAACATTTATACTGTAGCTGAAACTAGTTTGCAATGCCGTTCCCTAGATGGGTCTTAAAAATACACAAAACACCACAAGAATCAAATAATTAGTAAATAAATTGGTTAGCTGATTGACATAACTTCCAGTCATTCCCTACTCAGTTGAGCACCTAACTATTCAGCATAGGAAAGAGTAACAGGTATTTTCACTATTTTCTAACACTTTTTTATACCAGGTGATGGAAAATAATAGATGATGAGTGACTGATGATGTGCCCTATAGTGTTTATTCAGTACTATAATAATGGTAAAATTGGTACATTTTAAAAAATGTAATTCATTATATTAACAGGAATTTCAAGATAATGCAGTCAAATACAACAGCGATGCAAACTGCCACCTCAAAAATGTCCATTGAGTTGATGCAGTGTACAAGTTTAAATACATTTAAAGTTTCACAGCAGTAGTTTTTAATACAAGGTTGTTTTATTATATCATCTTAAAATGTTCTAGGGTTTCTCTTTTCTGATCACTTGATGAATAAGTAAGACACAGCTGATAATTTCTCAAAATGGCACTGAGTTTGTAATGACAATAACAAGATGTCTTGATATGTAAGAACTGTTATATCATTCTTAATGTTAAGAGTTCGCACACCAGAGATTTCCTAGAGTATGTGAAATTTCCATTAGACAGCTCAGAACAAGCTTAGTGTTTTTTAAAATATCTGTTGTGCAACGCCTGAATGACATAAACTCTCCTCAGATAAACCTCTGTAACCTCTGCACGCAAAGCTCCAGCGCTCAACATCTCAGCATAATAGGATGACAGCTCGTGTGAGCAGAGCGAGGGGGATGAAACGAAGGTGAAATGGCTTATTTAACCAACAGAGAGCAAGGAACTGCAGGGGGGTTCAGTTCTCTATCAGTAACTTTGTTCTGCTTGGTTAAAGTAGAGAGGAGACAGGAAGTGGTGTGCTCACCCCCTTTGCTCCAAACAGAGCAGAGTGGTACAGGGCGCACAGCAGGCAGACCACAGATGAAGGCTGTATATCCCCTCTAATTTTTACTGTGATTAAACTGCAGATGCAGCGTATTATTTAGTGCGGTACTAATTCACAGTCTGTCAATCCTGTGTAAGAGTCTCATAATATGCTTCAGGGTAAGTGTTATTCTGTTATCAACACCTTTTGCTTCTCTCTGTCATTTGAAAACACTGGACATTCACAAATCAGTACTGTATGGAACAATGTCCCAGTAAAAAAGACTTTAAAATGACTTTAAAAAGCTATAGGGAGTGTGTGAAAATTATTAGGTGGAAAGAGAGCATAAATTAAGGAGGAGGATAATGGGTTTTTTTTTCTCTCTCTCTCTCTCTTGGTAAAGAGACGAAAATAGAGAAAATGGAGAGAGGCCAGAACAGAAGCTGGGGAGGGCCATCCCTCACATGCCAGTAACTGTTGTACAGTCCTTCATTTGAACCTTGAATCTGATGCTTATGAAACATCTGTTGACAGACACTGTTGTCTGTTAATTCCACAGTGTTGTCACTGTGAGAAGTGTTGCAACTAAGTATTTTCTTGATTAATCATTTAGTCTATAAAAGATCAGAAAACTACGGAACATACCAGTCAGAGCACAAGGTGACATCAATAAATGTCTTCTTTGCCCATCCAACAGTCCAAACCCCAAAATATATAAAGAAAAGCAACAACTTCTCACAATCAAGAACCTTAATATGACAAATCAAAAATGAACTAATGATAAACTTAAATAGTTGCTGATTACTTTTCTTTTATTCAACTAATCAATTAATCAGCTAATCATTGATTCGTGTGGTCAGTTTTTGTTGGTCAGTCTTTTAAATATGTGGCCACATTAACTTTTGTACTCTTACAGAGCAACATGCCTTGAGTTTTTGGGAGAATCCATTACTTTTCTTGCAGGCAATATTTTACCTGCCGTCAGTAACGTCTCCTCCATTGATTCTTTCTTTTTCTTTCTTTTTTTTTTTACTGTTGTGAATCCTGCATATTTAGATGTTCTCTCAGTTTAGAGTGTGTTACGTACTTTGGAAGTTAACAACAGTCCAACTCCTCAAGTTGCAACATCTTGTTTTGTTGTCTGAGTTGTGTTTGTAAGACTGGTGAATTGTGACCTTATTGTGGCATCATACATCCTTGTTGCTCAGTCTGTCTTGGCTGTTGACTGGGAGAATCATTTAGTCTGTCAAATAAATTTAGCCTTACTTTACACAACAAAGCTATGCAGTCGAAAGTGGCCTTAAGATAATTTCAGCAGAGGTGTTCTGAAGGATGCTCACCAGGAAGTAAAATATAGTGTTTTTCTCTACAGGTGAGCACCTGTGGAGTTGCCATTGATTGCATCATTGTAAAAACTCCCAAGAATACACAGTTTTTGTACGCAAAAATCAACCTGAAAATCTTTGTGTACAAAAACTGAAATACATACTGAAATACATATAAAAACCTGAAATACATATAATGACACTCAGAACCATACCATCTCCAGTTGTCTAACAGTTGGTTTACTTTTAATGAGAGTGACTTTATGATTTGGGTTAGGATTAGTGCTGATTTTCATCTGTGTGTATATTGCTACCACTATAACCAAAAGGTGAAACTGCTATTCATTTATCCAAGTGCAGCTTGTTTTACTGCATTAGAGACATCATTTCTCTCTTTTGTTTTCTGTAATACATTGTGTAGACTTTCGTGTTTTCAAGCAGCACTTCCAGTTCACACAAAATATATGCAGCATTGTTTTTGCTTTTTTTATTAGGATGGAGGCCTTTTATTCAACTGTTTTTTTGAACACATTTATATGGGTGTGTGTGTGTATAGTTTTTACTTGTGATATTCCATCTTTCTGTGAGTCTAGAGGCCATCCAGCGAGTTGTTTTCATAGGAACTCTACCAGGATGAGAAAAAAAACTAACAAGCACTCGCCAGTTCTCAGCCGTCACTCTCCTGACAAGCCACTCTTGTGGACTTCTCCTCTTATCTTCCTCTCTCTCTCACCTTGCAGTCATCTGAGGGAGCACATTTCATTCCATTTGTATGTGTGTACATGCGTGAATGTGCTTGTTTGAGTGTGCCTGTGTGCGTGCATGCGTGTGTGTGCACGCGCAAACATGCTTGCCTGCATGCATGTGCCTGTGTGTATACGTGTGTGCTTACATGTGTCAGAAACTCGACATGATCTTGTCTCCGGTGAAGGCCTTGGATCACCCGGCCCTGTTCACACCAGACCTGACAGTGCAGCTGAACTAATCAATATCTCTCTGCAGTCAAAGGTGGGTTCTGCCATGAGGCCGCAGGGGTGCACTAATTGATGGAAACTCACCGCCGGCTAGCTCCATGCCCTGCGGCGCTGGAAGACGGCAAGCTAGGGCCTTCCACCAAAATGGAAGGGGAAATAGAGGACAGAAAAGGCCGAGATCATAATCAGGACAGAGAAAGCTGTTTAGTTTTTGTCACTTTTGTCTGTTTACACGTGTGGTACATGTGTGATTTTACATATATGGGACATGCTGCTGGTTGGGTGACATATTTTTGCACCATGGCAGTTTTTGGCTGACTTTCTTGTCTTATTCAGAGGGGTAATAATGTTCAGCATAACAATGGCCTGTTGGTATACAGGTACAACCATTACATTTGTTTCCTTTACCTTTAGCTCACCTTGCATTAAAGAATTACTGACCCAGATTTTCACATTGACTTACTGAGGATGTTTATTTTAGAAACTATATATTTAGAAACAGATATTCTTGATTTTAAATAAATGGCTAATAATGAGTATGTTATAATTTGATGACATTTATTATATATGTTGCTGTATAAAAAGACATCTATAACCAGTTAATTAACATAGTCTCCTGTGAATACCCTTAAAAAAAACCTAGTGTAAGAATGTGTCATATAGCAGATATGAAACATATGTTCTGGTGTTATAAAAATTTTATAAGGGAGTCTTTCCTCTCTCCACTATTCAAGTGAATTTGTAGCCACATAAATGATCACATGTGGAAGAATCACCAGTAACAGAGTTTTCAGTCAAGACAAAAAAAACCAAGGGAAATAAAAGATAATTTGAGAGAATGCCCACTGACTTGCCTCTTGTTAAGAATATATTGTTATGGTGCAGACTAAGCACACCATGATAATTACCATCAATAATTGAGTAAGGGGAAATGGTAGAAGGAGCTGCATTCAGTGCTCACTAAATGTGCCTGAGAGATGCTGAGATGGACAGTCTGGCTAGCTAGCTAATTTGGCTCCTTTTTATGTGGCACTGAAGATTATCTTTATGTTTCCACCCGCTTAGCTTTGGCTCTTGTGAAACCTGGGAAGCAAACACGTAGTATTTCCTGCCATTGCCATTTATCAAGCGTTTGGTGGTGCGTATCGATCCCAAAGAGCATCAAAACAACATAAAGTGAAATGCTTGAAATGCATGTCTCATCCTGTAGGGCATAGTAGACTCATTCATGAATAAGAGCATATGAATTGCTTCTATATGGAATACTAATACAAAGCTATATCTTTCACATAATTGATACCATCATATATTTGTGACTCAAAAGTTTCAGGAATGTAAAGCAAGTTCTAAACAGGCCTTATTACAATTAATAACTTGTTCATTTGTAGTAGCCAGTATTTTTAGAAGCATCAAATCACGTGAAAGTTGCTTCCTTTGACTTGTGTGTTGTGCTGTGTATTTTATGCTGACGATTACCTTTCTAGAAATCTTAAGACTGAGATAACCTTAATGCGGAGCTGGCTGGAGGGCAGTTGTTGGCAAGAGCTGTTGCTTGTGTCTTTGGAGGAGGGAGCTTGCCTCTGAAATAGGCCACAGATCTCTTGCAGTCCAATCATGTCTATGAATAATGTGATCAGCAGAAAAAACTGGAGTCAGGCCACTGAGGGAAAACTAACCTTGAAATTTGATGCATTATCAAACTGGAGCAATCTTACAAACATGTTTTGCTGCAAGTTGTAGAAACCTTTTGAAAATATCTGGTTATTATAATTAGATTGAATTTTTTTATATATATATATTTATCTCATACTGAATGAAGCATCACAAACCATGCACTTCACACAACAAATTTATGGATTTCATTAACTCACAAGCTGAAAAAAATGTTAAGCAGCCATAATGCAGCCTGTGTGTAAAGGGCTGGTGAGTCTTCCACAACAAAGAAAGTTCAGAGTCAGTATTGACTGAAAACGATAGGCAAAACCCTGCGGGAATAAGGTGCACTTTCCAAAATGTAAATCAGGCCATCCCAGAGACACACAGGCCTCTCCCTCCCCTGCTGCTCAGAAAGCTTTGCCATTCACCTTTAAACAGCAGAACAATAATCAATGGAGCATTATTAATGCTGAAATCATTCATGTGCACTCCTGAGGTACCCTGCTGAGTGTAAAGCCACTGGAGTCATGTAGCCTATACAGTGGATTGCATCATATACATTACATGGTAGAAATGTACACCTATCATAGCTGCATACACTGTCCTGAGATCTATATTTATCCAAACATCATGACAGGCATTGTGTTAGCATCAACTAAAATCTGGATTTTTTTTAATCACTCAGAGACTTCATTGTTTGCACTGATCATGGACTATTAACATAGATCAGATCCTCCTGAGGCCTTTGATTCTCCCTCAGTTTCTTTTTCTATACTTCTCTTAATCCCTGAGGTTTCTGGGCTCCAGTTTCAAGAATTTCAGTCTTGAGACAGAAAAGAGTCATGTATGTATGCTTCAATCTTTAATAAGCCGTGTTTCCTCACCGTGTTACACACAAGCCCTGACTCCATCCCTCAAAGATCCTGGTGTGAATTTTTCATAAATCATGTCTCTGCTTCTTGTTCACGAGCTGTCTCAATACACAGAGGCCTATTCCTTCCGTGGAGCCCAGCCCAGCGTATTTATTGGACATTAGAAGAGTGCGAGTAGAGCAGTGTGTGCTCGGCAAAAAGGAAGAGGAAAGAAACGAGTGCTCTCCTTCATTACAGGGGCCAGATATAAATCAAACTAATTATGGAGCCACTACAGTATCGAACCCATGGAGGGGAAATGAAATGATCAGAGGCAGGTCGCAGCTCAACACAGAGCGAGTTAATGAAAATATTAATTACCTGATGATATACTGGTATCTGGACCCCCCACCCCACCCCCACCCCCTGTCTCTCTCCCTCTTCAACCCCCCCTACCACAGAGAGCATTTGTTTTAATTGAGTAATAATAAGACTGTTACATTTGGCTGAGTCACTTGATTTGAGTGGGTAATTGACCAATAAAGACCCATGATAGCCAATTATAAATCCAATGTAGCACTAATTACTTAGCAACTCTTAAGTGTCTGACTAACACCAAGAGCATTACATGTCGGTGCAGATGGTTATTTTAAAAGTCATAAAATAAAAGCCAAGTGAGTTCACTGAGTGAGTTTGATCCACATGACAGATACTAAATTACGTACCTCAGTAACTGTCTTTCTCTCCGTCACATACTCACACACACTGTCTCCTACCTAACATTGTGGTGTAATTTGCTGTTAATATCAGATTTTGGCCTCTTGATCGATTTCCTCTGTGTTTTCATTTTGAATTATTCAGTGGTACACTTTATCTCCTCACCTTCCCCTCTCCTCAGTCTACCACCCCTCCCTCCACACCCCCACTCCCTCGCCATACCATTTGTCACATTGGTCAATAAGTGGGTGATATTTGGATCCTGACTGTGTGGGACAGGGTGACTTGTAGGGTGTCGATGTGAGGGGTGGGGGGACCCAGACAGATAATATTGCACAACAGTCAATCACTGTAATTAGAGGAGGTATCAACAGTAGTCTGGTCTACTGAGGTTTGAGGTGAAAGATGTGTTGAAGTTCATGCTATTCTTGGGATCCGTTCATTTATTCCCTTGAATGGATGAATGAATGAATGAGCTCCACTGTAGACTTGTGCTGAGGATTTTTGAATGTGTTATTTCGTTTATGTCTAAAATTGCAAAAACTGTCCATAAGAAGGTTAATTCAACATGAAAAAGTATTTTGTGCCAATGGGCTTTTACTGATGTTCAGTTTGTGAAGTTTTTCTCTTATAAATCATGATTGGGGCGTCTGCTTCAGAGTACTATACATATTCATTACATTCCAGTAAAAGTAATGAATTACTACCATACATAAATGTTGGGAGGCAGACCAAGTGGTTCAATGCAGTGGTGCAGTTGGCTTGTGGCCCCAGTTAAAGAAAGGTATGTGCTCGAGACCCCTTGTCACACTTTGTACTTTCTATTTACCTTATGACTAGTTCAACCAATATGTGATTATTTCTTCTCTAATTGTTTTATTAGATTTTTTTTAAAATTCTTATTATACATTAGTTCACAGGAAAAGAGCAAAGATAAGAAGTATCAAAGCATGAAAGCATAAACCAATGAAAATCTCTTTCTACTCTCTGGTCTCATTAATCATTTTGTGACTCCTTAGACTGATCTCACAAACCTTTAAGCTATCCTTTTATTTTATCAGTTTATTTGTTGAGGATAATACTTATTGATTAACAGGAATAAAAGAAAAGTAAATGAGCCAGAGTTCTCCTTGATTGCTAATTTTCATCTGTTGTCCACAGCCAGATGTTAAAAAGCTTCCTAAAAATGGACTGGCAGATGTAGGTCAACAAATTGTCCTTGCGGTCTTAATTTCAATTAAAATTAAGATTAATGCCCCACAAAAGATGCCAGCTATTGTCAAAAAGTACACAAATGTAAATGTACCAGTCAGTTCTTACCACTTTCCCATTTGGAGGTTTGGAGGGCAAACTGAAAATTCACATTGTTAATTTACTAGATAATTACATCCTATTAATTAATAAATTGTAATTACTAAAATGACACCAAAACCATGTTCTGAGACACTTGCACAGATACATCAATGTGACCGGTACCTGTAACTCAAGCGTAATTAGTCATCTCAATTTATCTAGCTAGATGAGGTGACTCATTCAGCCCGCTCCCTGTCTCTTACTCACAGAGAGTCAGTGAATGAATTTTACATAGTTTGTGGCTTTCCTCCATTCAGAGTGACAGGCTAATCAGTACTTTGTCAAAGTCAACTCCAGCTCCACCTGTCAAAGCTGTCAGTCTTCTTAGGAGTCGATGAGGTCCCCTGAGTAATAAACCGGGGAGCTGATTTCACACCGTGTGACCTGCAAGGTGTGAAGTCAGGACGCCAAGGACATAACAATCAATGTCAGAACATGTGGTATTGATGAAAAGTGTCAGAAATGTCTGGAACTTACATGAGATCCTGCAGGCACTCAGTGGGTGTCTCTTGGGCGTGATCATGATTAAAACACAATGTGTTGTGTTGTATAATAGTCATGTAAGGCAGCAGCAGCAGCAGCAGCAAGGGTCTGTTGGCTGTAGTAGAGACTGGCCTGGTTGCTGAGACGTCACAGGATCTTGGTGAAGTGTCCCTGAGGAAAACACCCAGCTTTTACCTTCTTGCTTTTATCCTGTTAAACTCTGCTAAAGACGATCTCAGTTCATGCTACATCGCTGCTTCAGAAGGGGATAGGAGGGTTTTCGCAGACACATGAACACCAACCAGTGGTGCAGCACTTGTCATCTTTATTGCGTGTTGGCTGGTCGATTGGTCACACTCAGGTTGAGGTGCTGATTTAACAGCTGTGTCATGAGTCGGATATTCCAGTAAGCGGATCTAGAGGGTGATATTCCAGTCTGAGTAACAGGAGGCTAATATGATCACAGAGAGACGATCAATGACCAGTAAGCTGAGCTCTCTTTTTGTCTCCCTCTCCATCTCTCTCAGACACTTGTTTCCTCTTGCTGTTGAATGCTGTCTGAATATTCAGGGTTCTGATAAACATCCTCCACAATTTACTGAACAAACCATAGATGCCTCAGGCAGAAAATGCAGATGTTTCAGTTTAATTTTTCAACTCTTAAAAATAAAAAAAGCTAGTGTTAAGATATGGGAATGTGTGTGAGCATATATTTTTGCACTTATATTTTTGTGAGGATTATTTTGGTGTGATATATTAAATCTTGGGCTTTGGCCGTATGGGTACAGGTCTAGTTGGCATTAAAACTAAGTACAGGCCTAAACTGAGATTTTAGGATTTAGAGCTGCAACTGTTCAATCAACCGTTTTCATAACTGATTGATCATCATCATTGGTCATTTTTTAAGCAAAACGACAAATATTTTCTTTTTCTCGCTCCAGCACAGCGAGTATTTTCCCTTTTTCTCTTTTTTATATCATAGCAAACAGAATATTTTTGGGTTTTGGATTATTGTTCAGACAGTACAAGATGTTGGAAGACATCACCTTGGACTCTGAGAAATACTGGTGAATGAGAAAATGATTCACAGACAAATTGATTGTGGAAATTGTTATTTATTTACATGGTTATTTATTTACATTGTTAGAGTTTGGGGTTGCATCAAGAAGAAGGTGAAGGGTAGGGTTTATTTTTCAACAGGGTTCAGGGTTTATGATCAGTCTCTATGGATAGATCATAAACTCTGTTACTTTTTGAAATTTCTTTACCTCAGTTATTTACAATGTAACTTAATGAAGGTCATGATTTGTTTTTGGTTTATGTGTTTTTAGTATTAGTATTCATTTAGTCTCTTCGCATCAGCTGTGGTTTCACTGGAACCTGATGATTTGCGCATCAAATTGCAATGCAAAGTTTATGTTTTGTGTGTGTTTTCAAAAGCAGGAGGGAGTAAGAAAATTGTGACATTTTTTGTCCCCTGTCATGGGAACAAAAAAAATCAAATTGCCATCAATCATCCAATTAGACTTCTGTTGTCTGGCTAAATGAGCCGTGGGACTTTGAAGTGTCAGAGCCCAGTGGAGTTTGCATTTTTAGAGGGAGGGGAGAGGGGGAGAGGAGAGACTGAGGAAAATGACAAATACATATTGCTACTAGTATTACTGCTATTGTACTCCTATTTGCATTGTCACTGACATTCAAGGGGATAACTACCCAGCCAATAAGGTGTGTGTGTAGGACTGCATCAACATTTGTTCCCCTGCATGCTTCTCAGCCTGAGTTCAGCAAATGAGTTGAACCAACCTTCCTGGGCAGTCTTTCCCCTCTACTCCAACAACTCATGAAATATTTAATGTGCCTCACAGTAACCTCTCCCCCCCCCCCCCCCCCCTCTCTCTCTCTCATACAATTTTCTTTCTGTCATTCCGGCTGATGGTCACAGGATAAAAACGTCAATGTCCGCTTAAAGTGCAAGCGATACCCCAACCTCAACCCCCACCCCACGTACACATACATTTACAATGCACACACACTTGGTGAACTTCTGCACCACACCCCCATACTATTGTTGTGCATGATTTCAGTCCCATTTCACTGTATTCAGGCTGGGTGTGTACAGAGGTGGCTGGATACAAATTTGACACCCGGCCGATCGGCAGCTGCCGGCTGTTTAATCAACAGTGATGAATATTTGATGGCCTGGCGGCGGGCAAACGGTGGCCGACACTCTCCTCATTATCGAAGTCCATGTGTACAGAGGAAGATATTCAATATCTAGCGATGGGGGACTGGCCTCTCTCAGCCACATGAAATGCCCTCACAGGTCTTGAATGGAAAACTAGATGTTATATAGGCTTTGTGGTGATATAAAAACTTTCATTTAGCCTATCGAGAAGTGGTGGGGGAAAAAATCATTAAAATAAGCAATAACAGAGAATATGGGCCCACTGTAATTTATAAACTAAACATTTATCATTTAAAATTAAAAGTCAAAACATAGCAGTGGGTAATTGTTTAACCTGGATGTGAACACATAACAACATATGTGGAACAACATCACTATAGCATCATCATTATAACATTAATGTAATTTAGCTTGTTTTAAAAAGGAAAAATCTTCTGATGTCTGCAGTGTAGTAAAGGAAAGAATCCTAACAAAGTAGAAAAAAAAAGTTAACCCCAGAAAAAGCATCAGTGCCTCAAGAAGGAGGTACGAAGTTTAACACTTTCCTCACTGCACAACTGTTTTGTGGGCACTGTCCTGTAAAAAAAAAGAGTCCATAGGTCGTATGTTTCGTAGTTAAGCAGCAGTAGTAATTACAATGGGACCAAAGTAGATGACATAGTGTAAAAAAGTAATGAAGTCCAGGAACAAGCAACTTATATGGTCGTTTAGGTTGAAGGACTTGTAGATTTTGTGCTCAAAAACTCTTTTGAAAGTTTAAAATGTATGTTAACGTGAACTAGTCAATCAGTGGAAGAGTGGAGGAAGACCCTCTAAAATAGTTAACAAGAATCAATTAATCAATTAACAGCTAGTTTAAAGATTCATTCACCACATTAAAACTTCAATCTGAAACTTTGTTTTCTTTTTCCTGAATGGTTTGCTAAATGAAATATTCGAGCACAGCAGAATATAACCTGAACTACCTGTGCTTCATATAAAAGGAGTTCAACCTGTCAAAACCAATTTTGAGGTTCACTGAAGTTGCAAACGATTTCTAAATGTTGTTATACATTTGTGGCATCAAACGCACACAATGACAGCTAAGAAGCCAACATGAGCTCTGTTTGTTCAATCTGGAGCATGAAAAAGGAACCAGAGAACAACCTGTTTCTGTTTTATAAAGGGAACAGTATATATGATTAAATAAAGCAATTAAAAAATATAGACCTTTATAAATCAATAATGGCAACATATCCGATTTTTTTATATATTAGATCACATTAAATTGCAGGCATATACTGTATATTTGTTGCTGAGTCTGAGCCATTGCTTCAGTTCTTCTTGCCTTTGCTTGAATTTACATTGGTGTCAAATTTCCTTATACGGTGTCTGTCTTTCCACTTATTTCCGGTCGCCTGCCCCTCTCTTTATACCACACGCCTTCTGTCTGCAGCATGCAGGGAAATGGGTTCAATACAGGGGGTTCAAAGAGCACCTGGCCCCGGGGCCATGACGGCTCTTCAGAGGCAGGACTTGGGAAATAAATGACATTTAGGGAATAAGGCAGATTTTGCATAAAGTGACATTTAGTTGGCAAGGTGTAATTTTTGAATGAGGTGAAACATATTGCAATGAACCAGTGCAGACATTGACAAGTGTTTTGATGTTTTAGTGCTACACTTAATCAGTATGGATGTCAAACAGTGCAGGGACCACGCATGGAGAGGGTTAAAGCTTTGTTGTTGAGATGTCTTCACATTTCCGTCCAGAGTTTTCCACACCAACTGAAGCGTAGCCCATAAAAGAATTTGTTGATTGTAAATCTCTTTCAGTACAGTCTGAGGCTTGTTTCCTTTTTTGTGTGCAGGACAGTGGAGTAATCCAGATGTTAGAAATGATTTCAGGGCTCTGAAGTTATATTAAGAGTCATGCAGGTTTTTGCTCCAGTCAAACCCAACAGCAGGTCACTTCACTCTTTAGACATCCTCACTGGTTGCAAAATGATGCTTGTGGCTCTGGTTGGCACATGGGTGGTAACTGATGCCCTATGAAGATTAGCTAGAGTGAGAAGAAGTCATGCATGGTGATCAAAATAAAGCTGCAGAGTGGCAGTGTGATGGCTTTCAGGCTGTTTGAATGCCAACATATGTCTGTTCATTTGTGTTCATAAAGTTTAAATTTAGAGTGGACTCTCTAGGAAACGAGTAAAATGGGTTCATCAGTCAGGATCCAAAAAAATTTAGAGAGAAATTTGAAAACTGCAACAGATGGTGTATTTGGACAGTTGAACTAGCTTTATGGAGGCACAAACCACAGTTACTACTTGATCAACTGTGCAGGGCTGGTCTATTTTAATGAAATCCAATAAAGTACCCAAAATGTCAATTTGGCATTCTACAGACTTTATCCAAACTATAATTTGGATGATATTGTACTCCAATTAAGGCTGCTATCACAGCCTATCTCCTTTTATTTGTTTCCAAATTCCCAAAGTGTGTGGCACTGTCCAAGCTGCTTTGCAACTGATTTCAGTTTCCTCCATCCTGTATGTGAGATACACAGTTATCCATCAGTCAAAGGAAAATACACAAACAAATCACAACAAAGTGATGACTCTTGATGGTAAACTTTGTGAATTTTAAAACTACAACCACAGGATTTAAGTGGAGTATTGGCACTTATCTTCGGTTGCTCCAAAAGAATTATGTTTTTAAAGATCTAAAGGAAATATTTTAATAGTCATGTTTTCAATAAATCTGAATTGTTTCATCCTCTGTTTCTCCTCTATACTACAAAAACTTTTTCAGTGTCTTCCAACTATAGTTTTTTGTTAACAAATGCTACAATAAGAAGATGTGTGCTGGCAGACTTTGATCTGTTTGTTATGTGAGTGTGCCTCATACAAATATGGATCTATTTTGTGCTTTTGGGTATGCAGGCTACCTGCATATCCAAGCATACATACCCATTTTTTATCTGTCAGTAGCTACATGACAAGAGGTCAGCCCCTCAAGATCAAATATTTTTCTTACTAAATGACGGATTTATTAGACAAATAAGTTGTTCGTCTGACTCTGAACCCTCTGTGATTGAAATATACCCCTGTGTCAACAGCATCGCCTCTCAAACCGGGTCCCGGGCGATGGAGGGCTGCCACAGCGGATTACTGAGCAAATATGAGTGGGAAATGAGTGCAGATCTGGGGGATCTACCCATCCACATCCCCGGTTTGACATTTCCGTCCAAAGGCCAACCTCCCTGCGCATTGTTAGATCAACGGAGCCCTCGATGGGAGCTGTTATTTTTTGTTTTAAAATACTACAGGAGTAGAACTGGCAAAAACAAGGACATAAGCCAAATTAAAAAAAAAAAAAAAAGAATCACCACAGTTCTGTATATGTGCGCTCCCCGTTTCTTTTTACTTCGTCTCGTAGTGTTGTAATCATAATGATCTAATCCATCTTAACCTGGGCGCCTATAGCAACTGCGATTAGGGTAGGCCGACTCCCTTCCGTTCACAGCTATGGAAAAAAAAAAAAAAAAAAAAAAAAAAAGTCGCGCGCTCGTAAATCTAAAAACGCCTGCGTTACCATAACGTGCGATGAAATCATTATTTGGCGACGTGGTGTCAGAGACTCTCTCATCTCGTCTGTCAGGAATCCAATTTCCTTTTATTTACATCCACGGTATAGATTAATTACTCCCTAGACTAGTAGCCTGAAGGAATTAAGTTATGAGATCTTTGGTAGGCGCCATGATTAATCCATCGCGGCCTATGCAAGGATACGAAAGAGGAGGGAGGAAGGCGAGAGGGTGAGGTGATAAATGCAGTCGAGATAGTTTCAAAACATTGTTACATAACAACAACAAAAACAACAACAATAATAATAATAATAATAATAATAATAATAATGACACGTTTTTAGCAAACATTTTATGTGATCACTTTCTAATTTAAGGTACTGCTGTAAGGCTCAGGCCGGACACTGAAAGCATCATGGGATGGGACAAGAGGAGGTGGGGGGGTCACCTAAATGATCTAGACATAAATATGGGGGGCTTTTCAGGCCCAGGCTATAACTGTGTCTGTACGATCAGGCGATGCCGCTGCACCACTATCGATAGAGCTTTAAGGGTTATGATATCGGTGAAGTTACTGATGAAATATCCCCCTGATTAATAGAGGACTCTGTCGTAACGGGCTGACATATGGTAGGCGAGGCAGCTGGGGACGGTACCTCAGGCATCCCCTACGGCCATTAACATATTAGAGGCTATTGTGCAGGCAGACAGTCCGACTTCATCCAGCGCCCCTGTGCAGAGAGACAGCACCCCAGAGCTGTTTGATATAGGCTTTCAATAATGCATTATTCTTCAATTCGCCAACGGAGCTGTTCGTGGTGCTGAAAATTATTGCCATGTGGCGCGTGTGGTTGCCGCGCGTGGAGTGTGTTCAGTGCCAGCGGTGTTGTGTTGTCCTCGGTAGGTTGTGTTGGATGGGGAAACTTTGAACTCATCATATAAAAATAACATAGATTGATAGATAAACATATATAATGATACTCTCAGTCTGAATAGATGCTGCTTTTGCTGTGTGAATTTGTGGAAAAATCAGAATTTTTCGATCAGGAAACCTGCAATTACGCAAATTAAGTTTCTCTCTAAGACATTTTCTCTAGCTCAGGCTGTGCAGCGTTAAATAAAATCGATTGTATGGGAAAAATGAGTTTTTAGGGAGTAACGAGAATATGTTTCCGTGGAGCTACATTTAAAAAATGTCCCTGTTTTTCGCACTTTCCTTCTAATAATCTGACATTATTTCCCACAAACTTTAAAGAAGCAGCAGCGAGGCAATTCAGTGTGGAAGTGCAGTGATCTACCTGATAATGGGATCTAAAGAAGGCTTTTCTGGATCTGTGCTAAACATTGAAAAGGTTAATAATAACAGCTGTTACAAATCAACAAAGAGGCTAAAATTAAACTAAAAATATTTTTACTCACATTAAGGAATGGCTCACTCTTCATGTCCACGTAGCCAAAAGCTAAAGATCAGCTTTCTCTGCTGTTTTAACAGCAGCTTCCTCCATCCGCCTGCTTCCCCCTGAAACCCCCGATAGCTGTCTGAAAATATTGCATTTTATAGCAGCAAATCGCGATTAATATTGCATTACCTGCATTTAAAAATTCATTTTTATAAATGCAGCGTAAAGGGTGTGAAACCCCACCACCAAAAAAATATCTGGACTGAACAGAAATATTTAGAGGAAGGTAGGCGTGACAACAGTGGTCATTTTAAATAAATTAATCAACTTTTCTCTCTTCTTCTTTTCTTTGATTTCCTCTCTCTCTCTCTCTCTCTCTCTCTCTCTCTCTCTCTCTCTCTCTCTCTCTCTCTCTCTCTCTCTCACCCTCTCCTTCTCCCTCTCTGGTGTCGAGGGGAGCCGCTTTAATGTTGCTGTTGAGTTATTCTGACTCTGCTGTGAAACTTCATTAAATGTTGATTGTTAGGCCTGTTTCAACACAGTAAAAAGCGGTAACTTTATCTTCCAGACAAACACATCACCGTTTCATCTGGCAACCTATTCTGTTGTAATTCAGCCTGTTAACCTACATGTGCTAACATTAAAATGTATGGGAAACCAAAACACAACAGATCAATTACCTATTTTAATCATTGATTATAATTATAAATTATAGCTGTTAGATTGATTAACTTGTTCTGTTGTGTATATATATATTTTTAATTACATTCCTTGAATTTTTGTATAGAGCTATAAAACATATACCGTTTTACATTATTATTATTATTATTATTATTATTATTATTATTATTATTATTATTATTATGCTTTTTACATTACGATTGTAAAATGTTTTAAAAGTTCAAGAAAAAGAGGTAAAAATCCTGACAATCCTTAACTTCATGCTCCCAAATTAGGCCTTTACCATGAATGAGACATGCTTTGAGGACATCTAAGTATTATTTCGATTGATGACATTTTTCTTCTCGATGCTGCAAATCCAGGTGAAAAAGGTCAAACTGAGCAATTTTACATGATACAAAAAATCTCAAATTAAATAACGTCGGTTGTGGCCCCAATAAAACCGTTACACCAGTATTTCCATGTAAACCTTAATAATTCCGTTCAGTTTCGGCCCAATCACAACCAGAAAAGCGTAGTTTTCTTTCTTGGATTTATTAGAAGATTGCTGGAACACACCTCCCTGTTGGATTTTGGCTTACAGGATGAACAGTACCAATGAAAGTAAAGAGGACAACAGAGGAGAGTGGAGAAGTTTGTGAGAGAGGGAAGGAGACAGTGGGACATATTTTTTTCCATGATGCACACGTCGCCGCAGTTTTGTAAACATACCTGTGCACAAAGTAAAAATATTACTTACACAACGTTTCCGTTAACAATTAACACGACAAACAACGTGGTGATCTTAATGTGAAAACAGGCATTTAACAGTGAACTTACACCATCCACAAAATAAGGTCTTACCAGTAGACAGCTCTACTGTATACGCAGTGATTTCTTTTTCCAATGCATAGAGTGTTTGCACTGCAAACTGAAACACATGACAGGAAATTTCGGTTTTTTATTTTATTTTTTTTCATTTTCATTGTGATCTCTCCTTGAAGAAGTGCTCTCGGAATCTGTTTGAAACTTTTCCTCGTGATGCCAATAGTGTCGATAGACCCCTATAATTTATTTCTCAAAAAAGACAAGAGCTCACCTCTGATAAGTGATAAAGTGAAGTCTGTATATACAAAACCATTTCGACATAGCCGATCTATAAACCTAAAGGGTCTTTTGTGCAAATTCAAAATAAATATATCTATAGATGTGACAGCCTATAGAGGCTAAATTACTGCCCGTGAATTAGTATTTCATGCAGGCCTAAACAATTTTTTTCGTTTGCCATAAAAGTTTGCAACTAAATTTGAGTTTATAGCAGCCTCCAAAGAAGAATAAATAAACAGATGAATAAATGAACAGATTCATGAATTATTCTATACCAACAACGACAAGAAATCAAACCAGAAACACAGTTCAACAATCAATGAGGTAATTCGTAAATGGCTATACTTCAAATAATAGGCCTATTAGGAGAAAATAACTCGCTATAGTATCAAGCAAATTACCTCTTTCCACATGTTTTAAAAGGCAATGTCGACGTCGCTAAAACTTTTTTTCCCTCGTAACAACTGAGCGAAATTTGTGTAATCTGTTATTTGCATACTTCACATTCACCGATAACGTGAAAATAAACAAGATATATGAAGCCTCGTAAAATGGGTATCTAAAGCCCATTGTGCACCAACGTGTAAAATCGCTGGAGACAAAAGACTGAAATGGTGTCTTTAGTGTCCCTTGGTCCCCAAATTCAGTCACACAACTTTTTTTGTTGTTTTGTTTTTGTTTTAGTTTTTTCCTTTTTCTATGCCCATCAGTGAGCAGCGGAAAATTTCAACCTCTTCTGCTTCTGTCTTTGGTTACAAAACCACACTCGCACCACATTTTTTTTCAGGTCCAACTTTTCAGCTATAGCTGCTATTTTCTCGGACGACGGTCGAGGCTGTACGGCGAAGTAAGCCTCCAAAGACCTCTTTTCCGGGGCCGCTATCGAGGTCCTCTTGCGTTTCTTTTCCCCTCCGTTGAAAATGTCAGGTTTGCTCATTTTCTCCCTCTGGGCCCCCTCGGCCTCCTCCAGCCAGGCCTGGAGGATAGGCTTGAGCGCAATCATGTTGTTGTGGGACAGAGTTAACGACTCGAATCGACAAATTGTACTTTGGCTCAGTGATCCCACGCCGGGGATTTTGAGATTAGCCAGAGCGCTGCCCACGTCCGCCTGGGTCACCCCCAGCTTGATCCTCCGCTGCTTGAAGCGTTCCGCGAAAGCCTCCAGCTCCCTTGGGTCTGTGTCCGAGTCATTGATTGAGGGGAGTCCGGTGTTAGTGAGCCCTGGGCCGCCTTGACTCCCCCCGTGATGGCCCGGTAAGAGCCCGTGGTGGGTGAGAGGCGAGTTCATGCTCATAGCCTGGTGGGAGAGGTGACCCAAGCCGTGCATGTGAGAGTGCGGGTGGGCAGAGGAGGTGGAGATGAGCCCTCCGCCGCCACCTCCGCCGCCTCCGCCACCTCCTCCGCCGGCCCCGTCGTGCGCACTGGTCATAAGGGCGAGAGACGGCGAGCTGATGTGGTCCATGATGTCCGGGGGCTCCAGGTTCTGGTGGTGGTGGTGGTGATGGTGATGATGGTGGTGGGCCAGCGGCACGGTGGATGTCGACGAGCACGGCACCGTACTCATCGTGTGGTAGGTGGCGTCGGGCTTGAACGGGTGCGTCTTGCCCTGGGACACGGCGATGTCCACGGCCGCCAAAGCCTCAGCCCGGGCCAGCAGGGTCTCATCCAGACTCGCGAATATGTTACTCTGTAGCTGCAAGGGCGAAAATTAAAGAGGAGAGGACAGGAGAATGAAGGGGTGCGAAATGGGTAAGAAAAGGGGAAAGACATGAAGAAGAAAGGAAGGCGGCAGAAAAAATAAAAAAACATAAATAAATGTATCTGTCAGTCGGGACTTTTGGCAACAGATAACACAGCCGGAGTATTCCTTTAGAAGCGGCAAATCATAAAAATTAATACAAAAACAGTAAAGCCAGGCTTTGCGTGAGCATGCTTTCAAAAAGATCACAGACTCTTCGAGTGATTGCTGTGGAATACATGAAAAAAACATTAAGTGCGCGTCTTGGCTGAATGTGCCTTGGAGCAGCCCTTGTTATTACGCACAGACAGCGTTCAGCGCTACATGCAGCCTAAGCACGGAAAAAAAGACAAAGTGGAAGTTTTTGGGGGGATAATTTACCTGTGGAGTTTGTAGACAGGCTCTCCTTATAGCTTCCGAGCTGGAATGCAGGGTGGTGTACTTGTGCTCGGGTAAAGAGGGATGCATGGCGAAGTGCGGCTGTTTGCTGTTCATGGACATCATCTTGGCGAGCTTCTCCAATTAAAGTGCACGGGAAAGAAGAGGGGGGAAACGGCTACAAGAGCTGGAAAATGGTCATAGATACACAGTGATCCTTTGCTATCCGGTAATGATGCAACGCGGTTTCGCTGTGTAGTGCGCCGGAGTGCAGCCTCGAGCCCGGAGATCACAGAGATGCCTGCAGTCTCTCAGACGCACTTATCTGTCTACTGTTTCCCACTGCTGGGGATGAGAGAGGCTCTTACACCTGAGCGCCTCAGATCTCGTCAAGCCCGTGCTCGGCTGCTCTCGCGAGACATAAACTGCCAGAACAGTGAACAGGCTGACAAATAAAAACTGCTCACACAGGGCAGGCAGTAACATCTGGAGACTAGACGCCTGCGTTTTTTAAGGGCTCACTCCTCTCCTCTCCATCCAGCAGCGGAACCACGCCGGCCCCAATGCCTTTAGGCCTTATTCTAAACTTAGAGGCCGTAAACCATCGACTTAACGCTGTTTATTTTAGCAGCGATCTATTTTCGACTGGACTTTATCCATCTGATTTCAGGACATTGATTTCATAGGGAATTATTAGAGAAAAATGTGCCAAAAAATATGAGCAAGCTCTTGATATGTTCAATATCAGTGTGCACAGAAAAGCAGCATTATTTGGTCGCATCATATGGATATAACGGCTCTATCAGTTGTTCACACTCGTGCCAAATATTTAAATGTGCAGGTTAACACGGTTTGTCAGTGGGCTCTGTTCTTGGCCCAAACTGTGCTGCCTCTCATTTTAACCCTTGGAAGTAATGAGCCCGCCTTATCATTAAAGGCCATCATCGCCAGATGAGCACTAAACAAATTGATTTAATACACCAGCGTAACCTTGTACACAGTCTTTACCTAAATTAATTAATCCCAATGAATTAACACTTCATTTATTCAAACCACAACGGTTACGCAATTAAAATTTCATGCAGCGATTAGAGGTATGTGAAATATACATGATATCGTTAAATTTGCATAATAAATAAGGCGCTTTCTGCTACAACGGAATTACTCTGCGTGTGAGGTCTCTAATGTGTGTCGCTATAGGCTACAACATGCTTTTATCGGCACGAACAGGCTGTCCTTTTTCGACTATTAATGGCAGCAAATTAATAATTGTTACAGTTTAATGTGACGCAGATCATCAGAAAAAGCAGCACAAAAGAGAGTAATGTGATAAAAACTATTAGATTGTCCGCTAAATACTAATCCCCATTCTCAGTAAAAAATCTAAATATGGAAAATTCACTACAAAATATTTGGTCAATATGTCACTGAGTTTTTAGGTGACCTGAACCGTGCAAAAGGTTGAACAAAGAGCAAAAAAACACAAAGGAAAATGAATTCATACATTCTTATTGCATTACTATTTTATTTCCTAACACAGTCTTACATCACAGTATTTGATTCAAAAATATCAGTCTTTCATGATAAATCATGTTTATCTGTCTTCAGTATTGCATGTTATCAGAAAAAGTTTACCATGTTCAACTAATGGCGAGATGACCGACACATACTGGGCTGAATGTATTTTTTATCTCAGCACCAAGTGACTGACTACAGTGTAAACAAAGAACAGCACAGAAACAGTATCTGATTACAACAGACACATTTTCAGACTGTCACGACTGGCCTTAAAAGCTATTTAACTGCCACAGACTACACAAAAAGTATCTGACACACCTGTCATGTTTTGTCTTAATTTACACAGAATCATAAAGGACAAAAAGGCAATAACAGACAATAAGTTACACCTGAGCATCACATTCACAAATTTATTATGAAGCAACATGAAGTTAATGTTTGAATGATACCTGACTAAAGCACACTATAGTGTATGGCCCAGTGAGAACACACAGGTTCATGTTTGTAAAACCTTCACATGAGCTTTGAAAGTTTTGTGGGACTGCTTGTGTTGAAGGGGCTGTGAGACTTTCTCTTTGTTGGCTGGCTGATATTGAGTGTGTGTCTGTCTCTTGTTGTGTTCACAGGTTTACCAGTGCAGCTGGAGGAGGAGGAGCAGGAGGGGTTTACATGATCATGGTCTGTGCTTGCTGGACTGAGAGAGCCAGAGGGACCAGCCTTATTCTCTTCCAGCGTATCAAACAGTAAATCAAAAGACAGTTCTTCAGTCTGAGAGAGCCCTCCACCCCCTGCATGGCCAGAAACATGGGCACCGGTCTTCCCAGGTGACACCAGCGCAGCAAAACTTTCCCCTGCAGAGACTTTTGGGGCCACTTTGTCATCCAAGGTGCCATCTGTGTCGTCACAAGGTTGTTGGTTCTTCTGGTCATGTTGTATCAGAGGTTTTCCGCCATGGCTTGACAGGAAATCGGGACAGGTTTGTGGTTCAGGGACAAGAGTGTTGTCCAAGTCTGTGAGAGGGGAGGAGGCCAGGGAGAGCTGTGATCCCCGGCTACTGGAGCTCTCTCCATCCAGCATCATGGAGTCCAGCTCTGAGATTTTGTCCAGGTAAGCTGCATCCATGGAGGCCTCACTGGACATCTGGAAACTGTCAGCCTCATCGCCTACAAGATCAGTGGATGTGGATTCTTTGACTGAGCTTTCTTTACTTGGACCTGGACATGACTGCTCATTGGAGTTAGATCTCTGCCAGCCACCCCAGAAGACAGACTTTGAGGGTTCCGTGTCAGTATTTGTCGGCAAGCCTTTGTGGAATTTGTCAAGGCTGCTGAACTGGTTCTCCATGGTGCTGTTATTCTTGCCAAGAGTAGGAAAATCTTCAAAATCAAGCCTCCTCAGATAAGAAGCAGGTTTAAAAGCAACTTTCTTCTCACGGATGCCGGGGCTTCTCAGAGTCAAGGAACGGAAAGCAGAGGACGGAGTGGTGGGCAAAAAGTCAGAGGTGCTTTCCAAGTTCTCATTTTTCTGATCTACAGTCAGATTCTTATCAAACTCTTTGTGATCTGCAGATGGCATGAACATCAAACTGTGGTTTCTAGAGAATGTTCGACACTCTGCCTCTGGATTGCTGCAGATCGACTCCCTCTCATTGTCGCTCAAGCTTCTCATCATCATGTTGATTTTGTGTTGCTGTGTGAGAGCTTCTGTCCCAGCCTTGCTACTCTTGCATGCTTCCTGTGCTTCAAGATGTCTCTTCTCAGACTTTCTCACCCGAGCCTCCAGCTCTTCAATGTACTGGTCGCTGCGCTCCAGAGCTCTCTTCAAGTGGTCCACATTGCGCTCATACTGCTGGATTTTAGCCTCCTGCGCTGCCACTGTAATACGACCAAACCTGTAGAAAGATCATTTTGTGTCTGTGAACTGTTTGAAGATCATCATGACAAGAAAGGTTAAGTAACATTTAGCTGCGTGACAGATTTGTCATGCACTTGGCCAAATGTACCTTATGCAAGAAAGTTCAACAGAAAAAAAGTGAAACCAAGATATAAATAAAAATGCTGCTGTTGATCTGACAGAGAAAAGGACAGCAGAGTCATACAGAAAATACCTTTAGCTACATGTCACTGCCTCCAGCTTCAGCCATTTTCATTGAAAAAGTTACTCTATTGTAATTAACAGCATGTTTTGTTTCTATGTGAATGTGAATCAAAGAAAGGGTCAAAAGCCTTAAGTGTCATTAAGACAAGAAAGAAACTTACTTCTGAGGAGATCTGCTCACCACCTCTGCTTTCAGTCTCATATTCTCTTGAACAAGGTCGACGTTTTGAGATCGTAGTGCCTTATTTGCCTGAAGATGGCAAAGTAACACATTTGTAGCATGTTACACATTTTCCCACAAAGGCAGCAACAAAAGTCAATCAAGTATAGTATTTATGCTACAGAAAGAAGCATCAAGTAAGTTTAACTTTATCAGAGTTTCTATTTAAAAGACAGTAATTTCAAGGTCACTGTTTTCATTAGAATGTTGATACATGGCAAATAATGACTAAGATTTCTTGTATTAAAGACTTGTACCACACAGTGCTTTACACTTAGCCCTGTACTCTAACCTCTCCATTGAGGTGGACACACAAAAATGCACATCTCCCTTTAGGGATCAGTATAGTTAATATAAGTGCAATTTGTTGGTTATTATATATTACATACCTCCTTTAGCTTATTCATGTCCTGCTGTACTTTATCGCAAACGTCTGTGGCAGCTCGCAGCTTGTTTGTCCATTCCTCCAGGACATAGGGGTCAACTCTTTTGTCACCTGTTTGCTCTGTATTGATGCTGCATGGGTCCAAAGCAGTCTTCAGCTGTGCCTCCAGACTTTGATTTTTTGCTTTCAACTCTTCGTTTTCTTTGACAAGCCCTTCAATTTCTTCCTGTTAGAGGGAAATCATGTGAAACTGAAAACACTGAAACAGGGTTCAACAATTAACCACAATGTCATCATAGTACTTACAGGCGTATCACAGTGTTCAGAAGTTAGTGCAGAGACTACTGTAACACTGTTTTTCCATTTTAGCAACCTGAAACAACCTGGCAACCTGATGGGTATATGGATACTATGTTGCAATCTGAAATAATAATCACTTGCTTTTGCATAATCTGCCACATTCTGTTGAGGCATAAGTAAATTATCAATTTACATTTCAGTCTGCTCCAATGCAAATATTGCAAATATCCAATACAACAAACTGCTCCACCAGACTTTCTGAGTCCCTCACTTTCATGGTGATAAACCCCCTTAAAGCTCTGTTCAATAGGCTCAACCTACTTGTCTTTGTTGTGAAAACATGAAAGCTCATTAAACATATGACAAAACATGGCACGATGAATCCATACCTCATACTCCCGTAAAAGCAGTTCTCCTCTAGTTTTTCTGAGGCACTTCCTCACAGAAGGGCTTTCACTGTGATCACTGTCATTGGTACCTCCTGTAACAATAATACATGGATGAAACAAACACACCGCGCAACAAAACGCCTATCAAAGTACCATGTCACTTAGCTTTGATGTGGGTTCAACAATGCATTAGTAATGTGACTATTGAGCTGCCTGCCAAAATAGCATTAACTTTGAAATATTAGGGTGCTGCCCTTTAAAATACAGCTCTCAGGGCCACTGTACTGAGGGGCTATAGGATAGTACAAACATTACAACTGTGTCAACATTGACCTTCTATGACACTGGTATGGCATCAGTCATTTTCTATGGAGTGGCAACTCGACAGCAGAGGGGAAGAGATTTGACAAAGTGATCAAAAAGGCCAGCTCTGTCCTGAGATGCCCCCTCGACCTGATGGAGGTGGTGGGAGAGAGGACTAATGGACAACAAGTTCAACCCCATGCGGGACAGCCTGACAGCACTGAACAGCTCCTTCAGCGATAGGCTGATTCACCCAAAGTGTGTGAAGGAGAGCTATTGCTGTATTGTCACACTCTATAACCAGCACTGCTCCCAGTAGGCCACACACTTATACAGACTGACTCACTAAGTTCTGCACTTTAACGCACTGACAAAACAGCTGCTTATCATGCCCTCATTCTGTGCAATATTATTTCAAAGTGGGCAGTCATCAGGATTCAATTCAATCTATTACTATGTATATTGTCCTTTTGTTTATTTTTTTATATATTGTGTTGTTTATCTCATTTTGTAGTTTACCAATATTTCTGCCTTTTTCTATTTTGCTATCCTTTTTGCAGCTTTAACAATGTAAATTTCCCCACTGTGGGACTAATGAAGGACTATTTTAACCTGACTGCAACTTTAACAACATGCTTTACCTCACTAACATGATGACTCAGCTGTGAGGTGCTGCAGGCAGATGAAGCCTCACATCACCTCTCCTTCTCTGGCTTTGTGTCTGTTTTTTTACCCCCCCGGTTTGTGTGGAGCTACTCACCGATGATTTCTCTACAGGGGTTCTCTGCTGTGATGGCCACTCTGCAGGTAGGACACTGGCTGGCTTTTCTTAACCACATTTCCATGCAGGATGAACAGAACACGTGGTGGTTTGCACAAATGACCGGCTGCCTGACCTGCACACACAGAAACGTGAGCAGATTATTTGTTAACTGAGGTAAAACGGTATATTAAGGCCTGGAAACGCAATTTCAGTTAGTAACGGTTGTGAACGTCGGCTGCAGAAACTTAACTGGTAACGTAACAACGTTAAGGTTACTAGGCAGCAGTTTACCCAGTGTAAACAACAGCAACAGTGTAACATCTTTGTTAAACGGCTCACGGGCGTTAACGATTTAAAAACAGCGGCACTTACTTTTCCGAGACATATCTGGCACGAAATCGGCAAAGTCATTGAAAGGGTCGATGTCTGGTAGTTAAGAGCCATGGTTTGAAGAACTACACAGCACAGACAACACTGTCCCTGAGGAGGTACAAAACTCCCACCATTACCCGCTGCGCTGCGCGCCGAGTCTAAGAGCTACGGAAAGCCAAGCGGACCAGAAAGGCTTGATAGGCTGTACATAGCGTTGCCAGCTACGGCGGAAAACGCCATCCAACCCGCCCAAGAATGGTTTTGGCGGCTTGTTACAATATGAGCCATTTTTGTACTATTGAAAGGGACACATGCATGCAGGTTTTTGCAGAAGCAGTGGCACACAGCTCATTCAATCAGTTAAAATACCCTTAGGTCTGTTAGGCTTAGTATTTTACACACATTTTATGGTATTTTATGCTCTTGTGAAAACAGTCTTTTCTCAAAGTTTTCAACGTAATGTTGCCTGTTCCCCAGTTGGATGAACAAATATAGAGAGATATACGCTTACAGCACACGCTGTGTGATGTGTAGAATTAAAGGTAAAACTTTAATGACTCAAAGCCAAGCCTTCATTTTCACAGTTTGATATTTTCATTTTGTGGTTTACCGTTGCATTTATCAGTCACTCGTCAGCTTTTGTCCTCGAACATATTTTTAAAATATATTAGCCTCGTATGGATTTACTGATATGACACTGTGGGTGATTTTTAATGAGTCGACCGGCCAATCAGCGTTATTCTGCCAATGTTAGCCGACGTATGTCGTCATTGGCCGCAACATGTCTTCTCATTGGCCACGACTTTCTGTGGGAGGAGCGCAGAGAGGCGGAGAAAGGAAGTGGAAAAGAGATTTAAGCCAACTTTGAATCGTTGCATCTGTTTGCCAATACTACGAGAAAACGTCGTTATCGAGGAGGTCTGGGTGCCAAAACAAACTCTGGAGCTGATTTTTGTCGAACACGAGTGAGACTGGACCCTGTACACACCTGCAGTGCGAAGGTAAGGCAAAGAGTTAGCGGCTAGCGTTAGCATTAACGTGAGAGCATTAGCCGGTGTTCCGGGTGATCATGTTAACTGGCGCTATTTGTTTAGGTTTTCGCTTGCTGTGCTCCAAATTTCACTAAGATGTTGTCGGTTGTAGATTTCGTCATTTTCAGGAAGAGGAGCCTACCATATGCTTGTAAAGTGTGACGAGACATTGAAGACCTCGCTGAAAAATACATATACATCACCAGTTACAATGCATGTCCGTTTCAACATCACCTGCAGTCAACAACCCGAAACATGCTAACACAAAATCATATAAATGTTTAGCATGTCCCGCAGCGGGATTCGAAATGATAAACTTCAGTGTTATATAAAACACAACCGGCCATCTTCCCCGTTAAGCCACTGGCTGCTAGCTGCTGTACCTTCAATGTATAAATCTTGGTCACTCTGTCAGCTGTTTAACGCCTGCTATTGATTCATGAAACACGCCCATGTCAACTGGTGATAGTCACAATTGAGCATAAATAGTCGCTGCCTACTTAGTAGCGGGCATCAAAAGGCCTGGCAAAACCACGGTGTTATGAAAGAATCACAAGCGTGGCTTTACAGAAAGCTGCTACGAATATTTGTGGCGTTGAACATAAACACGATTCTGTCTAAGCAAACGTAAAAAATATTATGTGGTGGAAACCGAGTAGATGAATATCGTCATGTTATCTCCTGAAATAAACAGGCTAGCATTTGCACCACTATAAAATTATAAATCAGCGTGGTTCCTTGTTGAGCTTTTGGGCTCTTTCCATTCTCAGAGGACTGATCTCCTGCTCATCTAAGGGAGCATCCACCACCTCCTCCTTTAAAATCACGTCCGCCAACTTGAGCAAGAAAGGAGCTGATGATACATGGAAGCATAACAAATCCAGCAATGTATTTATGTGAACCAAGGACGGATGATAAGTCAGTCATTCACTTACTTTATACACATTAACCTCACATGAGAGTTGGCTGTGTTGATATGGGTGAGTGATGCTTTCTCATGATCAGTCACAAGGGAGGACAATAACTGTACACTTTTGTCCTTTTTTTTAAGCAAAAACCAAAAGTACTTTACTTTGAGGTCGCCATGCTTATCCTTCATAACACTGGGGTTTTGCCAGGCCTTATAAGACAGTTGTTTTTGATGCTTGTTACTAATTAGGCAGCGACTGTTTATGTTCAGCTGTGACTGTCACCAGGAGCTGGAGCATAGCAAGCGAAAACGTAAACAAATATCACCAGTTAACAGGATCACCACGTAAACTGGATCGGCGGCGAGCATTAGCATTATCTTGTAATGATATTGTTTAACTCAATTTTCAGGCGTTTATATCGCGTGGGTAAGTGTGTGTTTGTGTTTCTGTGACTGGGACGTCCCTGACATGAGTTGTGGACACCTTATGCGGACGGATGATAACACAATTGGCTCCCTGGTAATCCCTGGTAGTATTTGTTAGTGTTAGTGTTTTAACTTTACCAACATTTTGCGTCACTCTGCCATTCCATGTTTCATTCTGGTCATTTTAACTAAGATTATGATGGTTTATTATGTCGTTGTCATTGGTTTACTTTGTGGTTATTTTATATAATTTTGCGTCTCTACCTGGCTGTTTTCCATCTGGGTGTTAGCATTAGCATTAGTGGCAAGCCTTAGCAACAGCCTTACCCATTAATGATGTTTTTCCCTTCTTTGTCATCGTTTTTGTTTGTGTGGGTTAAAGTGTGTTTTAAGTGTCCCTGACATGAGTTATAGAGGGTGGTAAGTGTTCAGTAGTCTGCTGTCTGTTTACAACTTCGTTTACATCTTACAATTACTCCGCAGACATTTTCCTGCTTCTTTACAATGTTGTGCTCCATCTTGGTAATTTTAAGTAAGTTTTTGGCAGATTATCATGTAGATGTGACCAGTTTGTGGTGGTATTGTATCATTTTGCCTCTTTAACTGGCTGTTTTACATCGATCTGTTGTGCATATTATTGATTTGCTTTGAAATTTACTTGTGTTGACTTGAGACTTGTGAGCTCTGTTTTGTGTTATATACAACCTTGAAAACTACATTTTAACTCTGTGCTCTAAGTCTCAGGTTTTAAGTCTCAAGAGTAGATCACAATATATGAGCTGAGATTACTGTTACCATTACTATAAATGCATTTTAAAAATTGCTTTTCTCTCTGAGATCAATAAAGTCATATTCTAATATAATAATTAATTTATTCACCTCAAAACTAAAAGTGTCATTGTCAAGGTTCTAGTGTTTAGTTTTCAGTGTTGTATTCTTTTACACTGTTCAGGTTTTGGAGGCGAACTATTCTTTATTAATTAAGTTATTTGTCTTTCAAATGTTGTACTTGTGTTTTCCAGGTTTACTGGTTCAGCTGCTGCAGCCTGGACAGAAACACCAGCTCTCACCTTACAAACAAAACAGGTATGTGTCCTAAAGATTTACCCCAAAAAATGTGTTAATGAACTGAATTATTAATATTAGTAACAGGGTTATTGTTTAAATCAGAGATGGGCAATTTTGATGATCGAGAGGGCCACAAAAATTTCATCCTCACTGAGGGCCGCACCATGTGTAAAAATTTCATCCTCACAGAGGGCCGCACCATGTGTAATTTAATAATGAACTTTACACAGATACAAGACGTCTGTAATGATGAACACTGAAACTAAGCAAAACAACTAATATCCATGTTTGTAGTGCATTTCTTCTCTGCTGAGTTGACTGACCACAGGTGGATCAGTGTGAAGTTCTGTCTTAATGAGATGCCTGTGGCCACTCCTGCTGGTGTACAATAGTCTGAATGTCAGTGTCAGTGTTTGTGCATCCAATCAGCATGAGCTGGAATAGCTTCATCTATGGCTGAACGATTTTGAGAGAATATGTAATTGCAATTTTTCTGACAGATATTGTGATTTGGTTTGCGCTATAATTTTTGAAAGTCAAGTTTCAGTCCAGGATTCACTATATACATGTGAAACATGTGACGGATCATTAATGTTTAAGAGATCTTTGAAATAATAACTGCATAGTAACTGCATTGAAACACTGCAGATATAAAGTTGGCATCTCAGTCATAGCTCAGTTATCTCTCTGGCACCGTCAGCCGGTTTTAACTCGTCATGACACCAGTAGTTTCCCCTTTAGCACTATCCTTTCTCACAACTAGCATACAGCTCTCACCTGACATGGAGCGGAGACAATCAAACACTGCCTGTGTCGCACTGTCGCTCTGCCCTCTGTTTTCATCAATTATCTAACTCCATAGTTTGTGATTTGGTTATTTTAAGAAGAGATGTGGTTTACAGGTTTACAGCCTGTTGCTCTGTTGCTCCTGCAGTGCTCTGTGTGTGAACTGTGAGGCAGCAAATAAAAAACGTGTAATGACCCATCCACTGACTCTCCGTTTTAAAATTTAATCTCAGTATTTGTGATTTATTTATAATTGGTAATCAAATCATGGGCCGCCAGAATTGAGGACGGGGGCTGCCAGTTGCCCATGTCTGCTTTAAATCCTGATTAGTTGACAGACAATATAGAAATTTAAGATAATCATTTTAGTTCATTTTTCCCAAATATGTATTGTTATTGATTCTTAAAGAAATGAAAAATATGTGTTGATGAGCTGAATTATTACTGTTAGTAACAGTGTTATTGTTTAAACCCTTGGTTTGGTATTGAATAGAATAATATCTGAATAATCATGTCTATAAATTGCCAGAAAATAGTACTAGATAAAACAATTTTTAAAGACTATCAGATTTGCCTTTTCTCTGCTCTTATTGTTGTTCCACTGCAAACTACAGAAATAAACATGTCAATACCAATGCATTTTTAATTGCAACAATTTTCTGGGAGAAGTGGTGCATTGTCTGGAAGAAGTGCAGGGGTGCCAGGATTTTTGGTCACGACTGTATCTTTAGATATTGATCTGAAGTCTGAATATCTTAACTCAATATTTAAGTTTATGCACATAGTTCATGAATGTATAGTTCAAAGAAAATGAAGAATTTAAACATCAGCTCTCTCTCTCCATCTCTCTCCCCCGAAAAAATAAATGTCCAATATGTCCAAAAACAAAGTATAAAACTTTAAAAAATGTGTGTAAAAATAAATATAAAACCTTTTTAAAAAATATATTTGGATCTTGAATAAATTAGTCTAAAAAGCAAGTATAAAATCATTCAAAAATAAATTTCAAACCTTAAAGGGATAGGTCTAAAAAGGATAAAATATTTTAAAAACCGTGTAGGTTAAACCTTTAAACATCCAACCTTTAGGGTTAGGGTTAGGCTTTGTTTGAGTGTAAAACCTTTTAAAAGTTAAGTATAAAACCATAAAAAAAATTAATCTAAACCTAAAAAAACATTTTTTCAAAATGTTTAAAAAGTAGGTCTAAAACCTTAAAACATAAGAATCATGACATTTTTCTTAAAATGCAATAGAATGATTTGAATAACACCAGTTTCAAAATAGAGAAATGCAAGTCAAAAGTTTAGGAAGACACTTTTAATGATTTTATTCCAGACAACATATAACAAATGATAGCAAAGATAATGACAGCCATTTGACCACAAGGAAACACTCGTTGGAGCTGGTTAGGGTTAATGTAGTTATGAGCACATTTTCCAAAGATGAACATGTCTACTAAGTATCTTTGTGATCACTTCGTGATACACTTATTAATTAAATAGTATCATAAACAGTTGAATGTTCTCACAGGTGTCATATTGGTCTTTGGAAAATGTACCCATGACTACATTACAGGTGGTGAAGAAAAACAAAGATTGAACAACAGGAAACCAACACTGTTTACAGCAGTTTGGTGGTGGAGGTCTTTTATCTAATTAACTGCTTTGTAACACCTTTGTTTCCTTTCATCCACTTCAGGTCTTCAGCTGCTGTCATCTTCTCCTCCTGCAGAGACAAGAACACGTTAATCACAGAAACTGAAAAGTAAATCTATTTTTCCTTTCCTAAACTGTGCTTATTCATTTTTGATACCTAATTACATTGATTTAAACTAAACTTTTTATAACTCTGTCTGTATGGCATATTGTAGTGTTTTTCTAATACAGTCGCAGTAATGACTAGAAATAGTTCTGAAACTGTATATAAAACAAGAGCTTAATTTTTTTTTTTTTTTTTTCATTTTTGATGGCTTACTATAGTATGACATTTTTGACCAGTTTTGACACCTTACTATACCATGACATTTGTTGACCATTTTTGATGCCTTATTATACTATGACTTTTTTGACATATTTTATGCTTTACTATACTACAACATGCGGCTTAAGACAAAGGAACTATCTTAAAGCAACCATCTTAACTATCTAATCAACTCTTATCTATTACTGTGTACACATTCCTGTTTATACTGTTCGTATTTATAATTTTTTATATATTGTTATTTATTATCTTGTTTGTATCATGCCTTTTTTATTTTTGCTGCTGCAGCACTGAATTTTCCAGCTGTGGGACTAATAAAAGATTATCTTACTCTTAGTCAAATAAATAGTTCTGAACACTAAATATTTTGCCAGTCTTTTCAATATTGTATGAAAATGAATATTTTTAGCCAGAGGCCACTTGTAACCACAGGTTAGGGTCAGGGTTTTTTTTTAGCCACTTTTAGTCAGAGTTTAGTGGCTAAAAGTCATAACCCTAACCCTAACCTCTGGCTACAAGTGTCTAAAAGCTGTAACCCTAACCCTAACCTCTGGCTACAAGTGGTTAAAAAACCTGTAACCCTAACCCTAACCCCTGACCAAGTGGCTAAAAGTCGTAACCCTAACCTCTGGCTACAAGTGGTTAAAAGTCCTAACCCTAACCCTAACCTCTGGCTACAAGTGGTTAAAAAACCTGTAACCCTAACCCTAACCTGTGACCAAGTGGCTAAAAGTTGTTACGGCTTTTAGCCACTTGTAGCCAGAGGTTAGGGTTAGGGTTAGGGTTACGACTCTTAGCCACTTGTAACCAGAGGTTAGGGTTAGAGTTAGGGTTACGGCTTTTAGCAAAGGGTGAGGGTTAGGGTTAGGGTTACAGGTTTTTTAACCACTTGTAGCCAGAGGTTAGGATTAGGATTGCTGCTTTTAGCCAGAGATTTGAGTTTTCAGTCTTAATTCTACATTTCAGTTAGGGTTAGGGTTAGGGTTTCACCCAAAGCGGAGATTATTAATTTGAAAATAGAGAAACTCAAAGGTTAACATACAAAACTTTATTGATTCTCTTCTAGACAACATTTAACAAACCACAGCAGAGATAATGACAGATGATTGACCACCTGGAGACACTTTGTTGTATTCTCGCACCCCAAATATAATGTAGTGATGAGCACATATGAGGATATGCTTATTTAAGTCTTATACACCACAAAACATCTTTAAGAATATTTAACTAATTTTGTTGTCCTCTTCAGGTGATGCAGTCTTCTCCTCCTCCTGCAGAGACAGAATGTGTTAATCACAGAAACTTTCCAAACCTTCAAGTCCTGAAACTTTATTACTATTATAACTAGAATTAAAGAAGAAAGAGAAAGTTAATGATCCCTCAAATTCCTATATTACTACATATAACTTTTCCTATTCTTGTTGCTTGTAATATTACAAATTACCTCTTACATTTGAAACAGCATGACACTTTCTGACATTGACCACACAGTATACTATGACATTTTTTGGCCATTTTTCATGTCTTACTATACTGTGACATTTTTTTTTACCATTTTTTATGTCTTACTATACTATGGCATTTTTTGACCAGTTTTGACGCCACACTATTGTATGACATTTTTTGACGGTTTTTGACATTTTTTGACACTTTACTATACTATGGCATTTTTTGATGGTTTTTGACGCCTTACTATACTATGACATTTTTTGGCTATTTTTCATGTCTTACTATACTATGACATTTTTGATGATTTTTTACACCTTACTATACTATGGCATTTTTTGACCACTTTTTATGTCTTACTATACTATGACATTTTTTGACGGTTTTTGACACCTTACTATACTGACATTTTTTGACAGTTTTTGACACTTTACTATACCATGGCATTTTTTGATGGTTTTTAACGCCTTACTATACTATGACATTTTTGACAGTTTTTAACACCTTACTATACTGACATTTTTTGACACTTTACTATACTATGGCATTTTTTGATGGTTTTTGACGCCTTACTATACTATGACATTTTTTGGCCATTTTTCATGTCTTACTATACTATGACATTTTTGATGTTTTTTGACGCCTTACTATACTATGGCATTTTTTGATGGTTTTTGACGCCTTACTATACTATGACATTTTTTGGCTATTTTTTATGTCTTACTATACTATGACATTTTTTGACGGTTTTTGACACCTTACTATACTGACATTTTTTGACAGTTTTTGACACCTTACTATACTGACATTTTTTGACAGTTTTTGACACTTTACTATACCATGGCATTTTTTGACAGTTTTTGACGCCTTACTATACTATGACATTTTTTGGCTATTTTTCATGTCTTACTATACTATGATATTTTTGATGATTTTTGACGCCTTACTATACTATGACATTTTTTGATGGTTTTTGACGCCACACTATAGTATGACATTTTTTGGCCATTTTTCATGCCTTACTATACTATGGCATTTTTTGACCACTTTTTATGTCTTACTATACTATGACATTTTTTGACGGTTTTTGACACCTTACTATACTATGACATTTTTTGGCTATTTTTCATGTCTTACTATACTATGACATTTTTGATGTTTTTTGACACCTTACTATACTATGGCATTTTTTGACCACTTTTTATGTCTTACTATACTATGACATTTTTTGACGGTTTTTGACACCTTACTATACTGACATTTTTTGACAGTTTTTGACACCTTACTATACTATGACATTTTTTGGCTATTTTTCATGTCTTTCTATACTATGATATTTTTGATGGTTTTTGACGCCTTACTATACTATGACATTGTTTGATGGTTTTTGACGCCACACTATAGTATGACATTTTTTGGCCATTTTTCATGTCTTACTATACTATGATATTTTTGATGATTTTTGACGCCTTACTATACTATGACATTTTTTGACGGTTTTTGACACCTTACTATACTGACATTTTTTGACAGTTTTTGACACCTTACTATACTATGACATTTTTTGACAGTTTTTGACACTTTACTATACCATGGCATTTTTTGACAGTTTTTGACGCCTTACTATACTATGACATTTTTTGGCTATTTTTCATGTCTTACTATACTATGATATTTTTGATGGTTTTTGACACCACACTATACTATGACATTTTTTGATGGTTTTTGACGCCACACTATAGTATGACATTTTTTGGCCATTTTTCATGTCTTACTATACTATGACATTTTTGATGTTTTTTGACACCTTACTATACTATGGCATTTTTTGACCACTTTTTATGTCTTACTATACTATGACATTTTTTGACGGTTTTTGACACCTTACTATACTGACATTTTTTGACAGTTTTTGACACTTTACTATACCATGGCATTTTTTGATGGTTTTTAACGCCTTACTATACTATTACATTTTTTGACAGTTTTTGACACCTTACTATACTGACATTTTTTGACACTTTACTATACTATGGCATTTTTTGATGGTTTTTGACGCCTTACTATACTATGACATTTTTTGGCCATTTTTCATGTCTTACTATACTATGGCATTTTTTGATGGTTTTTGACGCCTTACTATACTATGACATTTTTTCGCTATTTTTCATGTCTTACTATACTATGATATTTTTGATGATTTTTGACGCCTTACTATACTATGACATTTTTTGACGGTTTTTGACACCTTACTATACTGACATTTTTTGACAGTTTTTGACACCTTACTATACTATGACATTTTTTGACAGTTTTTGACACTTTACTATACCATGGCATTTTTTGACAGTTTTTGACGCCTTACTATGACATTTTTTGGCCATTTTTCATGTCTTACTATACTATGACATTTTTGATGTTTTTTGACGCCTTACTATACTATGGCATTTTTTGATGGTTTTTGACGCCTTACTATACTATGACATTTTTTGGCTATTTTTTATGTCTTACTATACTATGACATTTTTTGATGGTTTTTGACGCCACACTATAGTATGACATTTTTTGGCCATTTTTCATGTCTTACTATACTATGACATTTTTGATGTTTTTTGACACCTTACTATACTATGGCCACTTTTGACCACTTTTTATGTCTTACTATACTATGACATTTTTTGACGGTTTTTGACACCTTACTATACTGACATTTTTTGACAGTTTTTGACACTTTACTATACCATGGCATTTTTTGATGGTTTTTAACGCCTTACTATACTATGACATTTTTTGACAGTTTTTGACACCTTACTATACTGACATTTTTTGACACTTTACTATACTATGGCATTTTTTGATGGTTTTTGACGCCTTACTATACTATGACATTTTTTGGCCATTTTTCATGTCTTACTATACTATGGCATTTTTTGATGGTTTTTGACGCCTTACTATACTATGACATTTTTTCGCTATTTTTCATGTCTTACTATACTATGATATTTTTGATGATTTTTGACGCCTTACTATACTATGACATTTTTTGACGGTTTTTGACACCTTACTATACTGACATTTTTTGACAGTTTTTGACACCTTACTATACTATGACATTTTTTGACAGTTTTTGACACTTTACTATACCATGGCATTTTTTGATGGTTTTTGACGCCTTACTATACTATGACATTTTTTGGCTATTTTTCATGTCTTACTATACTATGACATTTTTGATGGTTTTTGACGCCACACTATACTATGACATTTTTTGATGGTTTTTGACGCCACACTATAGTATGACATTTTTTGGCCATTTTTCATGTCTTACTATACTATGACATTTTTGATGTTTTTTGACACCTTACTATACTATGGCATTTTTTGACCACTTTTTATGTCTTACTATACTATGACATTTTTTGACGGTTTTTGACACCTTACTATACTGACATTTTTTGACAGTTTTTGACACTTTACTATACCATGGCATTTTTTGATGGTTTTTAACGCCTTACTATACTATGACATTTTTTGACAGTTTTTGACACCTTACTATACTGACATTTTTTGACACTTTAGTATACTATGGCATTTTTTGATGGTTTTTGACGCCTTACTATACTATGACATTTTTTGGCCATTTTTCATGTCTTACTATACTATGACATTTTTGATGGTTTTTGACGCCTTACTATACTATGACATTTTTGATGTTTTTTGACACCTTACTATACTATGGCATTTTTTGATGGTTTTTGACGCCTTACTATACTATGACATTTTTTGGCTATTTTTCATGTCTTACTATACTATGATATTTTTGATGGTTTTTGACGCCTTACTATACTATGACATTGTTTGATGGTTTTTGACGCCACACTATAGTATGACATTTTTTGGCCATTTTTCATGTCTTACTATACTATGATATTTTTGATGGTTTTTGACGCCTTACTATACTATGACATTTTTGATGTTTTTTGACACTTTACTATACTATGGCATTTTTTGATGGTTTTTGACGCCTTACTATACTATGACATTTTTTGGCTATTTTTCATGTCTTACTATACTATGATATTTTTGATGATTTTTGACGCCTTACTATACTATGACATTTTTTGATGGTTTTTGACGCCACACTATAGTATGACATTTTTTGGCCATTTTTCATGTCTTACTATACTATGACATTTTTGATGTTTTTTGACACCTTACTATACTATGGCATTTTTTGACCAGGTTTGACGCCACACTATTGTATGACATTTTTTGACCACTTTTTATGTCTTACTATACTATGACATTTTTTGACGGTTTTTTACACCTTACTATACTGACATTTTTTGACAGTTTTTGACACTTTACTATACCATGGCATTTTTTGATGGTTTTTAACGCCTTACTATACTATGACATTTTTTGACAGTTTTTGACACCTTACTATACTGACATTTTTTGACACTTTACTATACTACGGCATTTTTTGATGGTTTTTGACGCCTTACTATAATATGACATTTTTTGGCTATTTTTCATGTCTTACTATACTATGATATTTTTGATGATTTTTGACGCCTTACTATACTATGACATTTTTTGATGGTTTTTGACGCCACACTATAGTATGACATTTTTTGGCCATTTTTCATGTCTTACTATACTATGACATTTTTTATGTTTTTTGACACCTTACTATACTATGGCATTTTTTGACCACTTTTTATGTCTTACTATACTATGACATTTTTTGACGGTTTTTGACACCTTACTATACTGACATTTTTTGACAGTTTTTGACACTTTACTATACCATGGCATTTTTTGATGGTTTTTAACGCCTTACTATACTATGACATTTTTGACAGTTTTTAACACCTTACTATACTGACATTTTTTGACACTTTACTATACTATGGCATTTTTTGATGGTTTTTGACGCCTTACTATACTATGACATTTTTTGGCCATTTTTCATTTCTTACTATACTATGACATTTTTGATGGTTTTTGACGCCTTACTATACTATGACATTTTTGATGTTTTTTGACGCCTTACTATACTATGGCATTTTTTGATGGTTTTTGACGCCTTACTATACTATGACATTTTTTGGCTATTTTTCATGTCTTACTATACTATGATATTTTTGATGATTTTTGACGCCACACTATAGTATGACATTTTTTGGCCATTTTTCATGTCTTACTATACTATGACATTTTTGATGTTTTTTGACACCTTACTATACTATGGCATTTTTTGACCACTTTTTATGTCTTTCTATACTATGACATTTTTTGACGGTTTTTGACACCTTACTATACTGACATTTTTTGACAGTTTTTGACACCTTACTATACTGACATTTTTTGACAGTTTTTGACACTTTACTATACCATGGCATTTTTTGACAGTTTTTGACGCCTTACTATACTATGACATTTTTTGGCTATTTTTCATGTCTTACTATACTATGACATTTTTTGACGGTTTTTGACACCTTACTATACTAACATTTTTTGACAGTTTTTGACACCTTACTATACTGACATTTTTTGACAGTTTTTGACACTTTACTATACCATGGCATTTTTTGACAGTTTTTGACGCCTTACTATACTATGACATTTTTGATGTTTTTTGACACCTTACTATACTATGGCATTTTTTGATGGTTTTTGACGCCTTACTATACTATGACATTTTTTGGCTATTTTTCATGTCTTACTATACTATGATATTTTTGATGATTTTTGACGCCTTACTATACTATGACATTTTTTGATGGTTTTTGACGCCACACTATAGTATGACATTTTTTGGCCATTTTTCATGTCTTACTATACTATGACATTTTTGATGTTTTTTACACCTTACTATACTGACATTTTTTGACAGTTTTTGACACTTTACTATACCATGGCATTTTTTGATGGTTTTTAACGCCTTATTATACTATGACATTTTTTGACAGTTTTTGACACCTTACTATACTGACATTTTTTGACACTTTACTATACTACGGCATTTTTTGATGGTTTTTGACGCCTTACTATACTATGACATTTTTTGGCTATTTTTCATGTCTTACTATACTATGATATTTTTGATGATTTTTGACGCCTTACTATACTATGACATTTTTTGGCTATTTTTCATGTCTTACTATACTATGATATTTTTGATGATTTTTGACGCCTTACTATACTATGATATTTTTTGATGGTTTTTGACGCCACACTATAGTATGACATTTTTTGGCCATTTTTCATGTCTTACTATACTATGACATTTTTGATGTTTTTTGACACCTTACTATACTATGGCATTTTTTGATGGTTTTTGACGCCTTACTATACTATGACATTTTTTGGCTATTTTTCATGTCTTACTATACTATGATATTTTTGATGATTTTTGACGCCACACTATAGTATGACATTTTTTGGCCATTTTTCATGTCTTACTATACTATGACATTTTTGATGTTTTTTGACACCTTACTATACTATGGCATTTTTTGACCACTTTTTATGTCTTACTATACTATGACATTTTTTGACGGTTTTTGACACCTTACTATACTGACATTTTTTGACAGTTTTTGACACCTTACTATACTGACATTTTTTGACAGTTTTTGACACTTTACTATACCATGGCATTTTTTGACAGTTTTTGACGCCTTACTATACTATGACATTTTTTGGCTATTTTTCATGTCTTACTATACTATGACATTTTTTGACAGTTTTTGACACCTTACTATACTAACATTTTTTGACAGTTTTTGACACCTTACTATACTGACATTTTTTGACAGTTTTTGACACTTTACTATACCATGGCATTTTTTGACAGTTTTTGACGCCTTACTATACTATGACATTTTTTGGCTATTTTTCATGTCTTACTATACTATGACATTTTTTGGCCATTTTTCATGTCTTACTATACTATGACATTTTTGATGTTTTTTGACACCTTACTATACTATGGCATTTTTTGACCACTTTTTATGTCTTACTATACTATGACATTTTTTGACGGTTTTTGACACCTTACTATACTGACATTTTTTGACAGTTTTTGACACTTTACTATACCATGGCATTTTTTGACAGTTTTTGACGCCTTACTATACTATGACATTTTTTGGCTATTTTTCATGTCTTACTATACTATGATATTTTTGATGGTTTTTGACGCCACACTATACTATGACATTTTTTGACGGTTTTTGACACCTTACTATACTGACATTTTTTGACAGTTTTTGACACTTTACTATACCATGGCATTTTTTGACAGTTTTTGACACCTTACTATACAATGACATTTTTTGGCTATTTTTCATGTCTTAGTATACTATGATATTTTTGATGGTTTTTGACGCCTTACTATACTATGACATTTTTTGATGGTTTTTGATGCCACACTATAGTATGACATTTTTTGGCCATTTTTCATGTCTTACTATACTATGATATTTTTGATGTTTTTTGACACCTTACTATACTATGGCATTTTTTGATGGTTTTTGACGCCTTACTATACTATGACATTTTTTGGCCATTTTTCATGTCTTACTATACTATGACATTTTTGATGGTTTTTGACGCCTTACTATACTATGACATTTTTGATGTTTTTTGACACCTTACTATACCATGGCATTTTTTGACAGTTTTTGACAGTTTTTGACACCTTACTATACTATGACATTTTTTGGCTATTTTTCATGTCTTACTATACTATGATATTTTTGATGGTTTTTGACGCCACACTATACTATGACATTTTTTGATGGTTTTTGACACTTTACTATACCATGGCATTTTTTGATGGTTTTTAACGCCTTACTATACTATGACATTTTTTGACAGTTTTTGACACCTTACTATACTGACATTTTTTGACACTTTACTATACTACGGCATTTTTTGATGGTTTTTGACGCCTTACTATACTATGACATTTTTTGGCTATTTTTCATGTCTTACTATACTATGATATTTTTGATGATTTTTGACGCCTTACTATACTATGACATTTTTTGGCTATTTTTCATGTCTTACTATACTATGATATTTTTGATGATTTTTGACGCCTTACTATACTATGACATTTTTTGATGGTTTTTGACGCCACACTATAGTATGACATTTTTTGGCCATTTTTCATGTCTTACTATACTATGACATTTTTTATGTTTTTTGACACCTTACTATACTATGGCATTTTTTGACCACTTTTTATGTCTTACTATACTATGACATTTTTTGACGGTTTTTGACACCTTACTATACTGACATTTTTTGACAGTTTTTGACACTTTACTATACCATGGCATTTTTTGATGGTTTTTAACGCCTTACTATACTATGACATTTTTGACAGTTTTTAACACCTTACTATACTGACATTTTTTGACACTTTACTATACTATGGCATTTTTTGATGGTTTTTAACGCCTTACTATACTATGACATTTTTTGGCCATTTTTCATGTCTTACTATACTATGACATTTTTGATGTTTTTTGACACCTTACTATACTATGGCATTTTTTGACCACTTTTTATGTCTTACTATACTATGACATTTTTTGACGGTTTTTGACACCTTACTATACTGACATTTTTTGACAGTTTTTGACACCTTACTATACTGACATTTTTTGACAGTTTTTGACACTTTACTATACCATGGCATTTTTTGACAGTTTTTGACGCCTTACTATACTATGACATTTTTTGGCTATTTTTCATGTCTTACTATACTATGACATTTTTTGACGGTTTTTGACACCTTAGTATACTAACATTTTTTGACAGTTTTTGACACCTTACTATACTGACATTTTTTGACAGTTTTTGACACTTTACTATACCATGGCATTTTTTGACAGTTTTTGACGCCTTACTATACTATGACATTTTTTGGCTATTTTTCATGTCTTACTATACTATGATATTTTTGATGGTTTTTGACGCCACACTATACTATGACATTTTTTGATGGTTTTTGACGCCACACTATAGTATGACATTTTTTGGCCATTTTTCATGTCTTACTATACTATGACATTTTTGATGTTTTTTGACACCTTACTATACTATGGCATTTTTTGACCACTTTTTATGTCTTACTATACTATGACATTTTTTGACGTTTTTTGACACCTTATTATACTGACATTTTTTGACAGTTTTTGACACTTTACTATACCATGGCATTTTTTGATGGTTTTTAACGCCTTACTATACTATGACATTTTTTGACAGTTTTTGACACCTTACTATACTGACATTTTTTGACACTTTACTATACTATGGTATTTTTTGATGGTTTTTGACGCCTTACTATACTATGACATTTTTATTAAAACAAGAGCTTAATTTTTTTTTTTTTTTTTTCATTTTTGATGGCTTACTATAGTATGACATTTTTGACCAGTTTTGACACCTTACTATACCATGACATTTGTTGACCATTTTTGATGCCTTATTATACTATGACTTTTTTGACATATTTTATGCTTTACTATACTACAACATGCGGCTTAAGACAAAGGAACTATCTTAAAGCAGCCATCTTAACTATCTAATCAACTCTTATCTATTACTGTGTACACATTCCTGTTTATACTGTTCGTATTTATAATTTTTTATATATTGTTATTTATTATCTTGTTTGTATCATGCCTTTTTTATTTTTGCTGCTGCAACACTGAATTTTCCAGCTGTGGGACTAATAAAAGATTATCTTACTCTTAGTCAAATAAATAGTTCTGAACACTAAATATTTTGCCAGTCTTTTCAATATTGTATGAAAATGAATATTTTTAGCCAGAGGCCACTTGTAACCACAGGTTAGGGTCAGGGGTTTTTTTTAGCCACTTTTAGTCAGAGTTTAGTGGCTAAAAGTCATAACCCTAACCCTAACCCTAACCTCTGGCTACAAGTGTCTAAAAGCTGTAACCCTAACCCTAACCTCTGGCTACAAGTGGTTAAAAAACCTGTAACCCTAACCCTAACCCCTGACCAAGTGGCTAAAAGTCGTAACCCTAACCTCTGGCTACAAGTGGTTAAAAGTCCTAACCCTAACCCTAACCTCTGGCTACAAGTGGTTAAAAAACCTGTAACCCTAACCCTAACCTGTGACCAAGTGGCTAAAAGTTGTTACGGCTTTTAGCCACTTGTAGCCAGAGGTTAGGGTTAGGGTTACGACTCTTAGCCACTTGTAACCAGAGGTTAGGGTTAGAGTTAGGGTTACGGCTTTTAGCAAAGGGTGAGGGTTAGGGTTAGGGTTACAGGTTTTTTAACCACTTGTAGCCAGAGGTTAGGATTAGGATTGCTGCTTTTAGCCAGAGATTTGAGTTTTCAGTCTTAATTCTACATTTCAGTTAGGGTTAGGGTTAGGGTTTCACCCAAAGCGGAGATTATTAATTTGAAAATAGAGAAACTCAAAGGTTAACATACAAAACTTTATTGATTCTCTTCTAGACAACATTTAACAAACCACAGCAGAGATAATGACAGATGATTGACCACCTGGAGACACTTTGTTGTATTCTCGCACCCCAAATATAATGTAGTGATGAGCACATATGAGGATATGCTTATTTAAGTCTTATACACCACAAAACATCTTTAAGAATATTTAACTAATTTTGTTGTCCTCTTCAGGTGATGCAGTCTTCTCCTCCTCCTGCAGAGACAGAATGTGTTAATCACAGAAACTTTCCAAACCTTCAAGTCCTGAAACTTTATTACTATTATAACTAGAATTAAAGAAGAAAGAGAAAGTTAATGATCCCTCAAATTCCTATATTACTACATATAACTTTTCCTATTCTTGTTGCTTGTAATATTACAAATTACCTCTTACATTTGAAACAGCATGACACTTTCTGACATTGACCACACAGTATACTATGACATTTTTTGGCCATTTTTCATGTCTTACTATACTGTGACATTTTATTTTACCATTTTTTATGTCTTACTATACTATGGCATTTTTTGACCAGTTTTGACGCCACACTATTGTATGGCATTTTTTGATGATTTTTGACGCCTTACTATACTATGACATTTTTTGACGGTTTTTGACACCTTACTATACTATGACATTTTTTGGCTATTTTTCATGTCTTACTATACTATGATATTTTTGATGGTTTTTGACGCCTTACTATACTATGACATTTTTTGATGGTTTTTGACGCCTTACTATACTATGAAATTTTTTGATGTTTTTTGACGCCTTACTATACTATGACATTTTTTGGCTATTTTTCATGTCTTACTATACTATGACATTTTTTATGTTTTTTGACACCTTACTATACTATGGCATTTTTTGACCAGGTTTGACGCCACACTATTGTATGACATTTTTTGACCACTTTTTATGTCTTACTATACTATGACATTTTTTGACGGTTTTTGACACCTTACTATACTGACATTTTTTGACAGTTTTTGACACTTTACTATACCATGGCATTTTTTGATGGTTTTTAACGCCTTACTATACTATGACATTTTTTATGTTTTTTGACACCTTACTATACTATAGCATTTTTTGACCACTTTTTATGTCTTACTATACTATGACATTTTTTGACGGTTTTTGACACCTTATTATACTGACATTTTTTGACAGTTTTTGACACTTTACTATACCATGGCATTTTTTGATGGTTTTTAACGCCTTACTATACTATGACATTTTTTGACAGTTTTTGACACCTTACTATACTGACATTTTTTGACACTTTACTATACTATGGCATTTTTTGATGGTTTTTGATGCCTTACTATACTATGACATTTTTTGGCCATTTTTCATGTCTTACTATACTATGACATTTTTGATATTTTTTGACACCTTACTATACTATGGCATTTTTTGACCACTTTTTATGTCTTACTATACTATGACATTTTTTGACGGTTTTTGACACCTTACTATACTGACATTTTTTGACAGTTTTTGACACTTTACTATACCATGGCATTTTTTGACAGTTTTTGACGCCTTACTATACTATGACATTTTTTGGCTATTTTTCATGTCTTACTATACTATGATATTTTTGATGGTTTTTGACGCCACACTATACTATGACATTTTTTGACGGTTTTTGACACCTTACTATACTGACATTTTTTGACAGTTTTTGACACTTTACTATACCATGGCATTTTTTGACAGTTTTTGACACCTTACTATACTATGACATTTTTTGGCTATTTTTCATGTCTTACTATACTATGACATTTTTTGATGGTTTTTGATGCCACACTATACTATGACATTTTTTGGCTATTTTTCATGTCTTACTATACTATGGCATTTTTTGATGGTTTTTGACGCCTTACTATACTATGACATTTTTTGGCCATTTTTCATGTCTTACTATACTATGACATTTTGATGGTTTTTGACGCCTTACTATACTATGACATTTTTGATGTTTTTTGACACCTTACTATACCATGGCATTTTTTGACAGTTTTTGACGCCTTACTATACTATGACATTTTTTGATGGTTTTTGACACTTTACTATACCATGGCATTTTTTGATGGTTTTTAACGCCTTACTATACTATGACATTTTTTGACAGTTTTTGACACCTTACTATACTATGACATTTTTTGGCTATTTTTCATGTCTTACTATACTATGATATTTTTGATGATTTTTGACGCCTTACTATACTATGACATTTTTTGATGGTTTTTGACGCCACACTATAGTATGACATTTTTTGGCCATTTTTCATGTCTTACTATACTATGATATTTTTGATGGTTTTTGACGCCTTACTATACTATGACATTTTTGATGATTTTTGACGCCTTACTATACTATGACATTTTTTGATGGTTTTTGACGCCACACTATTGTATGACATTTTTTGACCACTTTTTATGTCTTACTATACTATGATATTTTTGATGGTTTTTGACGCCACACTATACTATGACATTTTTTGACGGTTTTTTACACCTTACTATACTGACATTTTTTGACAGTTTTTGACACTTTACTATACCATGGCATTTTTTGATGGTTTTTAACGCCTTACTATACTATGACATTTTTTGACAGTTTTTGACACCTTACTATACTGACATTTTTTGACACTTTACTATACTATGGCATTTTTTGATGGTTTTTGACGCCTTACTATACTATGACATTTTTTGACAGTTTTTGACACTTTACTATACAATGGCACTTTTTGATGGTTTTTGACGCCTTACTATACTATGACATTTTTTGGCCATTTTTCATGACTTACTATACTATGATATTTTTGATGGTTTTTGATGCCACACTATAGTATGACATTTTTTGGTTTGTTTTTTTTTTTTTTAATATTCTATTTATATTTTTGATGGTTTTTGATACTTTATTATACTATGAAATTTTTTGGCCATTTTTCATGTCTTACTATACTATGATATTTTTGATGGTTTTTGACACTTTACTATACTATGGCATTTTTTGACCACTTTTTATGTCTTACTATACTATGACATTTTTTGACGGTTTTTGACACCTTACTATACTGACATTTTTTGACACTTTACTATACCATGGCATTTTTTGACAGTTTTTGACGCCTTACTATACTATGAAATTTTTTGGCCATTTTTCATGTCTTACTATACTATGATATTTTTGATGGTTTTTGACGCCTTACTATACTATGACATTTTTTACATTATTTTAATGTTGCAAATTACTGCTGTTATAACTTCTATAACACTTTTATGACATCATTACTTATGTTACATGGTTTTTGTTTAGCTCTGTGACATGAGAGAGAGTTCAAGTGTCTCTTTCTGTCCTAATCATATTTTAACAACTGAATAAATTGTTAAAGGGAAGTTCCAAAATATTTTCTTAATATGTTTTTTTTATAGAAATAAAATCATTTTCTTACCTTCACCCTTGGTGGATCCTATTGTCTCTGTGAATTCAGCTGAAACACACAGAGTCTTTGTTTAAAACCAGGTATTTCCAAACACAGTATTAATCAAAAAATAACTACTCCTAACTAGGCATAACTGGTCATTATCTTTCCAGTACTTACTTACAGTCAACTCATTCTTAAATTCCTCTTTTACTTTGAACTTTTCTTTCTTAAGAACTATGTAAATAAACTTCATTAATGAGTTAAGTCTATTTTTTGACAAATGTGAACTATTCAAATTGAAGGTCAAATACATAAAAAAATGTAACGTCAGTGCTCTGTCATAGACAGTTGATGTAAAGCTGTGATTTACCTGGAGGCTTCTGTCTTGGTCTTAAAGAACTTCTTTGTTATATGAGGACTCTGAGATCATGGACTACGTCTCTGAGATCATAGACAGTGTCTCTGATTGTGGACAATGTCTACCTCATCCTCAACAATGTCTCTCCAATCATGCACCATATCACTGTGGATGACGTCTCAGCAATCATGGATAATGACGTGGACCAAGCGGTGACACCTGGAGGAAATCAAAGAGAAACATACTAAGGAAAATGATCAATACACTACTACCTATTCCTCATCAACAATTTAACCATGAAAACACAGATAAATATTCAACATTACAGCTGAACCAGAACATTTTTCAATTCACTGTCATCACCTCCTGAAGAACAAACAACAACAAATATTTGGGGAAAAGCAAAATGGTTATTAATTGTGTGTCTCTCAACTAATTACCAAAGCAATCATGTATGTTACAGTGGGCTGCACAACAATAATAAACACTATCAGTCAATTTTTGGATGCAGGATTTTAACTTGTGTTGTTAATTATACTTCTGTAAAAAGTCTATTTCCACCACCACCGTCAGTAACATACAGAATCATTATTTCAAATTTCAACCCTCCTCTTGCTAGCACACATTTAAAATGTCTTTGTTTTGTTTTCATTTAATGATTAACAACCAAATTTATAAAGGTCTTTACAGTAGCTTTTGTGAAAAATTTTAAGTAAATACATGTAGAACTGATCATTATACACTGTAAAGATATTTTTACAATCATCCTCTGATCACCAGTAAAAAATAACACACTTATGAACAACTCACTCAAATATTTGATTTGTAGAATTGATTTTTTTTTTTTTTGTACAGTGTAGTCTAGTGTGCCTAGCACATACACATAATTAGGAATTTCTGATGATGTACAATCAAACTGAATTGTACATGAAAGATTTTTCAGTCCCATTTTGACTGATCCTTAAAAATAACAATAACATTTGGCATTTTTATGCTCTATAATACTATGACATTTTTGATGCTTTACTATACTGTGACATTTTTTATGTCAGTTTTGGACTACTATTACGTCTACATTGCTTTTATATTACAGATTACTTTTACTGCCACCTCTAATTTTTGAATACCATTACCTTTTCTTATTACATATTACTTGTAAATTAACAGATAACTTTAACTGTTATAAACTACATCTGGTAACAGATTATTTTGACCATTACATCTTACCTCTGATATTGCTTTTTACTTTTACATTACTTACATTAATACAGATTACTTATACATTATTGTTATATTGCAGATTATTACACTTTTCTGATATACTGAATACTGAACATAAACGATTTAATGTCAGTGCTCTGTGTTGGACAGTTGATGCAAAGCTGTTTGTGAATTACCTGGAGGCCTCTGTCATGGTCTCGAAGAACTTCTTCACTGGACGAAGACTCACTCTGATTGTGGACTATGTCTCTGTGATCACAGACAATGTCTCTGTGAATCATGGACAATGTTTCTGATCGTGGACAATGTCTTTCTCATCTTTGACAAGGTCTCTACAATCGTGGACAATGCCTCCCTCATCCTCAACAAGGTCTCTAAAATCGTGGACCATGTCTCTGCGATTGTGGACAACATCTTGGCAGTTGTGGAAGATGTTGTGGACCAAGTGGTGACACCTGGAGGAAATCAAAGAGAAACAAAGGAAAATTATCAATATACTACTACCTATTCCTCATCAACAGTTTAACCATGAAAACACAGATAAATATTTGTCTCAGAACGGGCTGTTTACTGTCACATATGATAAGAAAAAGCATCACATAAAAATCAATAACAATAAATATTTGTGAAAACTGAATTTGAATGATTAACTTAAATCTTCAATTTCTATATTAATTTGGGTGAATTCTAGAGGAATCAGCTATATTACTGTGAACTACATAATAAAAACTTTCACTTTGACAAATTTTTGAAAGCAGGCTTTTAACCTGGTATTTTTAATTATACTTCAGTTCATAGGCAGAAAATAAACTGACAATTATTTTGAGTATTTAAAATTTATTATATTTAGTACTATTTTCTGGAAATTTATAGAAACAATTAATCCGATATTATTGTATTCAATACCAAACTCATTAAATACCAAGGGTTTAGACAATAACACTGTTAGTGTTATAATTCAGCTCATCAACATATATTTTTCAGACTGGGTAAATCTTTAGGACACATACCTGTTTGGTTTGCAAGGTGAGAGCTGGTGTTTCTGTCTAGGCTGTAGCAGCTGAATAGGTAAACCTGGAAAACACAAGTACAACACTTGAAAACAAATAACCTCATTAATACAGATTAGTTCATCCCCAAAACCTGAACAGTGTAGAAGAACACTGAAAACTAAACACTAGAACCTTGACAATCATACTTTGAGTTTTGAGTTGAATAAATTAATTACGTTACTAGAGTATGACATTATTGATCTCACAAAGAAAAGCAATTTTTCAAAATAATTTTATTCTAATTTCTAACAGTAATTTCAGTTTATACATTGTGACCTACTCTTTAGGCTTAAAACCTATGGAGGAGCACAGAGTTAAAATCGAGTTTCCAAGCTTTTATTTAACACAAAACTAAGCTCAGTAAGGTTTCAAGTCACCACAAAGAAATTTCTAATCAATAATATACAGAACAGGGGATCAATTGATGGCAATGGACAGATTGCTACCACAAAGTTAAAAATACAGACAAAATGATAAAGAGGCAAAAAAAAACTGAATCGCAAAAAGATCACAATAAGATGCTTAACTGCAACACTGAAACACAAAATGGCCACAAAGAAACGTTAAATGACCTGGAATAAACACAAAACTACAAAGACACAATACAATGCAAAACAGCCACAAAGAAGCTAACCATAAGTAGATGTAAAACAGCCAGCTAAAGACGCAAAACAATGAAATACCACCACAAATAGACACAAAATGATCACATCAACATGATAATCCGCCTTAAACTGACGTAAAATGATCAAGATGGAGCACAAAATTACAAAGAAGCAGTAAAATGTCTGCAAAGTAATTGTAAAGAGATGGAAATGGAGGTGTAAACAGTCAAACTGACTACTAAACAGTTACGACCCTCCACAGTTCATGTCAGGGACGCTTTAGTCACAGAAACACAAACACACTTTAACCCACTTACTTTACTGGAACCAGTTACCTTTCTTTCCCAGTTCCACCTAAAGTAAAGAGTAGAGTTACCTTTACTGTTAACTTAGTATATCATAGCCTGCTTTTTTTTAAAAATCCAATTACTTAATAACCAGTGTCTCCTTGACTAGGCCTAAGCACATTAAAGGTACACAATTACAATTTTAACCCACAAATTCACAGATATTATCTCAGTGAACATTAAAACTGTGAAAAGTTACACTGAAAGCTGTGCATCATATTATATGCATTTTCCTACACACAAACCGCTATGCATATGGAGGGAAAAACTACAACATCTCCAGAGCAAAAGTCAGCTCATTGTGTTTAATGGGTTTAATGGATAAAAAAATTTATAAACGTGCCTGTCATCCACAGAGATGCTGAAATTGGGATGTGTTTTGTGTACTATATATTAAAATGGATAATAAATGTTAAAAGTAAAACTAGAAAATGTATTCCTAAAAGAAATTCCAAAGGTTTAATGGGGTAAAAAATAAATAAATATTACAGATATACAACAGTATACAGATGCTTTCTATTTGAGTTAAAATTAGCTCGTAAACAACCATAGCTGTTCCTTGAATAAACTCCTGTATGTTATTTACACAGTGAAGTTCTGGCAAAACTTAAAGCAAACATGGACTTACTGTGTCAGTCTCACTTAGAGCAGTATAAATCACTACTGGTCAGTGTGCTCTCAATAACATCTAACAAACTCAGCTCTTAACTTACATTTTTTTTATTATTTTGGTGCATTTATTATTTTGGTGCTGTTGCTTGTTTGTTTGTCTCTTTTCTTAAAATGATAAACCACGGTGAATCCCAAGGACCATGTTTTTAATTGCAATATCAAATAGAAAAACATGTGCATCAAAACATAGAAAGAGATGCCACAACAGAAAAAACACATGCATTTCATTCATTTAAAACCTGTCCATTCTGAAGACTGCAGTGCAATATTTTGCAAGCTTTCATCTCAGATGAACAGTCTAATTTATAATAACCATACTGAGTGATCTAATATTAGCATAATTTCCACTACATATGTTTCAAATTACATCTCCGCCACAGTTTAGCCCCTCAGAGCCATTACTCATATCTAAACCAACATGTCCTTTTCTTCATCGTGTCTCAAACCAGGACATCTTCTCAGGATGTAATATGATTAGAATTGACTGACTGCAAAACAAGCTTGTACAGTGTTCCCAGTTTAAAAACACCACCAGCACTTGTTTGGTTGTTTTCAATGCAATATTAAATGGATCACAAGCCACTACTTGTTCTCACTCATTTTTCATAGCGCCATTAGTTTTCTGAAAACATCTGTAGTAAATGTATGTGATTAATATGTTTAAGTTAAATAAGTTAGAGACAGTTAAATGTAATATCAATTTCTATTATATTATTTAATGTCAATGTATAATGAGAATTTATTAAAATTTATACAGACTTTGGAAACAATAGTTATTTTGAGACATGAAAATATTCAAATATTATTAGAAACCATTTCTGATTGGACTAAAAAAAACTGTTGATGTTTCTGCAGTGCAAGCTTTCATTCAAGCCCAAATTTATCTCAGTGTCAAAAATGACTTCAAAGGGTGCCTGACATACAAGATGTTGTCAGAGGTACTTTACAGTGTGCCACGGTAAACCTTCAAATTGTAAATGAAGTGGTTCATGAATTTGTTGCTGGAAAACTCGCCCTTAAAAACAACCAATAACAGACTGAAATGAAAGAAATACTCCCATTGTCCCTCTAAGATTGCATTGCTTTGCAACAGGCCAGTCATTAATTGGTGACAGTCAATTAATCACAGCTGGTACAGACGGCTGCAACTATTGATCTTGTCCCAGTGCTTATTTTTCATCCCTAACTGACACCGATTGCCAGATTTGACCAGCGTGTGTAATGGACAGTGAAGAACCAATGACCCGAGTGTCAGTCTTGTCACTGGTCAGGATCTGGATCCCCTCCCCCCCGTCTCGGGCAAATAGCATCTTTACCATTTAGCTTGGAAAGGTTTAGACTGCCCTAAGAGCACAGCAGCGAAACAGTGCGCTCTGGTGCTCAGATGACCTTTTCTGTTTAAAGCTTAATCTCTGACAAATGCTTGCTTTAATTAGCCTGATACCCCCTGCCTAGGCTGCCACCCCACCCAGCTCCTCTCTCCCAGCTCTGTCTCCATCTCTCTATCTCTACTTTTTGTCTGTCTTTTCCCAGTGGACCTTGTGGAGATTCTCAAACACGCATCAATGAAGAGCTGAAGCAAGTAAGTTGATGAATCAGTGGAGAGAAATATAAAAAATATTTTGATTATTGATTAATCACTTAGGTCCATTATTTCAGTAAAAATTCCAAGCGTGATGGTTCTAGGTTTTTAAGTGTGAGGGTTTACCACTTCTTCCATATCTTGGGGTCTAGTAGTATTGGTCAAATACAAAAAAAATATTTGAAGATGTCACTGTGGTGTTTTACAGACCAAACAACTAGTTGGTTAATTGGTTAACATAATCAGCAGATCAGTCAATAATGAAAATAATTGCTAGTTGCAGCCCTGCATCAGTGTGATTTAGACAGGAATGAAATGACAAAATGTAGGAAATCTTTTGCAAGTATTGCTCTTCTGTAAGAGAAGGATAAGACAAGTATCATTTTAAAAACATACAGTTTATGTAATAATGCAAGAGTGATGTAAATTAACCCTTTCAAGTGTTACATTGGGATTACAGTATGTTACTTCAAAAGGAAACACCAATCTAGTTTAAGGAAGGTGATATTTGAAACACAGAATATTAAAAATAATTAAACATAATTATTCCTACTACAATGCCACAAATGATTAATATCCAACAGAATTTGAAAGTGTGACAAAAGAGAACAAGGCACAAAGAAAGAGGTAATGCTGAGGAGAGTGTATGCACATGTAAAAAGATTAGCCAGTGCACATTAGGAGCTTTAAGATAACATGCAACAGCAACCTGCAGGCCTCATCTATTGATTAGCTGCTATCAGACACAGTAGAGTGTGTGTGCGAGTTAAAGAGAATGACCAAATGGATGTGCCTCCACTGGGTGCATGAACTGGAAAATACCTGTTAGTAATTTTAATTTTATTGTAACAGCTTTAATGGAGAAATGAGGTAACATTTGAAAGGAAATAATTAAATATATAAATGCAATTTCCGTAAGATGCTGATAATAAAATAATAAAAAAACATCAGTGTTGCTGATCACTTCCCTTCTCTGAAATTAAATCCTCTCAAAGCCTCAGCTTCACCCAGAGACTGCAGCAGATCATACATCCCTCCCACTGCAGTAGCAAACACAAGTAAAATAGATGCATGGCTACAAATCCCTGTTTTATTGGAAAGGAGCCTAATTATTAGGATGTAAGTCAGGCTCTGACTGGAGGGCCGTCTCCTTGATGCGGGCCTGGTTTATATTTATCCCCTCCTCTGCAGCTACAGCAGCAGCAGTGCCACCATCACTACCAGCAGTGTGTGGCGCTTTTATTACATCGCCCACAGGCAGGTTCAGCCCTGTCACAGTCACACACACTCTCACGCGCACACACATACACACATCAATACAGCCTACAGGACCAGCAGCTAGTTGAGTCCCCTCCACAGCAGTGTTACCCTACATCCCCATGCAGCCCCACATGGGCCCCTGGGACAGTGGAGGGAGGGAGCGGGTATTATGGTAATACTATAGCCTGCTGCTCCATTCTCCTCTCCTGCAGCACAGCTGGGAAGGACCATCATTACAAGTATTGTAGCAATCTGTTTAAGAGGGACACATTGGAGAGGTTGGGTGACAGAGCGAGGATGAGTGCTGCATACATAGATCACATAAAATATGATTAAAATGTGTGTGAGGGGACCAGGAATAAAATGCAAAACTTGTTATGAACACCTTATATCAAGTCTAGTGTCAAAATGGCTGGCTGTAAATCTCTATTTTCCCCTCTTTACTTTTTTATTTTATTAAAGGTTTCTTGTGTTGAGCTGGTCATATCTCAAGACAGGAGGCCTGTGGCACATAAGGAATAAATAGGACATAAAGTACTTGAATCTCTAATGCCTCATATAGCTTTACCAATCTATATTGTAGTGTGTCATGAGCTGGAAATCCATTAGAAAGTGACAGAAATCAAATAGCCTTGCAATAGTGCAACTGTGCTGCTCTTATGGTCAGATTACCCTGATTTCATGCAAAAATTCTCCCACCAATTATTTTTAGACACAAATGAGATCCAGGAGGTATTTATATATGTGACGTCTTTATGGTAATTGATAAAAAGCTGTGAGAAATTCCCACAACACATGTCTCAATGCTGCTTTAAATACCTGTTTTGCAATAGATTAATGATTACATATCAGGAAAGTCTGATCAGAATAAACAGCCTACTCCACTATTCTGGTAGCAGATTAGACCTTGACAGAGCGGTCAATCACTCACTGTCAGATTAGGCCACTCAAAGCCATCCATCTGCTTGTCTTGTTTTGGAGCAAAGGCTGTGATTCAGAGCCTTCTTCAGACTCCATCATCCTCACAGTATTTTTAGGAAACAGAGATATCCATTACATCCTCTTCCCCCCCCGTGCCCTCCTTCTCGTTCTATTTCCAGCCTAGTTTTGAACAGAAAGTTCGATTGATAAAGCACAGAATCTATAACAGTATGCACAGAGGTGAAGGGTTATTGAATATTCTGAGGATGAACTATTAAAAATGCATATTATCTCATTATTCCTGCTGCCAAATAACTGGAAACTATATATGCCACAAGACAGAAAGTGAGTCTCATTTTTTTCTCTTTTCTTAACCCGACAGAGGGCATGTGAAGAAGAGAGAAGGGAGGGAGGAGAGCGGTCTTTTAAAAACTGCTTCAGTGCACTAATGTCCCTGAAACCTGAGCCCTTATTGGATCTGAAGGGCATTATAAGATGGGGATCCTGAACACCCTCTGTTTAAAGGTGAGGATTAAAGGTGAATATATTACTAAGCAGTGTGTATAACATCATGCTGGTGAAAACACAATGATATTTAAGAGTGTTAAGAGAGTTTTTTTTTTTTTTTTTTTTTTGGCTACAAATAGAGGATGGTGAAATTATGTTCAACAAAGACATTTGTCAGCACTCACTCCTCTCAACCCTTACACCACACACACACAATATCTCTCTCTCTCACACACACACACACCAGGAGGCCTTATTAATTATTTGTAGCCACTTGACTTCATATTGTGCTGCCAGTGGTTTGGTCAAAGATTATAATTACCACTTCCCTGTTTGTATCATTTTCCATCTCCTGTGCTTTTAGTGCAGTATTACTTCTCTTGTCCCCCTCTCTCTCTCTCTCCCTCTCTTACTCGCTCTCTCCCGTATACACAAGACCAAAAGTGCAGGCACATCATTTATTGATAAGACAAAAAGAATGTAATGAAATTATCAATGTTCTTGAATTAATTATGAACATGATTAAGAAAGCTAAAATCTCAGGAGCCGGTCTCTCATTACCCATTCACTCTTAGGGATTGCTTTCATTCAGGGAAGGAGAGGCGAAAAAGCCTTCTAGCAGAGCCCACTCCGGCTCAGCCCTTCTCCCTGTGTGCCTGTCCCCTTGTCTCTGCTGCGGGGCTGATTGACCAGCCCTCCGACAGACCGGCCGCCGGCCTGCCTGGATGGCTCTTGCCCCCATGCTTGTTGCTGTGATGTAGCCAAGTGCAGCTAGCCTTCCTCATGGCCTCTGACGTTTGTGTGGAAAAATGAGGATGTGCTCAACCTTCCTGATCTACACCTGCGTTTGGGGGTCTTGACCCTGCTGAGAAAGAAACACTCGAGGTAAGTGAAACTTCTCAGACTTTTCTAATTAGACTTAAACTCCTTGTCTGCTTTTAGGATACACTTGTCTTGGAATAATCTTTTCTTTTTTTTTTTTTTTACCTTTTAACTGAAAAATAAGCTGTACTTTTATTCCACTACATAAAAATCTTATCTTGGTCAGAGAGTCAAGAATTTTTTTTTCTTTCAATGAATGGGAAAAAATCTAAATAACAGTAAAAATAATACTCATTTTAGGTTGTAACATCATCAGTAGATCAAAAACTTAATTTCTACTTGATGAGAAAAAATAATTAGTGTGAAATATGTACAATAAGAAGTAAAAAATAAATAAAAATTGAGTATCTTTTTCTGATGCAGTCCTTTTTGTTATCCCACTGGTGATTATTAACTGACTGTGTAGTGAAGTCATTTAAGACCCAACTTTTTCCGTTGTTATTCATGGCATGAATCACACAGGCAGGAGTCTCATCTTCCTTTAGATCAGTATGAGTAATTCTGGAGTGACTTGTCAAAAATGTTAAATTGCAATTTGACATTGATACTGTGTATGATACACAACTTTAAATTATATTTCAAAAAATAGCATGCATCAGCAGTGATCCATATTCATGTCATAAGATGTTTGTGATTTTGTTTGATGAACCTCTGCTGAAAATGTCACCTCTGAACAGTATGTATGACGCCCATTTAGTAGCAAGTAACATTAGTTTTATATGTGAGCAGCAGTGCACGTTCAACTAATTTCAGTGACTATTTATCCATTTATATTCTGTGAGAGCAATAGAGATGCTCCGCGAGAGCTACATATCTTTGGCTCAGTCTATCTTTCTTCTGCTCAGTCACATGGGACAATATATGGGGCAATACTCCCCAAAGTATTGGGAGTTTCAAACAAAGTCTCAAACCCACTGTCTCTCTCCTGCTCACACCATCTCTGTTTATAACTGTCTTTCTAGCTTTCTCTACACGTACACATGCTCCAACACAAATACTTGCATACACAAACACACACACATACTTAATTATACTGTAGATACAGAAATACAAACCTATGCATTGTTACACCTCCCAATACAGAGTGATCATGTGCTGTATTCACACTAACGTGTATGTAGTGTTTTGCTCCTCATCAAGCTTTTTTTTTTTTTTATTTATGGTGAAATATACTGTAAGACAACACATTCACTGACCTGACACCTTTGTGAAAATTATATTTGGCCCTGTTGTGTGAAAATCAAAGCAGTGTGGTGCTCCACCCATCTGCTTCAGAGCAACATACAGAGCAATTTTTTTTCTTGAAAATGATTTCATGATTTCTGCTGCAGTATCAAGAGGAGGAAAGATTTGCTAGAAAACAGAGAAAACAAGAGAGAAAGAGATCTCAAGGGTTAATGGCAATCCTCCTGTCCTAGGGATTGATCCAAGTATTGGATCGCACATAAAGCTGCAGTTACTGGATATTACCCTGCTGCTATCAGCCTGCACTGATGGCCTGGATAAGAAGTGCTTACCAAAGAGGATGCACCTCCAGGGCAGATACGGTTTCCCAGCCCTCTGGGAACAACAACCACATGCCTGCTGCTTGCTCAGGAACTTTCTACCTCATCGAGTAAATCCAGGGGCCTTATCAAGTTACTGGCCTACTGAACTGCTCAAAACAATGTTTAAACCTCCTCAGATTTTGAGCTGCATAGGGGCAAGGGCAGTCATTAAATGGCACCTGCTTTTCATAGATAAGAGTGTTGATTATTTAGTTTGTTTGTGGGGTTATCACAGATCCAATGAGCAGAATGCAATTTCATAGATTTTTGCCAGTTTAGATTATAAAGTTGCTGAGTTATTCTTAACAGAATCGTAAAGTTTACTTTTTGCTTCATGCAGACTTCACTGCACTTGTCTTGACTAATTATTGTAATTGCTTAAAACCCTTTAAATGAACATGCTTCAAGTAACTGTCCTCAGACCAGCCCTGCCTCTATTCCCTCTTGAGGTTTTACTTCAGATTTGCATGGGGGTTAGCTGATTCCAGATCTGTGCCAAGGTGGGCAGCTCTACCCATGAGCATCTGCTGTATGTCTCTCTGTGGTATTACCCATGAAGCACCTGGCTCATGCCACACGCCAGCAACCAGAGCCCAGATGGCAGCTAAGCAGGCTAATTATTTCAACACAAAACTCTGATGTCCCACACCAGCACTGTGGCGCCACTTTGGCATTCTGCGTCTCTCTCCCTAGCTCTGCCGAAGAGGATGCCTGCCATGGAGCTATAAAGATGTCAAGTGGGTAATCACGGTCATAGACAGGCCCCAGTACAGTGCTTGGCGTCCAGATGTAAAGTTGGTCACACGTGGTCTCCTTTAGAGGCATTTGGCGCTGGTAGGATGGTGCATTGTTTTTGCCCTCGGTGCTCATTGATGCAGATGCATACTCATTATATTCCAGAATTGACGACAACATAAGTTTTTGTAAGCATTGTTTTGGATCCTCTCATGAATATAACCACCAGGAAAATACTGATTCCAAGTGTGGACAAGATGTCATAGCATTGTAAGCAACTGTAACTGCTTTTTCCTACAACATGAACAAAATAGGAAAAATAGAATAAATGGCTTTTTGATGAACAGGAAGGCATTCTCTTCTTCCTGGCTGACTGGGTATCTCATTCAGATTCCTCATTCATTAATTCATGATTAGCCTGTGTGTCTCCTGCTCACCATACACAGGTACTGTGATGTCTTCAGATGACACAACAACCCAGGATCATTCACTTGCCTCTTCTACAACACTGCTTTTTGATTCCTCACATCACCTAGGACACAGCTGTTTCAATTACAGCAAAACACTCAGCTCATACAGACATCTTAGTAGTATATGTATTTGACAGACAGGCTCAGCATTGTTAGTTACAAGCTCTAAACCACTACAGCAACAGCAGCACTGCAGGCTTTAACCCAATGCCTGGTGGTCCACTAACTGAACAGTATCAACATCTTTATCTGACATCAGAGGCTGCAATTTCTCTGTACATCTTCTCTGAGGTTGATGAAGTGTTGCCATTAGGACCCATCTCCTGCATCCGCAGCTGCATCACAGGCAGAATTGGTTGTGCGTGATAAAGCTGGCACTTAGAGCAAGGTGCAGGCCTAACAGTGATAACCTACTGACTCCAGCATTAAAGACTCAACCAATGGGAAAGACGGCCTACATCTTGATCTATTGGGTCCTGTCAGAGAACAGTATTGCTGGCTGTATTTTGTATTTCTTGTAGTTCTGAGGCATAAGGAATATACCTCCATGGATTGACATGGGAAATGAATAGAAAATTAGGAGGGAGGTTAAAAGGCTAAGGGCCTCCTGGTCTCCAAAGGTGACATGACGCTCAGGCATTTGCACACACACACACACACACACACAGGCACGCACGCACAGGCGCACACACACCTCAGTTCTGGTGACTAACCCTAATTTGGGAGTTTACTGCAAACAAGATATATTTCCTGTAAAACCACTCAATGTTGTCCAGCATGTTTTCTTTAACAAAGTATTTTTAATGAATTTACATAACTTGCTGAATTCTCTCTCTGATTTTTTTTTTTTTTTTAAATAATGTGAAGTAGTTATTCACTGCAGTCCGTCTGAAAAAAAGTAGGCACTAACATAGACCAAAGAAGAGCCATTTACACATACTGAAACCTATTGTTGTGTTTGTAGACTCGGACTCAGAGACAAATTAGCTGAAATAAAGCAATAAAGACTCTAATTTGTCCCAGTACAGTTCTACCTCATCCTTTCACCTTCCTCCTCCTCCCTCCCTCTCCCTAAAGTGTATCCCATCTGCTTTGGGGACCTCTCCCCAGCATGCAGGAGCAGGATAAGCACACCATTTCCCTGTCAATACTTTGCTATTAGCCTCTGCAGATCCATATATCACTGGGCTGTAGGCTATGAGCTGGTGTAGGGTGTTCTTCTTATCTGAATGGCCGAGGTTGGCTGAGGTTCTCCTCTCTGCCCTGCACTTTGATTTATCCAGCCAGTAGGTTAATGAGAGATGGAGCCTGCTTCTTTACTCTTACCCTGAGGGGTAGAAATGTGTGCATGAAAAGGGGTGGGGTGGAGTGGGCTTTGGGACAGGGTCCTAAAATTCCACAAGAATACTCCAGTTATCAACAGTATATATAGATATTAAAGACACACGTGAGATGACGATCTAAAGAAAGTACTGTTAAACTGTCATATTGTACATTTTGAAAAGCGTGTTTGAGTAAATTGGTTGAAACTGGTCAAGCTGATCCATTATTTTTTTAAAAAAGTCTTACAAAACCATGAAGAAATGTCCAGAGAAAACATAATGTCACCTCTAAAGCTCACCAATTAACAGGTCATATATTGTTTGTTGTTGTTTGTTTGTTCATTCATACAAAAACCAAGGTGTAAAAACAAGAGGATGTGGATTGTATGCTGGACAGTCCAAATATTCCTTAATACAGATGATTTTTAGAAGAAAATGAGGGGTGCACCACAGCATAGATCAAAAAACAAAGGATCGTGTCCATTTTGCTGCATTAATGACTCCTACTGGTTGACTGGGGCACCTGCATAGAATCTGGGGAATAGCTGGTAAAAGTAAGAGGCTGGTGACATGGCATGGCTGTCTACACCCTCCACATGTCAGCAGTGAAGCTGCTCAAATTGCGGAGAAAAGAGGATCTTTTAGTTTGGTCTGTCAGCTAATCCCTTCATCATGGCAGCTTACACATTTACCGTGTGCTGTTTCTCCATTTTTATAGACAAAATGCGACATGAGTAGAGTAAATGATGATAAAAGGTAGCCCTAAAATGAGATGTGTAGCTTTTGAACACTCCCCTAGATCAGTGAGTTACATTGCCTGTTACATCAGTGAGTTTATGACCTACAGATATTTGGCCTCAATCCAAGAAGAAACTGTCTAATGAGCAAGCTGTGTTAGTGTCTCTTGCAGCTCCCTCTCAGCAGTCTGCCTGTACAGTTTTCAATGTGTGTGCGCGCGTGTGCGTTTGTAAGCAACAGAAAATCTCTATGTTAAAGGCATTTAGCTGTGGGATAGAAAGGGAACTCAGGAACTCACACACAAGCACATCAGGGGAAGACAAACCACAGCTAGATAAATGTCCTACTTAGCTATTACACTGTAGTACATTTCAGCAAGAAGCCAGACCCCTCCCTCTGCTTGCTTTTTACACGCAAACACACCTTTCATGAAAATATCTAGCATATGGTTGTGTGCTTCCAGCTTGTATCCCAAGGCCAGTTTCCCAGCTGGTTCCCTGAGAGAACAGAGAGAAGGGGGAGAGATACAGAGGAGCAGAGACGATATAAGGAGAGCAAAAAGAAAAGGAGATACCACCATAGAGGGAGGTAGACATAAAAATGGGGGCAAACATGAGATAGACATATATGTAAAAAGACACGAAGAAGAGGAGATGAGGGAGGTCATTATGGGCATTGCATCCCCCATCAGCCTATGGGCAAATGTATTGTAGGTTCGGACTGTTAAGTACCTGATAATTAGTTTGCCTGTGAGGCATCAGTCATTATGTATCTGTAGCCACTAACAAGGCCCTATCGAGGACGACAGCTTTTCTCTGTGATTTACACAGGGTCTTACAATGATGGCGCTACACCCTCCCAGATCTTTTCTTTTTTCTTTTTACTGCAGAATACACTGCAGAAATTAGAACATCTGTTACAGAGAGAGGCACCTCTTTCTTCTAAAAATGAACCACATAATTGAGCTTGACAGCTCAATATTGACCTTGGAAATTGTAGTTTAACTAAAAAACAGGAAACACCCCATGGAAGTTTTGAAGACATGGATGTACTGTGCGATTTCCAGACAACAGCTGGCATTGTTGTTATCTCATATTATTGTGGTCCTGGTGGTCATTTCACAAAACACAACAAAATTTTGGAAAACACAACATTTCAGTTTACATAAAGGGTGGGACAGCGTTTCTAGTATGTGATTGGAAAGAACGCGAGTCAGTCATTCATCTGAGAAATCACAGGAAGCTTTTTATCTAGTACCAAAAGTTGTTGGTAACAAGGAGGAAAAAGCAACAGCTAAACCAAAAAAGCTCTCAGAAATGGCTTCCAACCTTCATGTGCATTTTGTGCTCATGTGTGCAGTGACCATTTTGTCAAAGGTATGGTAAGTTTCACTTATGGCCCAAATTTGACCAGGGGCGGTCCTGCTCCCTATCGATTGATTTGCTTACATTGTTTGTGTTGTGCCTTGTAAGATTGTTAAAAGGAACAGCAGCTTAGGTAATGGCAACTTCTGGGCACAACTGTAACTAATGCTAAAGTAGGCCTAGTTCCTTGGGGACTGAAGACGCTATTTTTCTAACCATAGTAGTCTAACCTGTGTCAACACATTAACTAAAGTCGTAAGGACTATGATAGTCAGTAGTAGTTGTTGATTTTGTTTAAATAGGCAGAATTGTAATTTTATGGGATGATGTTGGTTGGTGACTTAGCTAAACAAGTTAACATATGCTAACGCCATTTGTCATTTCTTGCCATAGCAATGATAAATGTTTGCATAGACTCAAACTACATTGTAAATATGGACAACATACATCTTAAATCTGCATGGTTTTAATGGTTAGTGAACCTATGGATTATAGATTCTTAATACTTTATTATGTAAGCTGAAATTTACTTGAACCCTGTCCAATCACAAAAAAGTTTTGTGCCACCCTTTCCAAAATCTTAAATGTGTTTCCATTTTGTGAAATGCATCATATAGGCCTACATACACTCTCTCTCTGTCTCTGTAACGATCAGTACAGGTACTCTTGAATGTTATCTTCCTCTCAGAGACATCTCAGTCACTGACACTCTTAAGTATTGACCTTGAGTCTGTCTACAGAGTGACAAGCAGAGACTGTAAGAGAGATAAAAGCCCACTTAGTAATTATGTCATCATCATCATATGTGTTTTATAAATGTATAATCATAGAAACAACATAAACACAGCACAAATTTTTTTTTTTCCTGAACCAATGCAAATTTTGTTGCAGATAGAATTTAGGTATTGTACAAATGAATTTTTTAGAGTCACATGGGCAAAAAGAAAACAAATCTTTTTTCTGATGATGCTACACCTTATATTGATCTCCTGCACAGAACAAGAAGTTATAAAAAGATGCCTGTATTGAATGTCATAGTGAACCAACAGCACACACAAAATACTCCAGCATAATTATTGTCTTACAGTCTCTAGAATTAGTTCAGATGGAGCCACAAGAAGCCATTTTGCACACTGCTACAAATAATCCAACAGCCCTGCAGACATCTTGATTATTGTGATTGCTACTCTGCGTTGTCTTTTAACAAGTTAATAAACTGTAAAGCAGCCTTGCATTCTGTCCTGAAAGGGTTAACATGACTCTCATGTACCACTGCTTCAACATCCATCATGTTTCTCTGTAACCAGATCATAGTTTCAATCACTGGGAAGATTAGATAGTAGTCTATTAATCTCCCATATTAAGAAGATCCATTTGTGAAAGCAAACGGCCCAGAGAGGCCATCCTTTCACTTGTTGTCTCTAAATCTGATTAGCAAGCATAACGACATGTTGCTGAGGGTCACAGGAGATATGGATTGGTCGTGCCTGCATCTCCGCTCTCACTGGCTGGGGTGTTGCAAGAATGAACAATTTTATGTTCAAGGACTCCTGGGGATTCCTGTTGTAGTCACCTAGTGTATTGAATGAGCAAGATAATGGGGTGGGGGGGGGGGGGGGGGGGGGGGGGGGGGGGTTCATTTGGAGTATTTTCATTTGCAAAACACAGTGCAGTATATTGTGAAATTTTAGCAGCTTCCTCACTCCTCACTCTCAATATTTTGCATACTCTGCAATTTAGGGGGAAAAAATCAATATATTTCTAAATTTAATGCAAATGTGGTTGGCGTCTGTTCAGGTCTCAACACTTGTAATTCTAAGAGTAAGGACATGTTTCATTAATAAACAAACATGACACATTGTCTGGGCAGACTGGCTTTCCAGATGGAGGTCTAAATAAAAGAGCAGAAGTCCAGTCTGTGAATCTGTGTTGTGATGATGAATACGTCTGTCCTTTCAAAAACACCTGCTACAATGTGAGCAGTAGAGCAGCATTGGAATACTGGAACTCAGCTCAACCTTTAGTTAAGAAAAAGTCGCAATACCACTCTGTAAATGTACTCCATTACTGGTAAATGTCCTGGTCCAAGATGTAGACGTTTCATCTACAACAGTGTGTAATATTTAATAATTTGATTGCCTGTTGTGTAAAATGTTCTTCAAATTAACTCAAAAGTATAGAAGTATAAAGTGGAATAAAAGGGAAATACTCAAGTACTAGGACCTTAAAATTGTACTGAAGTACTTGTACATTTATTCACTTTCTACCACTGTATTTAAGCTTAAACAGCAAATTTATTGTGTATTATTATGAACAAAATTAAAAGATTTTTTTTATTACAATCAAACAATGTTCATCTGGTTCAGAAAGACTAATTTGTTGCTGTTTTTATCAGTGGCAGAGGTCAAAATATATAATGTGGCTGTAGTTTATCACTTAACTGTAGTTTTGGTGATTCCTCTGTTTACTTCAACAAATGTGCAGGTAAATGCCCATCTGTGTGTCAAGAAAAAACGGAAAACATAACTCAGATTGTTGGATGTTTGATGTGTGGCCTATGCAGAGGTCATGATGTCAGTGATGAGGATGATGATGAAGAATATGCAGATGATGTCACCAGTCTTTATTTAGCCTTCTTACCCCAACACACACTAAAAGAGAGCTAGCAGTAACATTCTGTCTGGTATCTGGTTTCTCTCTCTGACTTGGCTGGGACAAGGAGGAGGAGGAGGAGGAGGATGAGTATCTGGTTACAGTGGGGAGCAGTGAGCATGGGGACAGATCTGCTTACTTGGGGAAGTTAATTGATTGGGAGGAAAGCTGGTGAGGGGAGAAAGGAAGAAAAGTGGTGGAAGGGGCAAAGAGATGAGGGTCGGGCGGGTATTGATCATGTGACTGCTCCTGCCATAACCTCCGATATGCTTCTGTGCTTTTATTGCACCGTAATGCTAAATAAGATTGTTTCTTGTAAAAACAGCAGAGAAAAACAACATGTGCTCAATGAGGGGGCAGGCTGAGGCAATGAATTGTTAAGAATTGGTTCACTCATTAAGATCAGTTCTTACCTTTTTCATTAACACCTTGGCCTCAACAGGTTATGTCACAGAATATATTCTTCTGTACTAAGTGGGCCTGTCAATAATATCTATATTGAAATACAGCAAAACTTTTTATCCAAAAAAATGTATATTTATCTGAAATAATTATATATATTTAAACATAACTGTTATCTCACTAAACAAAGTAAAAGTAAGTGCATTTACATTAAACTAGTCCTGCTAACTTTCAAAAAGAAGCATTTTGCTTTTTGGAGATAATGTTGGTATACCTGCTATTAGCTCTGCTCTGCTCTGCTTTAGCAGCGCCTAACACTGCAGTAATATCATCATTATTATTATACTTGGTAACTCTAAGTACTCTACACTCTATGGACATGTGGCGCACGTGGCACTAGCTAGCAACTAGGCACAGTCATGCGCATTGTGTCCGTCGGCGGAGATAGAGAATTGAGAGCAGTGGAGTGCAGCCTGCATGCCATCCACTTCGTATTGGATAGACCACATTAATAATTGAACAGCAGGGCTGCTAGCTGTTATTACAGAAAAACAGCAGACTGCATCTGGACGCTTTCCTCACATTTGTATGTCAATACACACCTTGCCCTCATGGGCTCACTGACCCACTGTGGAACTCGCATCTTAAAACAAGGGCTTGCTGAATAGGTCATATTCACAAGGCATGGTTTAAAACTTGCCGCCTGTGTTGAAACATCCAGTTAACAGGTTAATCAGATGAGATACAGTATATCTGAGTGGGTGAGAAAGAAACACGGCTTATGGAGACACATATATTGCTCTGTACATGATGCTTTTTGTGAGAGGAGAAGAGATACCGGCAGACAAGTAGAAAATGTCTACAAGAGAGAACAAGGAGGGCTGGAGGTGAGGGGGAAGTGGTTGCTCAGGTTTGTTTTCCTTGTCATTTTTAGTTCTCCTCTCCTCAGTGTTGGTTCTTCCTGCATTGATGGACATTTCTCTGTTACTCACTCTGAGGTTATGGTTTTAGATTGAGGGCAAAGCCCAGAGTCTGCTGTTTGTTTTGAAGGAATCCATTGTCAATACAGACGCAGCGGTGCTAGGATTGTTTGCAGAGTTAATAGTAGTTTGATGATGTCATTCTCAGTGACCTGAAGAGAAATTGACCCCTGTTGTGTGAGTATCTCTAAAATGCCACCTGCACAATTATGGTTTGGAGTGTCCCCAGGCTGTTGTATGTAGGGTTTGTTTTAGCTTTAGACAGTCGCACTCACACACACACAATACACAACACACACATGAACACACACACACACACACACATGCACAGGCTGTGTACTGCTACACTTTAATTTGCTGACCCATTCCTTCATATCCTCTGAAAACATGTTCATTGAATGTCAGTAGAAATTAGGTTCCCCACGGTGATGATGAAATAATTTATTCATCATGAGTGACTTAGAGCATTTCACCGTGAACCTTTTACAGACATGTATCGGTTCTTTTTTTTTTGCCACAGCATAAAGTAAGAGCTCTAAAATAAGACATTTCCAAAACTAGAATTCTTTAGATGGATTCACTTTATATCTGAATGAATAGAAAAAAAACTGGTTTTGCTTGCATTTACACATGCAGAAACAGAAAGACAGATACTGTAGATATGGGCACAGAGGTATCCATGACAGGCTGAAACTGTATTCATCAAACATTCACTGTTGTTACACCTGCTCCATGCCTTTGATTCATATCATTTAAAACCTTCTCTACTGCCTAATCAAGCTGTGCTTTCTGATGGTAAAAACAAAGCTTTTCTTTCTCCTATTAGTTTAATCTTCAATGTTGTTGATTTTTAAAAAGATAAAATGGAAAAATAAAAAAGGGGGTAAGAAAAGGGAAGTGAGAGAGAAAGCAAAAAGAGCAAATCCCCCAGAGAGATGTATAATTCATGCTCACAACATGCCAAGCATTCTGTGTGTGTGTGTGTGTGTGTGTGTGTGTGTGTGTGTGTGTGTGTGTGTGTGTGTGTGTGTGTAGGTCCCTCTGAATAGTGTTTTTACTGTAGGATGATCACTGTGTATTTGCTGAATCCCTGTCTCCATGTCTTTAGGGTTCAGGTAGGCAACAGACTGGATTTAGCCCCAGCCAAGACCTAAGCCAGTCGTGGAGGGATTCTCCTTATTTATTTCACAGGTGAGCTGTGACTTCCACAGTGTGCATGTTGTATTCACTGGAACAGTCACTGTTATCTGTGAATCTCAGAATCCACATATGTCCTTCTTCAGTATATGACTGAGGACATGAATAATATAGAAACAAGAGAAGTGAAAGGGCAGCCTGGACCTGGGGCCAGATTCACAAAATAAGATCAAGTATTTTCAATAGATGTTTTTTCTTTGTTTGTTTTGTTGTTAGAAAGATTTAAATTAATCAAAACTGTGCTATTTGTTTGAAATGAAAACCAATCCACACCACGTTTAAAAAAGGGTCCACCAAACTGAAATATAAAATATTATATACATAATTCTGTTGCTCTAATACTATAATGTATACTATTTCTTTATTCCCTTCATCATTTCACCATTCATCATCTTATTGAGTTTTTTTTTTTTTTTAAATCTGACGATGATATAAAGGCTAATATTCATAAACAAATATTATAACAAATGTTTTTGAGAAGGATATTTTCAGTTTGGTTTGATACACATAATGGTAAGACTGTAAACTAACTCAAACATGTCTTTATATGTCACATGTCATTACATGTTAGTCTGACATTTACACCAAAAGCAATATAGTGTATCTGCAATATGCTAATATAAGCCAATATATCGACTCAGGTGATGTATTGGTCAAGCTCAAAATTTCTGCTCACATTTTTATAGGATCAGCCTGTTTGTTACTGTTAACTTTTGTCTCGTGTTTCATAGAAAGATGTTTGCAGACTAAGCATTTACACTTAATAGTCCTTTATCCTCAAGGTAGAGACCAGCTTCACTGTGTTCTCCTATAGTCAGGCAATGTTTGACTCAAACATAAATAACGCCACACTAAATAATTTTGCTGTCTTTTGTGGACAGAGCTTCAGTTTGTTGTAGCTGAGGAATGAGAGTCTTGTAAGATATGAAATGCTAGATAATTGCACCTTGAAACATCTATAATAACCTCTTAAAACTTCTCCTTCTTCTCAGATAACCTTTCATAATTTTTCTTAAAGCCACTTTGTGAAAGTGGCATCTGGTCCAATGAGAACTGGAGACTGACCTATATGCTCAAAAAACATCTGAACTTGCATCTAACTGAGTTTCATATTACCACAGTGCTTTCCCTTTTTCAGCAAGAAAATGTGCCACTGTTGGGGGAAAAAGTTATAATGGGCTTTAAAGTCCACCTTTTTCCAACTTTTCCAATTCAATCAATTCTCTATTTACGTATATGATGTTACAGATAAACAGACAGGTCAACAAACTCTTCTTTCACCCGCCTGACTGAAGAAGACAAGACAGGTAATCATTGCTCATTTGTTTCTGAAAATACAGTTTGAACTCATTATAAGTGAACAACAAAGACATTCAATTTACACTCCTATATGTATTCTGAGCTGAATGTCTTTTTGTGTGCACCAGCTGTAAACTGTGGGATGTGGCTGCAGTCGTCACTCAATCATGAATTATAAAAAAAGAGGATTCCCGTGCGTGTGAAATGGCATTGTCGCAGTTTGTGTCACATCAGTGCATGTTTAACTAGGCAAAACAAAAGCCTTTCAATATTTCAGTGTGTGGGGACTGACAGAGCGAGGAGACATTGCTGTATCGCTGTTCTGCCTCCTCCTGTCTCGTCCTCTCCTATCCTGTCCTGTCCCGTCCTCTGAAGAGCTCTCCTCTCCTCTTAGATTACACTGCCCCGACAGAAAAAAAAAAAACAACTCAAAAACCCCCATCTCCATCTCAGCAGCTCCATGTCAGACCAGTTTTTACACAATGAAGCCAACAAGAATTGACTCACAACCATCCCTCTCCCCCATTTATCACTTCTCCATCTGTCCTGTACCACAGGCTACATTAGCTTCAGCGCGCAACCCTTTTAAGCTCCCTCCGCTGGGTTTGAATAGTGTGTGCTAAAATGCAGTGTTAATCAAACTCCAAACAGGTACACCATGGGTTTGGGTCTCAGAGGTCCAGTAAAAAGGCTACACTACAGAAATGATTAACAGGGGGGCTATTGAACAGATGTGGAAACAGAGACACATGAGGAACACAGAAAGAAGAGATTGTTTGAAGAATAAGAAGGAGTTTAGGCCTTCATATGTATTTACACTAAAGTCTTCATGCCATCAGACTATCAAGCATTCTTTCATATTGTCCAGGGTTTTTGCACTTTGTCCTGTGACTGCAGCACAGATGGGGTCTTCATCTGCTCCTCCACAGAGTCAACCACAGAGAGGGTCTTTACTGCTCCCTACAATCCACTTTGTGCCCTTGTGCGGGGACTTGTCTGATTAGGCGTTGGCTAATTAGGTCTGACTAGCCAGGCTTTTAAGTCACACACACCACTACACACAAGGTCTGGTTAAAAGCTGATGGATGGATGAGACATTAACTGTCAAGCCGAAGAGAAACTACTGATGGGACTTTCACCATCTAGGGCGGTGGTTCGCAGCCTGTTGGTTTAGTATAAAATAAATCTGAGGAGTTCAGAGATGATTGAGGTAATAGCAAAGAATCAAAAAACAGCATATAAATGCTGTTTATGTTTCAGACTTCTGTAAGGATTGCTATTTTCTTGTGAATTACTAGACACACATATCCCTGTGTTTAAAGTTATTTAGATTATACAGCACCATGCATATTAAGCGTCAAAAGTTGATTCTGCTCTAGTGTTATAATGTTCAAATTCATAAGTCAAATCATTTCACTGTCAACTTGATTTTTCACGAACAAATTAGCTTTAAATCTGGACAGAAACAGTACAGTATACATGTACAGCCATATGCTAAAAATCATAAGTACAACTTAGACTCATCAAACAACCAGAGAGCGATTCCTCATTTCTTCTGAATCAAATTTTCCCACTGGCTGAATCCCTTCCCTGCTGATACAGTAACACTACCAAGATGTACAGTACAGAAATCACAAGATGGATAAGCAGCGAAAGCAGAGACATAAATAAGTGACCAAAAAAAGCAGAGTAGTCAGATATTAATCGAGACATTTTAACTTTGTCATGAGAACGTTTGCCAGCTGCGAGGCGCTCTGCTGATGTTTAGCCTGAGGGTGTGACAGACAGGAAGGGATGTTATGCTATCACAGCGTTTGATCACCGGCGTCACGGGAACACAGGTATCAGAGAGAGGCTCATATCTCAGCTGTTCAAAATCTGTTGCGCATGGGGCTTGTTTAGATATTGGTGTAAATGGGCTATGGAGGATGTAACTTTGAAGATATGAGCTAAGCTCCTTTTCCTTTAAATCCCTCTCAAAAGTCACGCGCTGTACAGTCAGAGCAGCTCTTTGAAACTAAATAAACATGTGAGTCAACAGGCAAACCATTATTCTCCAAAGCTGTGTCACTGTGTTAACTGTGTGTTAATAGGCATCACAGTACAATTACTTGGCCTGTGCATAATAGAAGTCTAATCAATGTATGGATCCTGCCCCCTACTGTCAATGATGAAAATGACATCTATAATCAATTAGTGGGTGTTCAGTGTTGAGGGGCTGTTCGCTGACAGCTACCAACAATATTGTCTCTCATCTGGATCCTTGTTGGGGAGATATTTGCTGCCCAGGCAGAGTAATTATGATACAGATATTACAGCACACTTTGGTTTTCTGTCACTTTTGTATTAATGTTTTATTTGAACATTTTCTATATCTGTTAACGGTTTATTCTGTTAAAGGAATACAATGAGTAAAGAAGCCACTTTCCAATTCAATTATTTTACACCTGGCTCTTCCTTGTCATTCCCTTTCTGTCTCATACAGAGAAATCATGGGGATCTGTCATGATCGTCTGCCTCCTGTTGTATGCAGGGAACACAGCAACCTCTTCTGGACAAAAGTGAAAGTAGCAGAATGTGAAATGAAGCCTGCCTAACAGAAGTGAGTAACACCTGCCTCATCACTCTGCTTTACAGAAATTATGGCATCGCTTTAGGGAATGAAATAGCATTTTATTGTCAGTATTGTACCTCTGCTAAGGAGTTAAAGAGTTTGAAATTGACTTTAACTGACATCTCATAGGAAATCCTAAAATCCCCAAATGTCAGTGGCATCACATCTCAACAGATAACTAACTAGTGATTTGGCTTAAGAATGATCTTATTATTGCTTGGGGAGGTATTAAAAAGTATTCCATGATCAATGTATCTGATTAGTTTGCTTTGATGGTACACTGGTGAGCTAATCAGGCCAACGGGATCAATGGAGCGGCTGTCACACTGCCTCGCATTCCTCCTATCTTCGGATAACTACAATGTAAATGGCTGGGTACTAAAGGGAACCCTACTGGGACGCATACTAAACTCTGCCTGTGCTGCATTGTACACATGGGAATCTCTTAGCCAGTTCTTAATCAGTAGTGTGCAAAAAATAGGTCCCTATTACACAGCCCTCTCTGAGTCTCTTATCATCATATTTGTCAGAGCTGCTTTATTCATTTCCAGATCAGTTTCCTCAGACTGTAAACTTTACGGCCCTTGTAGCAAATCCTTGTGGTACGATCCTTATTGTTGCTGATAGGCTCTGAACCTCTCTCTTCCCCCTTCTCTGCCTCTCTTTTCCTCTTCCTCCCTCTCGCTAAAGCACTAAGAGCTACGCGGCCACCAGATGCTCTCACAGCCTATTTGTCTTGTCCCTTTCATAGACAAACTAATTGCTAAACAAAAGGTGCTGGCGTGTCCTGTCGAGGACCCTTGTAAATGCTTTACAACCACAGCCCCATTCTGCCCGCTAGTTAAGTGCCTAATTATAAAAGGATCACGAAAGCGTCTGATTAGGGATAAAGGAGAGGAGGAGGAGGAGGAGGAGCAGGAGCAGGAGGAGGAGGAGGTTGTGATCCTATAGTCTTATACATGGGGCAGCTGATGCAGTTAACTCAACATAAATGAAGTCCCACTGAAGAAACTGCCCAAAGGCATGTTAAGACTGGACTAACTCTGTTGCTGTTGTAATAGAGTTACTGTAGCGGCTATAATGCATCCTGTTAAGTGTGGTGCTTGTATGATTTGAGTGATACAAATTGAATAGACACACTTAGACAAAGCAGAGGTGGCTAAACCTTATTGTCAGCCTTTTCCACGTCAGCACTGCAGAGACTCTGTCTGCAACTAATGATTATTTTCATTATCAATTAATTTGCTTATAATTTTCTTGATTGACTGCTTAATGGTTTGGCCTGTAAGATGTCAGAAGAAATGCCCATCACAGATTCGCAGAGCCCAAAGATATGTCATCAGATTTCTTTCTTTGACCAATTAAAACCAAAAGATATTCAATTTATTACCACAGAAGACCTCCTTTACTGAATAGTTAAACAGAAAATGAATCCATTACAATTAAAAGTACTCCTTATACACAAAATTTTGGACCAGTGAATGCTACACAATTACTGAAAATATTACACTATATTACTGGATTATTATTACTAATGCATTCATGTTTAAGTAGCATTTTACTGTTGTAGTTTGTTGAAAAGGAATTAATTTCATTACATTTTGTACTGCTGAGTAGTTTTATTTGTAGTTTAATGTATAAACTTTCATAACTGATAATAGACTTTGTATGTGAACTCTTAATCTGAAAAATAACCAGCAATTTAAGATCTCAAGTAAAAATAGTGCAGTAATATTCTATACTTGAAGAGAGGTCCTTAGGTGTGTTCGACCATTGTAAAAGAATAAGAAAAACAGCAGTTACTTACAGTTTTTGACACTTAAACCAATTCAGTTTTGTCATTTTTGAATAGAAAAATGATTATGAAAATTGTTGCTGATTAATTATCTCTTGATAAAATAATCAACTAATTGTTTTTGTGCAACTTTATGGGGGAGTGAGGCCAGTTTGGAATCTGTGCAATATAGTATAATCTAATAGAGCACCACCAACAACAACTACTTTAGCTGCAAAAAGCTGAACATGATAAGCTTCGCAAAGGTAGTATTTCATGCAGGGTTATTGTCCTGGATTGCAGTATACTGTACTGTACAGGTGTTGCTGTTGTTGCAAGTGAATTCTTGTCATTTTGGAAACAACAGATGCAGAGAAAGAAAAGAAGAAATGCTTCTTTTAATCTATTCCTGTGTGTGCCTATTCCTGTCTCTGCATCTGTGAAAATGTGTCCCATCACCTGATGATGTGTTCAAGTGTGTGTGTGCGTGTGTGTTTCTTGTGAGCCTGTCTGTGTATGGGCCGAGAAAACAGAGAGCCCCTGACTCCCTATCTTGACAAAGTTGGGTAATTAACGACAGAGCCTATTAAAGGGAGAATATTCAGCCAGTGATAAATGGCTTTAATAACAGGGCCGTGTTCTCTCTAACAGAGACAGATCCTCCCGCCACCGTCTCCCTGCCCACCAGATAAAACTACCCAGACTCCCATCTCACTACCCTCTTCATCTTGCCTTTTCCCATCGGCAGTCTTGCTCCCTCTCTGTTTTCTCTGTCTTTGTGTTTTCTTTTCTCACTTGTGAAAATTTTTTTTGCTCTATCAAAGATTTCATCTTTCTGTCGGCTGTCCTGTTTTTCTCCTCAAATTCTCGCGTTTGTAATTTCAAAGTTTAGTCTCATCAAAACAATCTCATCAGACAAGCTTAAATTTTATTCATGTGTACATAACAGCAAACTGTGTGCTGTCCACGAAAACACAAATATGCATAACATTTAACATGCTCCACCTTTTCATCTACTTGCACGCATGTTTGTGTTATTGTGCATGTTTGTCTTGTAAAACATCGTTAGCCTCTTTGTGTAGGGGCCATGCAAATTGGACAGTTAAGAAGCGCCAGGACTGATTTATGTTCCCGTGCAGCCCTTTAACAGGGGCTGTGCTACTGCTTTATGTGTCCTGGTGGGTTTGGGGGCAAGGGCTGACCACAGGGGTCACATTCATCACAGCCCCATATTGTGAGATTGGTCCAGATGTCTGTCCTCATTAGAACAGGCTGCTCAGAAAGTGAAAACATTCAAAATTCGGGTTCGAAAATGTGACAGTGTTGCAGAGTACTACAGTGCCAGATCTGTGGTCCCTCTTTGACAGCTCAAAAACATACTTAACATTGTTTTGCCACCTTGATTACTTTTCCCAGTGTTTAGAGAATTACTTTAAAACATGATTTTAAATTGGTGGCATATTTCAAAAGATAATTACACATTACTGTCAAATGTAAAAGATGATTTACGGATGTATTTGTGATTGGTGGGAAGTACACAGTGCTGTCCTCTTAAAACCCCAAATAAGTTGTTTTGGATTTCTGCTTTTGGACAGTTTGTTCAGAAGAGCTCTAACAGTGAAAACTGGAGCTTGGCTTCAGGTTTGGGCTCTGTTAAGTACGCAAACACACACACACACACACACCACACACACCACACACCACACCACACCACACCACACCACACCACACACACACACACACACACACACACACACACACACACACACAATGCCAAGTCCCTCTCCAAAGTCCCTCTCCCATGTGCGGAGGGACCTTTGTACAGAGGTTGTAGTATCAGGCGCTCTCTCACAGGACCAAAGGCAGTGAGTCCATTAAATACACATGAGAGCCTAATTAGGGCCCCCCTCGTGCAGCGGGCTTGGAGGTAGGAGTCATTGGGGAATGACACTGCCAAGACCCTGACACCCGCAGAACACACTCTGCAAATTAATAGAGAATGACCAAGAAGGAGCTCTTTGACTGACTGGGACCTCTGCTTCCTTGGAGGCAAAAATGTTCAGTGCTGATTGCGCTCATTAAATTTGTTATAGTAATATAATTATAAAAATATGTCTAGAAAACGCGATGACTCTTGGTGTGTGGTTAGTTTGCATACTATGGTAAATCTGATATGAATGTTTAATATTTATGCGGTTCATGTGACCTTTAAATGAGACCAGGGAGAAGGCATTGTTGAATATGTGTTTTAGTTTGTGGCCCCATTTTACCCATTTTCTCTGGTAATTTAAAGCATTAAACATCTCTGTTGTGGTCTTTATGTGAATGATAGTCAACCATTTTGAACAAGATTAACATAACTGATCATTTTGCTAATTTGTTCTGAAACTCAAGCAGGAAAAGGGACTCAACCATATTTCCCATTATAATTAGGTTGATAATAACGTTGGGTGAATTATTGCACTTTTGTTATTCAGGAGGAAAAGTCTTTCCTCTGCTGCGTGTCAGATGAGATATTAGTGTGGACATAATTCTTATTCTGGCAGCAGCACGGTGACTGATATTATTTAAATTACACCTCCTTGGGCAAAGTATTCGGAAATACTTTGCAGATGGGAATTCATCACAAAATGGTGTTGAGAAAATGAGGGACATCAGGGTTTGATTACTGTGACAAAAATGTCTTTTTTTCAGGGGGAAATGATTAATGTTGTTAACAACAGGCTGAAAACTGGCCGCATCTTCCTGTATCCCTCCATCCCGATGTATTTTACCATCTGTTCATTTTATGTCATTTATAGATACATAGGTAGATGAATAGATATTCAATCAAAGTGGCTTTTCTGGCACTAATCAACAAGAAAATACCCTTGATGTCAAAGTGAAAACAGACTCCACAAAGTGATCTAAATTAATGACAAATATAAAATACAAAATACATGTTTCATGCCCTTCAAGTCAGTTAGTAGATGCACCTTTAGCGAAGTTGTAGGGGAATTTAAATGTGTGAAAAGCCTTTGCGGTGGAGCCACAAATTTTTGGTTGGTTGACTCAGCCAATCAATGATACAAGACCATAGTTGTTTTTGAAGCAGCTATTATTGACCTTTGACCACTCAGTCACTTCAAATGACATCATGAAAACAAAGAGGTCACTCATAATTGTAGCAATGAACCCACAAAGAATTACCTGAATCTGCTGCTGCCCTCAGTTTTAGAGATTTATAGAGTTTCAGATCATTGTTTAACCATCTGGGTCACATGTTACTGTTTTGGTTCACTCTCACTCTGTCACAGTAGGCAGCTGTTTACCTGCTCGGCACCAAATGGAGGACAGACACGGTTAGCGATTAACTGGTGAATACTCTGGACTTCTTATATTAAGCAGGTAGACACAAAGTAAAAAGTCTGCTATGCCTGTATAAAAAGCAATAATACTTCAGTGTTTGCAACTATTTTCTACTGCCCACAAGTGGACAAAAGAAATCAGTAATTACAGGTTTAGGTTTCTTGTAGACTATACTGGGTCGTCTGCCACGATTCCCCTGTATTTTGCTGCATGGACTCTAAAACCAACTGGCTGCACTAGTGATGATTTAGGGAGTATATTCTTGTGCAAAAAAGATTCTGTAATTAATCTGGATCGCTTTTAAGAAATTTGTTTGTTTGTTTTTGTTGAGTAGTGCCAAAGAAGCCACATTAAACCATTTTGATTCAGTGCAGTAAAACAATAAAACATGAAAACGTTTAAGAGGGATGAATACTTTTTATAGGCACTATACATAGAGTGAGAGAGCGAGACCATGTCAGTGTAACATGGCTCACCTGTTAAGCTGGTGTCATGTTGTGTATCTGTGAACTCTAGCAGCTTTTCACACTTTTCTCCACCACACTACTCCGCTCTGTTCTTTCTGTTCTCCTCTGCTGTGACAGCTTTGGCCTTTAAGCTTGGCACGGTTACCACTCGGGCTTCACATTTTAACAAGAGCGTCATTAACGTCATCTCACTGAGCGTTCTGTCGCGGTGACTGACAGCTGTTTTGACACACTCTGTCTCATCGACTACTCACACGTGCAGTTGGAGGGCTGACTTACAATAATGCAGTACTAAAAATGTCAGCAGCTCCATTTAACTTTATTGGTTTTAAAGCCAGTGGCTAAGGATTTTTTTATGGCCCACTACTTTAAATATCTTATGGTGAGATAGTGCTGTCTAAATTGTATTATACATTATAAACTTCTATAAGTATATGGCAGCAGTTACACAGGAAATGCAAAGCCCACATTCACTCTTTATGGCACACAATTCAATGTAAATTCTTATGCAGATAATATACTTGTCCTCATTTGCAGACCACATACTGTATGTTCACGCAGATGGGAAATGACCATGTTGGCCAAATGTCCTTCTGTCTCATACACAACAGACCCGTTCTGTTTACCTATAAAATGCCAATACATCTGACACATGCCTCCTCTGAGCGTATAGTTGTACTGCACATTAACTGAACTCTAACCCCACGTCTCTGGCCAACAAGCCATAATCCAACGTCGGCCCACACTTTTTGGTTTCTAATACTGTTCTATTACTGTACTATAACTGAAATTACAATGAAATGGGCTGCTGTTAGTTTTTTAACATAAACCTGCCATTCTCTGAATATTACAGCCACTTGTGAGGAAGGTTTATGTGTCTAGGTAGCTCTGCACTTTGGTAATAACTGTCCTCAATCTTGTCTCTCTGTTCCTTTATGTACTGTATGACTGTAAGTCTGCCCGACAATAACCACCAATGTATCAGCTGTCTGGCTACAGTATCTCATTAGTCCTGACTTTTTGAATGACCCTGAAGATATCAGCTTGAATACGACTGTCATACATATTCTCCTGAAAACAATCACAAATGCCACAAAGCGGGCTTTATGCCATTTCGCCAACATATTTAATAATTTACTATGAAGAAAACTCAGATTCCCAAAGTACCAAAAATGAATTACATTGTGGATTATCATGTAATTATGGATCTTTCCAAAGTCTGATAGAGCTGGAAAATTGAGCTCTGAATATTTCATAATGCATAGCACCATCTTTGTTGAGGAAATTATTTAGGGATAGCATGCTCATTTGCAGAATGGGTAAAGGTTCATTGTGAGGCACCAGAGTGCAGTAATTGGAAATCTCCAGTGATTCAAAGCAGTCATTCGAAGATGAGCATGCCTACTCGATAACGCTCTCTGCACTCAGTACACCATTAATCCTCTGTCAGACACCCAAAAACTATCAACTGCCAACCACACCACATCAAGCTGTTGCCTTATAGTTTATTTGTGCTACATATAAATCACACTCATACAACAAATGTGACAAATGTGCACTTTGTGTTTTTTTTTCTCCTGCAGATGGGCCCAAGCCTCAGACACTGCCAACACAGCCAAGAAATGGTAACTCATGCACAGTCTTACCTGTGATTTAGATTTGAAGCACAAAATTGAAGTATTTATATGTATAAAAAAGAACAGATTCTTTAGAAAATGTGAGTCAAGATGATGTTCAGACAGGTACAACTATCAGACACTGATATCAGCATCAGACAATCGTAGTACATATCATGAAATAATATCACCAATACCAGGGAAAACAAAATAAGCAAACAACTTAAGGTTGGACAAATTACACACTTACATGAACACTCTGACTGGGATGCAAAAGAATAATTTTGTCGCCTCTAGAAAACATATGAAGAAATGCCAGTTTTGAAAAATGTCATCTTTAAAAGGCAAATCTAAATGTCAGAGAGACAGATACTTTACACATAGAGAGCGCTGCCTTCTGGGCGTAACACAGAAAGGCGTGAGAATAATATTTTTTCCCAGTTGAAATGAACTGCAATTACCAGGCATCAAGCATAAGAAAGCAGTACACTTACATTCACACTCGCATAGCCTGAAGAGGAGCATGGTCACTGTTTGCAACATTACTCAGGAAATCAAAGAAAGAAAGCACAACAAAAGAAAAATGTTACAGAGAAAAATGGAGGCTTTACTATGTTACACTCTACAGTATGCTGCTGAGATGTTATGAAATATAATGAATTTAGTATCAAAATAGCGCTCAGATGATTAGTCAATTAATTGAGCTAGTTGACAGAAAATGAATTGGCCACTATGATTATATATCACAGTTGAAATATACTAAATATTTGATGTTTCAGATTTTCAAATGTGAAAACTTGTTTTCCTTGTGCTACATGATGGTTAACATCTGTGGTTGGTCACAGAAAAACTGATGTGAAGATGTGAGCTCTAAGAGATTGTCATGGGAATTTCTCTAAAGTTTCAGTTGCAAGCCTTTCCAAATATTACTGTATATATATAGGAATCAATTCAGTGCAGTGACCTCTATAAAACTGTGGTTGTTCTTATGCATTTGCAGGGAAACATGTGTTAACACCTTAACTTTCCACCCCATTTAGCATTTATAAGCACTATCTGAACATTTAATAAATGTTTTTTTAACACATTACCATGTCATTATACACAGATACAAGGTCGTTTTTAAATGTTTATTGATGTCCAGTATTTGCCAACAATTTTAACACAGTTTATGTTATTACAACTTTGTTTTATTATGTTGTCATTCATCATCTGTTTATGCACCAACCTCCACTTACAGCAGCCTGTCGGAGGAGTTATAGTTGTTGAAAAATAGTTTAACCTGCTTGTTGCTTATAACTACATCATAGTGTATTATAAACTATGTATTAAAGAGTGCTTATAAAACAGGGTGGGTTAAAAGGGAAGTGTTATCAAGTATATTTTGATCAAAGCTGGAGAACACTGCAGTGAATGGATTCATCAAAGCTGACTGTACAGCTGTCTGACAGCGTAAAATTTGCACTCTTGACTTTCTTGACTTACTCGTGCATGGAAGCTATTGCATGTGAGTGCGTGCAAGAGTTTATTTCAGCATGCATATGTGTGTACGCTCCTCTGTTTATTTGTGCATGGGTGAGAGTTTGGCTTAGCTGTTGGCATGGGGTCACAACTTTTGCCCAGAAGAGAGCAGGGATAAAGCAAGTGGAGCAGCAAGCTCTGTTTGGGTCTAAATTTTGCATGCTGGTGAATGTCAATCTCATGAATAAACAAAACAGGAATAAAGCCCTTCCTTGGTCCTAAGTTTGTTTTGAAGTTCGTCTGTATGGAAAACATCCATACTTCTTAGTGGGGAATATGAGCAGAGGCCTGAGTGGGTGATTCAAACCCATTTCAATCATCACTGGGGCTTCTGCAGGTAAGTAGCTGAATAAAACACAAAAGAAAGACAAGGAGGAAGAAGTGGAGGATGGTGAGAGCTGAGGTACAAGCAGAGGTGAAGACAGAAGAAGAGAAGAGGTAAAGAGAGAGATAAAAGAGATGGAGTCAGGGAAAGGGAGGTGAAGACAAAGACACGACTGTCTGCTCTCTGCCCCTGCTGTCCCTGGTCATGTGTTTTTATATTAATGGTTGAGGTCGTGTGTCAGGTCAGGGAGAGCTAATCTTAACTCCGAGGCTGGAGGGCACCTCCAGCCCACGGGGCATTTAGGTATCTCTTCAACTCAACAGAGAGAGAACCACTGGGCTCTTCTCTTAGCATGCAAATGAGACAGGAACGAATGTCCCATCACTTCTGGGGCTCCATGTCCCAAAGTGCTTAACACTCTTCCTGTCAACCCCCCCACTCCGGCTGCTTCAAAAACCCCTCCTGCACCTCCCTCACTTTTTTCCCCTCCCTCTTATGTTCTTTAAATGAGCTTTCCAACTCCACTTCTTTCTCGCAATTCAATTTTACAAGGCCATTATCTCGGGTGTAATGTGGAGGTTAAATATATCGGGGCAGACGTTATGTGAAAATAATTAGTGCTAATGAATAATGCACTCATTCAGCTGATGAAGGATGGTTGTCAGGGTAATGGAGTGCAAGGGAGGGGCCCCTCTGACAAATGAAATTAAAATATTTAAACACTGTTTTACGATATTAACGGGCCCTCACACTCTTTTCCTGTTACCTACTTGCTACGTGGAGCAGACAGGTTTCTATGTGACACGACAGTTGTGCCATTACTCATGGACAACATCTGTCTCAGCAACGACGGAACGCATGACATGAGGAGGAAATGTTCACTTCCCACACTTTTACTGTACCTTTTCCACACTACAGCTAACCCTCCCTGCCCTGATAATCACTTTGAGGACATCAGTGATGCCAATCCTATCGACAGTTTCCATCTGTCTGCCAAATTATATTTTGTTCCGTTTATTTATTGCCCATACACTCATTCAGCCTCTTATGATCTCATTCTGCACCCATCATGTGACAATGAAGGATGTAGGTTTTAAAATCACCCAGTTTACAGCACCCTCCCAGCCAATTGGCCTTCTTGAATCAATAATGGTGGACCAAGCGCTCTGTGACTGATAAATGGTAAAGCATCAACACCATTTCATTAGACATGATGGTTAGAGGAAGGTGGAGGAAAGTGCCTTTGACAGGGGACAGAAATCTCATGAACCAGCAATAGGCTGCATGTTGTTCGGGGCTTCACTGGAAAAACTCTTTTGCACTTAAGCCATTCTAGTCCTTTTGGTTTTGTTTGTCCGGGTTTTCAGTCATGCTTCTTGAGATTTCTGCAACCAGTCCAATACAATGGAAGTGAAAAGAATTTCACACTGTTAAAAAAATCTATTCAAACAAGTCTATAGCCACGCTGTAGCAGCTAAATGCTGATGTCAGCATGCTAACACAATTAGCAGTGAATACAAAGTAAATACAGGTAAATCTGGTCTGATGGAGATATCATTAGCTTTGTCAAATGTCAAATTGGATCTCAGATTGTTACAAATCATGCATGTCTTTATGTCACAGTTTCGTTCATTTTTCACAGGACAATGGGCTGTTTTTTTTTTTTGTTTGTTTGTTTTTTTAAAAAGCCTGTAAGCACTGAAGTGGGCTGCTCTTTCCCTAGGGCTTTGCAGAGAGAGGCAACACACCATACCAGCTACATCTGACAACTTTCTTTTATTAATCTCATATTTTTCAGATTGGTGCCATATACATTTGACTTGTAAAACAGACCTAATTATGGGGCCTGTAGTATGCAAGCCACACATCAAACAGTAAGTTCCAGTAAAAGCCTATGATCTCGGTCGCATTCTCTCTCTTTTTTTCTGTCCCCCTTGCTTCTACACACCAGAAACACTGATTATAACAGGGACATTAAAAGGGAATTACAGCGAAACAATTTACACTTAATGTAGCAGTCATATGAACAGGGAAGAAGGATGGACAAAGATATAGCAGTATTAATAATATATGCTTTAATTAAGCAGCTGGGAATGCATAGAGCAGGATCAAGGCATAGGGAAAGACAGACAGTGAAAGAGGAGTCGTAGACAAGGGGGAGCTGCGAGAGAAAGACAGCTGAAGGAAAAGAAGTGACAGTGAGAATCTGAATCAGAGAGAAAGTGTAAAACGAGTAGAGGGTAAAAAGTGGAAGAGGGAGGAGGATCGGAATATGTTGCTGTGGGTTTTCTGCGCAGCATGATTCATGGGCAGTAAATATGCAAAGCCTGATGGCCATAAGGCAATCAGAGGAGCGCCACTCATCTACATGTTGCACAGTGGGCTATAATCCATCTGAGGGGCAAGGAATAATGATACCAGGAAGTAGGAATAAGAGTAGGGTCTGTTTATTACCTCAGACAGATCCATAATGCATACAGATGTGAGGGAGGCACGCACTAGCCTCTGGCCAGAGAGCTCCATTGAAAAGTACAGACAGTAATATTGTTTTTAGTGTAATGAAAGACAATCTGATTTAAGCACCTATTAGGGCAAATAAGTCTGCTGTCGTATAAAGTTTTAAAACAAGTGCTAGAGCTATAATGATCAGTGACAGAGAGTGGAGAAAGGCTCAGACAGACACACAGGAAGAAGGACGAGTTAATCTGACACCTCAAAGGCAACAGAAAGGTCACCAATAAATTATATGGATAGTGCAGTATGGATGTACAGTCATGCATAGTGAAATGTAAGGTTATAATTTGGTCCAAATTTGCACATATAAGAAGACCTTGGCCATAGACCTGTAAAAATAAAACCTAATACCGGCAATAAAACTGTAATTTCACTTCTTGGTGTCATTGTGTTTACTTTCTCCATTTGCAAAGACACACACACACACACACACACTCACTCTCTCTCTCTCAAACACAAAGACCTCGCTTTCCTGTCTCCTCACAGAGGACATTAACACCAGGATCCTACTGGTGCTGGAGTAAGTAATAAATTGTGTTGAACATTGATAAACTAATGCAATTACCTGCAGGGCAAGCAAGTCAGCTAATTTAAAGATACCAGGTTTGTTCATGGGGTGGGATGCTCTGAATAGGCCCCAAGGGTGAACGATGGCGCCTTTATTACATCTGAGAGGTCAGCTTGGTAGCACTGTATTAGGATTGATCTTTTGATCCCTGCCTGGAAGCCCCCCATACTGTACCAACCCCATTTGGCTGAGAACAAAACAGTTTATCTGGCGCAAAGGGTTAACTCTGCCAGCCAAGCAGCCTAATTGAGCACCACACATCTCAGCTACACAGCAGAAACAGGAACCTAGAGGGTCGTAACAAGCCAGGCGTAACTTATTCACATAATAAACCAAGCAGATATCTAAATGAGCCATTGAGCTGGCCAGGGGGGAGGGAGGCCATTAGGCCGCGTGGACCATGGGTACATATTTGTATATCTACAATTGCCCTATCATTTGCATATATGGCTGACTACAGAAATGTTAGTCATGCTTGTACCTAGGGGCCTAATGACAAAACAGAACAACTGTACTCATTCATAGCACCATAAACAAGTCAGATCCATTTTACCCAAAAAACAAAAACTGACATATGGATATAAAGGAATCATTTAGGTATTGTTGAAAACAGAGTGGCTGGACTGCTACACTGACATGTCATGAATATACACTCTCATGGTGAAGGTTTGGTTCAAAGAGTGATTTCTTATTATCTACCAATCAAACTTAATGACCTGACTGACTGCTATTGTGGTATATTTTTACTCCTCAACTCACAGATTACCAAGCCTCAGTACAGTAACTATTCAGCCAAAGGGCAGATACTGCTTTAATGTCTGTTTTGAAAATTACAAATCTCTATGACATAATATTTTTTATGTAGTAAAACAGATTTAAGAAAGTCAGATATAGGTCATTACTCAATTTTTACCAAGTGTGTAGTTATTGTATGTTGCCTTTGTAGCACAGTATTGGTTTTCTCCTTTAATTCTCCCAGAGAGTTAATAAATGTATTTCCCCAAATTCCTTTAGTACTATAGTAGCTTGCTTCTTATAAGTTCCAAGGCGTCTAAATGACAACATGACCTCACCATGATGTTGGCCAGTTGGCCATGAATGCATCATGTTGTGTGTGTTGATTCCAGATTAATACAGGGTTTGGCCTTTGAGTGTGTTTTCATTAGGACCTAATAAAGACACTGTAGCCTCATCAGCTTTTTGACTGTGTGGTAACACTCCACACGTTACATTAAATTAAAACTGTAAATTTTAACAGTTGAGTGGGGTCTTTTAATTAAAGTTTTTTTAACATGGTGAAATTAAAGAAGTTCTAGCTGCTTTGGGATATCAGGACAGTGTTTTATGACAAGTTATTTTGTCCCTTTCTTTGCTGAATAAGGACTTGTTTGATGGACTGATACATGACAAATATTACATTGCAAATACAAGATCTCCACACACACTAAATAATATACAAAACTGCAAAGGCTGGATTTTAACAAACCACATACTGTACACTGGGTCTACTGGGAAAACAATCAGGAAAAGATGGGTATGATAGGGTGCTAGGGATGCTTGAATTCTTGTCTCAGAGACCTCAGAAAACCACTGATCCTGCATCAATTACCTGTTATTCTACACTGGTATTTGTCTGTTATGTTGCTCAGTTTAATCAATGACATAAGGTTGTCACTAATCAGCAGTCTTGTGGCGATGGGTCAAGGGTCAGCCTTTAATGTGACCTCTGACACATAATTAAATTGCCATCTTTAACCTCAGTTACAACCTGTCACAGAGCATTGGATTACATGCTGCAAATCACTGCACCAATCAATGACAGGGGAGAGGGCAGAGGGCGGGGCCTGCTGTGTCCAGCAGGTGCCTGCACAGAGATTATCTTTAATGAAGTTGAACTGTACAGTGATCATGTTAGTGTACAGCCTGATTAGATTCTGAACGACATACTGCAAAATAACAATCACCCTCACAGGGAAGAGGAGACTGTGGATAAGTTATTACAGACACATTTACAGAGTCTGGCCATGTGGCGTTTCCACTTTAGCTGCTAGTTATGGAAATTCTTGGAAATACATTAAAAAAGCCATTCCACAGTTCTGTCAAATGAAAACTACCTCTGTATCCTGACTGTGCAGCAAATTTGGTTTCATGACATGTATTTTATGACGTAAACACTAGTATGGTTTGCAACATTTGTACTTAAATCTGCAATATGTGATTTCTTTCAGCTCTTAACATGTTGACATGTTATGTTCTTTTAAGTTGATTAGGTACTTTTCAGATTAAAGTTTTTCATAAAATATGTTCCATTATTCCAGATTAAGCGATCCAACAGTAGCCTGAATAAAGTTGTTAAAAACAGCTCCACATCATTTTAAAGTGACATAATTAGCAGAATTAAGAGATGCAACGACTACAGAGGCCCATCTTGGCACACAAAAGACAACAAAAAACCAAATCAATAACAAATACAGGCCTAAGAACTGGCATTACATATATATATTATATTACAAATATATACATATATATGTAATAATAAAAACTCTGAAAAGGGGTCAGTAGGCTTAAAGTGTTCTACTTTTGACAGTTTTTTGTATTTTTTTTATTATTTTTTTTTTATACAGAACTTTTACATGTAATGAAGTAATTCTATATTATCGTACTGATGCTTTTACTCATTTAATGGACCTAAATGTTACTTCTACCACCAGATTTAGTATTATGCCACTAAACTTCTGACACAACTCATACAGTATCTGGTGAGGTAATGTGATTAAAAATGAACCAACTGATTGATATTGTCATTCTTATTTTTTGTAGATTATGAATTGATTTCTCAATGTCCTTCCTTTCCTTTCTCCTGAAAAAAACAACCAACATACATACAATAGCCTACATATTGTACATTAAGGGAAGTAATATCCTTCAACAATGCAAAAAACAAACAAAAAATACAAAAAACAGGCGAGAACATTAAAGCTGTTCTTTTAGAGAGATTGAGACCAAAAACTAAAACATCTGAATGTACTGGCTCCCGGTGTTGCCATGTTTCCAGTTGTTTTTATGTGCAAACAGAACAGCTACAGCTCTCTGATTGCAGCATCATGACTAAAGGAGATTTATAGTGATCTGCAGGTTCAGGGCAGCCATGTCTTGATTTATTGATGGCATTTCCCGGCCAGCAGGGTTACCTGGGATCTGTGGTCAGCAGACAAGGTTAAAGGGCTTTGTTGAGTCTAACACAGCAGTATTTCCCAGCAAACTGAGGATAATGGCGAGAGGTTTTTTAGAAGAAACAAGATTTTTTTTTTTCTTGCAACTGAGTAATAACAAAGATTTCTTTTATGTAATATTAAATTTTACCAGTTAAGCTTTAAAACTGAGGCTGCCTTTCCCACACAGGCACTGATTGCACACCAAAACTGCAGCTGGTGTTACAGGGAAAAAAAAATGTGTCCCCAAACTCAAATGATCCTGAATGACTATGCTGATTATGATTTAGAGGCTGCTAGTTTTGTTTCAAACTGTGCCTTGCTTTGTGGCCGGGGGCCTTGTGTTGTTTAAAGGGTTGTCGGGTTATAAATACTAAATTAATCATGCTTTTGCTCAACTTGCTAGGGACTGAAATTTGCTTATGAAGGCCCATGATCGCATAAAATATTAATGGTTTTACAAAGAACTGGCATTGTAGCGATGGGGGCAAGGAGTGTGAAAGCGTAGAGCAGTGTGTTGGGAGGGGTCACAGTTGATTTCAGATTTGAAACACCTTCCTTATATTTTCACCTTAAATGGATAAGTGACATAAAATTACTGACCAAAACATTATGTGAGCACATTATCCATCCATTAAGATTAATTTTGTATGTATTATTTTACAAAATTGGTTAAGTGGTAATTGGTGTTAATTGGCATGCAGCAATGTTTTTGTGTTATGAAAATGCAGCAGTAATATTCAAATGAATCTGAATAAATACATCAGAAGTCAATAATGTTATGCATTTTTCTAGTCGCTGCATACCCATATGACCGACTTCTTAAGCCCCCAGGGCCTAAAAAAAAAAACTACAATCATTTTCACAAACAGAGAAACAGAAACAGAAATCTCCAAGCAAACAAAAGCAAGAATTTGAACACACAAATCTTTTCTTTTTCCAGTGAAACTTACTTTCAACTTTATCTGCCATATCCACGTGAAAAAAAAATCAAAACCATTATAGCTAATTCCTAAATGTCATGCCATTTGTCTACTTGACACAAATCAGAAAGTAAAGATTCATATAATGGATGACACGGATGCTGTAAACTTGTTAGCCCATATTTTCTTTAGCTCATACAGAGCATATAAACGTCCTGTGGCCACTGAGACACAAAGGGAGGCAAGTCGAGCTCTGCATGCTGGTCACATCACCACTGAAGTGGCTGTAAACGATGAGGGGTATAGTACTAAATTTCCTGTAACACATTTATTTGTGTAGCTGTTCCACAAAGTGCGACTAAACAACTGTCAGGAAATGTGGGTATTTGTGTCAATCAAACCGGTGTCATGACAAATAAAAGCTAGCTACAGGTTCATGACACAAATGCACAAGCATGCGGGTAAAACTACAACAGCTTGTTTGAGCGCAAATAATGCTTGTGCGAGTTTGGTGGCACCACAGTAGGTAAATGAGACAGCAGGAGGGGGCATTTAACACTCCCAGACTGAGAGACGGAGGGATGAGGGGAGGTATTTTTGGCGGCGGCGCAGGGGAAAAGAGCTTAAATGAAAAACAGCAGATATTCTACAAGAGCAAATCTGATTTCTCACAATTATCTCTGCAAGCTTGACAGGCACCAGGGGTGGCCCAGGAACACTGAACTGGTGGACACTGATTGGGTAATTTGTCCACTTTCACTTGAGGCTGAGAGATTGTGGGATCTGTACTGTGGAGAGCCTCTCTGCAGGTGTATGCCAACTCCCTTACAGAAAGCAGAATCCCTTTTACCTAAACACCAAGACTCATCTTCAGTTTTGGTTTGAAGAAAGCAAAGGGTGACCAGCTGTAAAGTTAAGTATTAACCTGTGTTAGGTGGACAGAGAGTGGCAGCTCAAAACAAACAGATAGATAGATTAGAACACTAATCTAATCTAATGTTCACCATCTATGTTTGTTTTGTTTTCAGGCACTTGAAATTAAGTGCCAAATCACATGTATCACAGCTTTCAGAAAATTATGATTACTCTACAGAAGTACATTATGTGAGTTGACACTGCTGGTGTATTAAAAGCCACATACAAATGACACCAAGGTATGTAACTGGGCCTTTAAGGATTTTGCCCACACTTTTAGGGCTGCTTGCTCACGTCATAAGGCCATTGTCAATCAAATCCGCTAATACCACATCTAAATAGTCCTGATGAAGCAGATCAGCAGAGTTTTAAAATGTTAAACTCTCACCAGTATTTATAGAGAGATACTTTATATAAGGTTTTAGGGGCTTTGATATCTTCAATTACCCAAATTTTCAGTCTTTTCATCTTTACAGAAAACCTGACATAAAATCAATGGCCCAGACCAGCTATTATAAAGTATGCAAGGTGAGAAATACCCACAAACCTCATCCTCCTCTGGTTCTGTCTTATCAGCATCCGCAGCACTGAGAGTCATGACAGGCTTGTGCCACGCCAGGCAAAAAATCTGGTTGTTGAATCTTGCTCCATGAAGAGCCGCCTAAAGGTGGACAACATAGAGAGCAGATGAGGAAACAGGTGTGTCAGGTGTCGTGACAGACTTAACCACAGATCTCTGCTTTGGCCAAGAAAATTCAGTACAGAACCATTTTACTGTCTGAATGTCAGCAAAATCCAGAAATGCATCACCTGTTCAGCCTCTGCTCTTGACTTGGAAGTGATGACTGCAGTCAGGTTGCTTTCGTCAATCTGGCAATCATCAGTCTCTCCAAACTGCTTCAAAATCACGAACACACATTTTGGTCACTTTACAAACACACTATTTAATTGCCCAATTTTTCCACAGAGATCAATACAGCCCTATTTTATCCCTTGAGTGCAAAATACAAGTTTTTGTTGCCTTTCATTTACCCACAGATAAAAGATCACCCAAGATCTCACAGCAGGCAGTTGTCACATATAAGCAAAATGATGATAAAGAATTTATAATTGATCTTAAAAATACTGTATCTTTAACACAGCAACACTTAGACTGAATATAAGATTACATTCTAAAATGTTGAAGCCCCTCAGAGAAAGAAGAGATGTAGCTGGAAACTGCCAACAGCTCCTGCAACAAAAAGAGCACAAATGCTGTTAGGTTACTACTGGATTGGTTTTTGGATCATATATATATATATATATATATATATATATATATATATATACACACACACACCAGTCATAGAAATATTTTTTTTAAAGCTAGATTATAATTACAATTTTAACAATGTTCAAAATATGTCAGATTATGTCATGTTCTTACCTTAACATGGAAATCAGTGTCATATTTGGTTACCTTACCGATCCCAGATTTTTAAAAAAACAAACAAAAAGAAAAGTGTTGATAGATGAAGGAACTTTGTAGGAATATTTGCTCTTTAGGGGAAGAGGAAGGTTTTTTTAGTTTTTTGAAATGGTCTTTTTCTCTGGTCTTTTATGAGTCTTTTTTTCACTGCCACATTTTCTTTTTTTTTCCTTTTTTTTTCCTTTTTTTGGCAGGATGTTTTCAGACCATTTCAATTCTTTATTTTTTGTACAATCCAAAGTAAAGCAAAGAACTGAGAAGCCAAACTTTCATACAAATCATTTAAACCCAGACATAAAATATTTACACATGAGCATTTTAACCAGTCAAACTAATACTATTCTGCAAAAGCTACAGTCTGTCACTCATTTAGTTACAACACGAGTTTTGTCTTCTTAAACCGAGAGTTAAGCACGTGTCTTTGAGTGAACAGATGTCACATGTCCAGACAATCTATTTGTGTTTTATGAACCAAAATAACAAACTAAAAAGAAAAGAAAAAAAAAATTACAGAACTGTTTCTACATTAAGAGCATTAAAAAAATCACCATTGTTGCATCTGGTACACACATTAAAATGAATCAAACTCACACATGGTTCTTCTGCCAGTTACATATTTGTGAGGGGAAAAAAGTCTAGCCAAAGTGAAATGTGCCTTGTTGATTTACAACAAGCAGGCATTGAAATTTTATTAAGTTGCTGGATTGTTGCTTGTCTTCCACACCAGTGCAACCAGGGGAGGAGCGGTCTGACTGTTCTTCATCTGCGCCAGGAACGCGGCTCGTTATCATCCTCTTCCTCATCGTCATCCTGCAGCAGTGCATCATCACTCAGCGACTCTTCTGGGTACTGATAGGAGAAAAAAAAGAGGGAGATTAGTGGTCGTCACAGTGAAAGAAACAATTTCAAGTGGAAAAACCTTTTACTTTGAGCACTATCAGCACTCGCATCGTGTATTTAAAAGGGTCTCATGAGGGACTAAATTCTCAGCTTGAGAGAATCATGCCGCAGAAAAACCGACTGCTTAATGAAAGTACAAGTGGCCATGCAAAAGCCACATACAAACAACCCTTACTGTAATGTGTAATGGCTCCCTCTTGTGTCCTCTATGTGTATAACAAACAAAATTTAAAAAAAAGCTGCACTGGTACCTGAGCAGAGAACATCCAAATATCTGAACTAAAGTAAATACTTAATTGTGAATCTTTATACTATCATGACAGTTAACACCAACAAAAACATGATAAATTCGTTCTGCCCCCTCTCTTATTATCTTTACAGAAAACCTGACACAAAATCTTCTGTCCTAATCAGCTACTATAAATAGAAAAATATGTGCAAAGTGAGAAATGCCCACAAACCTCATCCTCCTCTGGTTCTGCCTCATCAGCATCAGCAGTATTGAGAGTTGTGACAGGCTTGTGCCACGCCAGGTGTAAAGTCTGGTTGTTGAATCTTGTTCCATGAAGAGCCGCCTAAAGGTGGACAACATAGAGAGCAGATGAGGAAACAGGTGTGTCAGGTGTCGTGACAGACTTAACCACAGATCTCTGCTCTGATCAAGAAAATTCAGTACAGAACCATTTTACTGTTTGAACATCAGGAAAATCCAGAAATGCATCACCTGTTCAGCCTCTGCTCTTGACTTGTAAGTGATGACTGCAGTCAGGTTGCTTTCATCAATCTGGCAATCTTCAATCTCTCCGAATTGCTTAAAAGTGTCAACACACAACATTTTGGTCACTTTACAAACACAAAATCTTATGGATCTTCTGTCACTGCAAGTAGCTTGTAAGGTATTACAAAACAATTCCTATGTGCCTCTTTCAGTGTCAAGGTGCAGTCTACAGGTTGCTTTTAATATTGCAGCTGCATCACCTCAACTTTCATTTGATTTTCAGCAGCTGGAGCTAGTGCTATACCTGTTTAACTCAGCAGTACTGACAGAGTTTATACTGTAACATATTTATAATAGAAATCCTACATGTAGTTATCAGTCTTTTTCTGTCATTAGTTTTTATCTGGATGTTGAATGAATAAGTTGATCTTGCACTTATAGAATATCTACAGTTTCTTTGACCTCTGTTGATCCACACAACAAACACCCTTAATCCTAGGTAAGATGAGCGAACAGCTGAAAGTTTTATTTATCATGTCCCTACTGAGTGGCAAGCATTAACTGTCCACCCCCTCAGAGGTTAATCTCTGCAGTAACAGCTTCCATTGAAAGGTCAAACTGGTTCAATTGTGGATATCAAATCTCCTTTTCTCAGTAGTTACAGACTGGCTTACAGCAAAGTGTGGCAGCAGGTCTACACGGTCACCCTCAGTGAAACCGGATATCTCCAGCGCTCGTGGTCGGTGGTCCACGACGGCATGCACTGGCACACCTCTTCCCCGTCCTCTGGAGCCCCTTCCCCGGGCCCTGAGAGCACCACGGCCCCGAGTGTGGACCCCCCGACCTCGTCCTGGTGACAGGAGTCCCCTTTTTGCTGCCTGGATTAAAACAAAAAACCTGACTGTTAGTAAGTTAAACAGAACAAATATCTGGCTGATCTCTTGAAACATATAATTAGAGAAGTGGAGATGATATTACAAGAGCACAAGTGCCCTCATGTGGCAGCTGTTTAAGCTGCATTTTAACACTTCACAGTTTTGTCTTTCAAGGTCAAGTCAATACCTCAATTTGCAGCTGGGTGTACTTGATCTTCAACAAAGCAGTGTCCTCTCCAGCCTGAGTCTTCTTGTACAGATCCAGCTCTGCATCCAGCAGTTCTTTCTGTGCCTGAACATATTATTAATTCACATAAGGAAAGACAACAGTGCAAGACAGGAAGTAATAACTGGACAAGCTGAAGAATAGACAATCCAGCTGCCTTACTCAAAGGAATGAAATAGCAGAGTAAAAGCTGGTTAAATAAAAACCTAGAGTTATAAACCAAATGCTGGTTACATACCACAAACTAAAACTACAAAGCAGAGCAAGGAAGCATGCAGCAAAATACCTCTATCAGGTTTTGATCAGCAGAATTTTGTGTATGAAGTTCTGTGTGTTGGCTGGTAGCAAACACTACCTGGGCCTTGCTCTTAGCGGTGCGTAACAGGTTGCTGCTGCCTGAGATTCCCTTTATCTCCTCTTGAAGTTTGGTGATGCTCTTGGTTAACATGCCCAAAGTTTCCATGATCTTGGATTTATCCTCTGCCTTCATTGTTTTGTTCTTCTCAAGTTTGGATATCAGGAGCTGCAGAGGATGGCAGCAGGAAAAACAAGAAAAGTGCAGGTTTAACTTTTGTATGAACTGCTTCCAAAAGAACAGAAATCAACACTGTTAGCCACATAGTAAGATTTAAAATTGTGGTAAAATATGGATAATTTCACTCAGAACATCCAGTCATTTCAGAACATTTTGCCATGTTACTTTAAAGGACATAGCGTGTTGACACATGATCATTAATCCTTTTTTACTATGATGACAGAGTGCGTGAGTCACAGATCCCACACACAGCTTTCAAACACTTGGTAAATCTACACAAACAAATCCGAGTCCAGAGACTGGCTGAGGGAGTCTGCTGCCTCATGTTGCTGGGAGTGGTGAGTGGTTACAACTCACACACTGACATTTAACGTTTGTATAAGAGGGCTGCAGAATCTAAATGCTGACAAGCAGTATCACTTGAATATATGATAAGAGTAATAAAACCTCTATTCCAGATGATCTTACCTTCTGTGTCTCAATGTGCTTCTCCAATATTTCCTGCTTCTTCTTCCTTACATCCTGCTGTAGTCTTAGGGCTTCCTGTAAAAAGGAATTGTGTTCTTAGTATGAGAATCCTAACTGTTTGCTTTCCATTTTATTATCCTTACTTCAGAGTCTTTCCCCTCCCCTTTTCCCACCCTTCCCTCCATTACTATTCTCACCTGTTTCTTCTTCAAGGCTTCCTCTGAGGTTTTCTGGGCTGCCTTCAGGGCAGCAGGATTGTATACAGTCTTTGTGAGCCCCATGGATGTTGAAAACACCTGTAAAGGGGAGAAAAAGGTGATAGCACATAACATTTAACACATACAAACAGACAGAAAGTCAAAATTTAAATTAAAAAAATGAGTCATTCTGACAGAGAATTGACACTTACTTTTTCAACAGGAGCTGCTGGTTTGGAAGAAAAACCCAAACGGTCCTTCACCGACACTTTAGAAGGATTCTGCGCCAAAGGGGGAAATACATGATGTTTATACACACCTTCTACAGATTTTGACAAGTATATGCAAAAAAAACTGAACACCATCACACCCACACACACCTGAGAAGCTATGCTGGAGTCTTGGGAGGGCTCAGAGTTTGCAGGGAGCATTGGTCCAAGGCGGTCTTTGACAGACTGCTTCAGAGACGTGGCTGAGGGTTGCTGAACGACAAACATGTTCATCACATTAGGTGAGGATTAATGGAGTGCATTTTAATATTAACCACTGTCAGATAACAATTATGGTGTTTGATCTTCCAGATTTCTTGTCATGCTGAACTTTTTGGCTGTATCATCTACTTCCCGCTTCTCCTCACAACAACACTACAGAAGCTCTGTAACTGTAGGTGGATGCAGCACTGGCATAAATGCAACAGGTTTTTCCAAGTGACAAAATGCTAGAGCAAAGGGATAACAATGCTGTGGTTTGCCATGCCCAGTCTTACAAATGATCGAAAACATCCTTGAGGAAGGTGTAACATTTCACACAGCAACACTAACAGATCAGCAGCAAAGCGAGCTGTGGATGAGTTATGCTCTATTCAAGCTGAAGACAGAATTGGAACTGGTATCTGTGTCTCTTCTATGACGGATTTCTCTATTCAAGAGAAGACTGCTGTATGTTACCACACCACAGCGAGGTTTACAGGAAGCATCTTAATTTTCAGGAACTAACAGCAAAACCACACGGTTGTATTCTACAGTTTTTAAAAAAGCTCTATGGATCCTTACTGTTGCTGCTCTATAAACAAACATGATATTGTATGATGTATGTTTTGGCTAGTTATGCAGCAAACTACAACATGTTCCCAGAAATGCAAGGCTCACAGCAAAAACGTCTTGGGTAAGACTATGGCTTAGTCTCAATTTTTTTTTTTGCTTGTGGTAAGCCCAAACATTTCACACCATGGTATGAACAACAGTTTTAAAATCAACTTTTACCATGGCTGGCTGTGGCTGAGGCTGCTGCTGTGACTGGCCCTGGACATCACTCCCGTCATCACGAAACCAGTGCACCCTGATGAAACGGTTGTTGAGAACAGCCTCTGTGCTTTGCATAGCCCGCTTAGCCTCATCTGGAGAGGCAAACTGGATAAGTGCCCCCTCTGGGTCATTCTGGTAGGCCACCTGTTAAAAGAAATAAAAATGGTACAGTGAGACAGTTATATTAAATATGGTGCACAAGCTGTAAGTCCTGGTTGGCTGAATGATTTATCTGAACTTAACCTCAATGTTGTCGCATTATCAAATACACATGGACAACTCTATGATGTGATTTTCTCCTCACCATCCCAACTTTCCCAGTAGCTGAATGCTACTCACTGTACCATGCTTCAAAAACCAGTGTATGAAAGCATTTGGAAAAGGTCTAATGTTGGCCTAATCTATGTGGCTTTTATGGCTTCATTTTGACCATATAAGCTATTTTTTTCTGAGTCAATAACAAAGACTAACTCTGAACCACTACACAAAAGAAAACTTTCTTTAAAATCTCTGTGTAAAACAGTTCAGAAGTTGATTTAAAACTAAAACTCCTTAATCTCACACATGCATATTGTTCATATATTACTTGCCTCACTGTATGCACAGTACATTACTACATATTTTACTGACTACTTGACCATCAAAGCTGTGACTTTCATGTCTATAGCACACAGGGACTGACCTGCAGGTTGACGATGGTGCCAAACTTGCTGAAATGTTCATTGAGTTTGCTGATGTTGTTGAGCTCGGGAGGAATTTGCCGAACCAGCAGCTTGGTGTTAGGAGAGAATGGGGTTCTTTTGTGGTAGCCCTGGTGGTTGGGTTTGTTGAAGTTGGGTCTAAGCAGAGAAGAATTAAACAATTCAGTAAGTGTGCTATTAAACATGCCTCTATCAAATTTTCTTAGCCAGTGGGTTTAAAGGGAGCACAAGACTTATTTTTAAATGAAAAGAACAAGGTGTCTTACTTGTCAAACCAAGGTTTCTTGGAGGGGAGGCCTCCATCATGGGAGACAGGTGGTCTCTTCCTTGAATCAGATTCCATAACAATCCGCATACTGTTGTTAGGAATCTTGTCTGGTGAGAGGAGGGACAAAGACTGACAGGTCAGTTTTGAGACTACAGAAACATGCATGTTTTAAGATAATCTATTCCAAGCTCAGCTGGTTCAGTTCATGTGAAAAATACCTCTCTGTGGCTGGTCCACCTCCCCCATTGTGAGTCCAATCAGATTGGGTCTCTGAGCATTGACCCGGTGGCGGTAGATCGGCCTGGGGGTACTGGTGATGCTGGGAGCCTCAGGATTGTACACATCTGTGTCATAGTTGTCTGGGCAGCAGAGAGAGGATACTTAAGCTCATAACACAACAAGGCAAGGTACAGTAACACTGATTTACAAATACAAAATTACATTTGTAACTTCAAAAGACACACAGCCATTACCAGAGGTGAAGAGTGGCACTGAGGCTTGGGGAAGTGAAGAGCGCATCCCAGAGGTGACAATAGTGGGAACAGAGCTGGTGATGGAATTAGGAGGTGCATCCATGCCTGACGGTTGCAGAGGAGGAAGTGGAGGAGGGGGACCTGTGTCAGACGGAGAATTAAAAAAAAAAAATCAAATAGAATAAGAAATTCAAGCAAAGTCTCTAAAAGAATTGAATTTATTGGAAAACTTAACAGTAAAAAAAATGCAATAAGAACCAATTCAAACAAGTCCATAAAAAAACACATCTACTAACTGGTCAAACCACCAGGGTTGTAAATCTGACATGTGCGATCTGACAATTTCACTGTTTCAAACAGAAACAGCTGACAGTAGGCAGACTTAGACCCAAGCTGTTGCCTAGCAATGCAAATTCTATAGATTCTATAAATGCAACTGTACAACAAAGTGCTCTCATCTCTAATCCCATATGAAACTGAATGAATATACTAACATGATAAAACATACAAAGTTTGACATTTCATGCTAAAACACACTGCTAAAATGTGTTGCTGTTACCAATCAGGCACAACACAGTGAAGACCCTGACCACATGAATATGCAACTATTTTAACGACCAACTCATAGTTTAAGTGAAGCAAAACTGTCAAATACTCCCAAATTTCTGCTTCTCATTTGTGAGGATTTTTTTTTCCTGATTTATGTTATAGTACATTGAATATCAATATCTATTTCTTGATTGCAGACCACAAATAAATTCAAACTTTTCTAAAAACAAGTAATATGTTAATGTCAAAGCAGGTTTTAGGAAATTGTGATGGACATCTTTTCACAATTTTCTGACATTTTAGAGACCAAAAGATTAAATCAGTTAATTGAAAAAATAGTTAGAAAATAAAAAAAATAATGGATAATGAAAAACAGTAACAGCCCTGCATGTTTTTGCTATCTTTCCCACTAAATATAAGAATTGTTTTTATATTGGTTGCCATTAGCTCATCCAACTTAATTAACATTTGTGGAGAAAAATGTGTTAAATGCTTTTCCTGTGCAGTACCCACGTATCATAGACAATACCAACTCTGAATCCCTACCTGCAACGGGTGGAAGGCTGGGTGGGAGGGCACCTGGTGGGGGCACAGGGGGCCGCAAGTTCACGGGTGGTGGGTTCATGAGAGGCGGTGGCGGCGGGAGCCCTGGTGGCGGCGGAGCGTCCACACCTGGGATTGGCGGAGGTTGGAAGGGCAACATATTCGGCAAATTGACATCCTCCACCACAACTGGGTCACTTCCATGGTCAAAAGGGCACATGTCCCCTCGCATGCAGAAACCCTTTTCTGGAAAAGAGAGCATACACATGTGGAACATCAAACTCACAGAGCTACAACAATAGATTTTTTTAAATGGCCAGTCTGCAGACATAATGGAAAATAGTTGAATCAGTTTTTCTTACCATCATAGTCTCGGCATCGCTTCCTAGGTTGGGGGGGTGGTCCCCTGCCAAAAGGACCACGATCCACAGGGTGCTCAGGGCGAAAGTCTGACCAACTCTCAGTGGTGTTGTTGCTATGATGATGTGTGGGGGCGATGACTGTAATGGTGCTGCTCAGTGTTGGCACAGGGAAGTGTGAAGTGGTTGCAGTGGAGACCAGCGGTGCTGCTGTATAGCCATCACCCTCTGACCTGTCCACTCGATCATGATCATACTTCAATTTTCCAGAGTCTCGCTCTGTAAATAGACAGGGATAATAGGTAAATTAACTGTCTTTATGGTCCTTAGTTAAGTTTTTCCTCAACACCCAGTCACACTCATCATCAGCTGTCTAGGCCGATATTGGTATGTATCAGTTCCAAATGCTTGACTCAATATTAATACATCCTCATATAATGCAACTAATTCATAAAATTGAATATATTTCATATACAAGAACAATTAAATTCATACTGAAGAAAACCTAATACACATCTACATTAAAATTAGACATTCTACATCTCTCTAAACTATGAGGTAATCTTTCAGTTTAAGGTGTTTCTTTTCAGCTGTAATCTGACTGGACACAGTTTAACAGGTCAGCAACAGGGTCATAGTTTAAATGAAATGAACTTACAAGAGTTGTGTTTTTAAACCCAGGTTTTGGGGTCATTGCTCTCTCCATAGAAAAACTACAGTTCAAACTACCACGCAGTGATCATGTTAGATCCATCAATCAGGTTCTTACCTCTACTCCTGCTTCTAGACCGAGTTCTGCTGTGGGACCGGCTCCTGCTGCGATCTCGATCCCTATCTCTGTCTCTGTCTCTATCCCTGTCCCTTTCTCTGTCACGGTCTCGGATACGGTCTTTGCTCCAACTCCGGCTGCGGCTACGACTGTAACTGCGACTGCGGCCTCTCCTGCGATTGTAGCGATCGCGGTACGAGTCCCTCCTTGGCGGATTGCGGTCATAATCTCTCTTCCTGGAGCGATCGTCTCTCTTGCGGTCATCTCCTCTCCTAAAAAATTTGGTTAAACAAAGACATAATAATTATTGAAAAGTAAATGCAAGCTGAAGACAAAGGGTTGCAAACGGGCGAGTGCACACACCTGCTATCTCTACTGTAGCGAGAGCTTGATTGTGGAGGGCTGTGATTCACTCGCCGAGAAAATTTTTTCTCTCTTTCTTCTTCCCGGTTTGTCTGAACAAAGAACAAATTAATTTCCAATTAATATTGTTTGTCTAAGATACCCACTGGCATGAGAGCTCCTCCATGCTATTTTAGGTGAACTTGTGATGGCACTTAAGAAAATTACCTCATCTTTCTTCTGCTCATCTTTCTCAACTTTGCCCAAAGAGGATGGTTGCTCTGGCTGTGGGAGGTAGCTTTTGTTGTTAACAGCTTCAAACAGCTTATCCACAAATGGCTGGGTCTCTGAAGGAAGATTTAAACCAAGAATGGATTAAAGTGCAGCAATAACCAGTAAGATACACTAAAACAGATGACAAATAACACTAGACTTGCAAAGTAAAGCTTTTATGAAGGAGATTTAACAGGTCACAGGTCAATTGATTAAATTCCCAAATCTTTCTTATTGTGCAACAAACTAAATATTCTTTATCTATGTGGTTAAAAAGATTTACAGGTTTCAGAAATACCTCTAGAACCGCTATAGTCCCTTTGAACAACTTCAGTTGTGTCTTAGAAAAACCGATGGTTACTTGTGTGACCCGAATGTGTCCTGATAATACACGAGGAACAAATTGAGGCTAGAGGTTACTTACCTTTCTGAAGAAATACATCCAATTGGTCTATACACAGGGCTTTAAGTTCCTTTTCACTTTTATCCTTCTTCACCAAAGCAACAACATACTTTGCGAGGGCAGAGGGGTCTGCATCACAGCTGAAATTGTGAAGAAAAAAAACATACGAACATGGAAATAAATAATAGGTAAAACGTAGATAATTTGCTTAGAGTTAAAACAGCTGTGTGGCTAATAGCTAACGTTACTTACATGGGCTCAAGGGTTTCAGACAGCCATGTTTTCAAGGCATCGAGGTTTTCAATGATCATTTTAGATCCAGCCGAACTTTTCCCCCACTGAGGCCAGAGTTAACACCAGCTGGGGTGATGTTACTCGCTTACTTACTCGCCTGTTTAAAATGATAGCAGACACTTCAGTGATCTTTGGCTAGGCTGTGTGCTAAAGGCGACGTGAGCCGAACTTAGCCGCGTTAATGTTAGCTAGCTTAGCCAGCTAGTTAGCATACGTCTTTTCCAGGCCCCAAACGTGCTGTACGATTCCTCGAATCTCGTAATGCATTTGTTATAGAAGTCTACAGGGTGTGAGTCTATTATTTGTCCACGTTCAACCAACTAACCCTGAAGGCTGTAATTTATTTTTATCCGTTTTAATTCAGGAGCATTCACGCTGGACTTGCTACTTGATCCCCTCTCACTAGCTAACATGCCATGGCAACTATTTACTTCCGCTTGTGTTCTCGTTGGCAAATATCGCGAGAGGAAACGTGGACATTGTAATATGAATGTAGTACATTTTGATACATAAATGTGTACGTCACCTCAATGCTGCAGCTGGTAAACACGGGGCTACTTTTATTCATCTTTTATCTTTAGCCCGGGATCAGTAAAGTCTTTTCTCGATAACAGAAAAGACCAACATTTATTTCTACTACATTTTACATTAGTGTAAAATCAAATGAATGAAGTCCAGTAAAAAGTATAATATTTTCATCTGAAAATGGAAATAATCAAATAAACTACAAGTACATGAAAGTGTACATGTACTTCATTACCTCCACCACTGCCATACTGTTTCTACCACTGTTCATATACTCAGAGGACAGTTTTATAATAGCTCCACATCACTCCAAATCAGATGGTACTAATGTGTAATCAGAAAGTTACGGAGTATGCAGCAACAATGATGCACCAAACTCCTATTAATTTATAACAGATGCAAGACATTTGGCTGATTGAGTCACTTAGGACAGGGTCATAGTTTCACTGGGGACAAAGCTACAGAGCAGGCATCACATAAAAATGCTAAGATAAATATTCACCAGTAATAAGAAGAAATGTACAAAGCTTTAATCAAAGTTAATTCAGTCAAGAGTACATTTTGACACATCAGGATCTTCACATGGAATTGAATTTAAAAATCTGTGGGTTTGAACAATGCTTTGAGTCAATCGATCATTTATTGGTGACATCAGTGTACAGGTGTGAATTTACATCTGCACTCAGGGGCTTAACTCCCCAAAACTACAGAGTAAAGATTTCTTTTATTTACTTCTCTCTGGTTTTCTTCCAGTGTTCTGTGTTTGCAGTACTTATAAATGTAGTAAGCCAGGGGCTGTTTTGTTGTAATGCTGTACCTCTCTATCCTGACATTTTAAGAGTATTATGGATGTAAATATTTTTGACAAAAGACATTGCACAACACTACAGTAAAAAGGAACAGGTAGACAAAAGAGCAGGTAAATACAGAGAGTGTTTTCCATTTTCCTCCATGCATTGTGATCCTTCAAGATGACACAATTCAACAGCAACTTGTCTTTTCCCTTGCACCAAACTGTTCTGTAACATACATTATCCCTCTCAGTAAAATCATAATTTAACTGGTGTTCTGCTTAAATACTTGCATTCACAGTAACAGCATACAAACCAAAAATTCTGAACACATTTTTTGATGCAAATATGAACAAACAGATACACATTCTCACTAGCTGAGCATCAATGTTTTGATGAATTTAGTTTATAATGGTTCATTCATTAGTTCTAACAAAGGGGATGAACATTTTTTATTTTAAAAAGTTAAAAGCACTTTTCCTGCAAATATACATGTTTACATCTGAAAGAGTTTTTTCTCCCCTTAGCTAACTGTGTACTTAATGTTTTATGGACATACAGTACATGGATTAAAATCATGTAATGCCATTCAAGTGATTAAAATGTTCTTCCATAGTTTGAATAAAAAGAAACTGTGGTGGCAGAAAAAAACCTGTCTAAGTAATTTGGCTTGCAACATAGAGAAAACATCATCATCATCAAATAAAGCTCATTATATACACACACGCTAATTTTCAGTACATTCATAGTTGTCTTTCAACATTCTCAGTGAATTTCGTTCTCATTCTTACAAACTGTGTGATTATGTGTGCACACATGATTACATACAGGCATGCACTTTGACATAAAAGAATACAAAGTACATAGATTATAGTTCATTTTCCACTCACTATTTTGAATAGGATGAATGGAAGGAGTAACAGTCCAAACAAACTGCAGTGGGTTTTACTAAGTACAAATAATATACATCATAAACAGTTTTTATTCTTACGTTATTGGTCCAGTACTATTTTGTGTCCTCCTCATCAACAAAGAGGAAGTGAGACACATTTCTTGCCTGAGTAAAACCTCAGACTTAGCTTGGCATCTAAAAATCTAACAGTGGAAGCTGTACTAAAAGCAGTGTATTTAAAAACTCCTAATAATGAATCAGCACTTTGAAAACATACAGTACAGTAGACCTAATGGAAAAGAGTCAGCCTCTAGTTTTCCCTGTCGACGAACTGCAGGTTGATGGGGGTAGCAGGACAGAGCAGGCCATGGGTTTTGGCCTTAACATCAGCAGTGAGAGGAGACACGCCAATGTGGAACCTCTGAATGAGCTACACAAGGAGTGAAAACGCAGATGTCAGTCAGATTATATAACTCATTTGGGTTGTGGAACATTATCTGTGAGTACATTTATACGTGTGTTTATCAAGACACCAAAGATTTTTAGCAGCGCAGCTGGAAACTGGTATGCTTCCTCTGGTCTTTGACGTTGGAAGATTAAAAAATATTCAGGGACTGTGTGAGCTGTGTGATTTGGGACGTGGATGCTGATGTTCATACTGTGATGATTCAAGAATGTAAAATTTCCATTAAATGGCTTGACAGTTGCCTGAAATATTCTGCTGTGCAGCTGGTCAACAACTGGAATCATTTAATTTTGTGTTTAGGCTTGCTAACTTTGTCTAAAAAGCCTGGTTCTCTTTATTTCTTATTGTTGAAAATGTACAAGCAGCATTCTGCATCTGTCTTATCCTGTACACCTTTATGGTGTCTTGTAGGGCCAGGCATAGTTGTATGCATGACACAGTAATAAAAACTCGATTCATTCCTGTAATAGGATACAGTACATTTAAAGATATGCTTGAAGAAAAATTCTGAATGTGTGTGTAGTTAAAAGTCGATTAATTCCCTACCCTTGTGAGAGCTAGATGCATCTCTAGCTCTGCTATTCTCCTGCCAATGCAGCTCCTGATGCCGTAGCCAAAGGGAATGGAGCCAAAGTTGTCGACACGATCTGTGGAATCTTTCCGTATCCAGCGATCGGGTCTGAAGTCTAACGCATCAGCAAAGGTCTCTTCATCCAAAGATGTGGAGTAGTGACACAGGGCCAACTGAGTCTGACAGAGTAAGAAAACAGAAAAATGTCAGTTGGGCAATGAAAACAGCTGGGCTATTGTACAAGCATCTGCACGAGAGAGAGAAAGAGACAGATGTATGAGTAATGCAAGATCATGTTACATCTGGTTCCACTGTAATGTTTTTGGGTGGCTGTTATGGTTACACTTTTTCTTCAGCATATGCACACTCCAGAGGACTCACATCTATTTTGTCTCTATCAGTCTTACCCCTTTGGGGATGAAGTATCCGCCCACCACTAAGTCATCCTGGGTAATCCTTCCATTGCCTGGGAGAACTGGAAAAAGCCTGCTCCCAGGGAGGGGTGCACAAAGACTGTTATTTAGCAGCACTATACATTGATCTTCTCACAAAGTTTAATTCTGAGACAATGTGAAAGCCACACACAGAGAGACATAATGAACAAATTAAAAGATACTCATGAACATACTGTACAAGCACAGATCTTTCAAACTGTTTTTCTGAGTTGTTGCCAACACTGCAGGCTAGTGACAGAAAACAGCTAGATAAGAAACAGACAGTATACAAAAATGACTGCAGTCTGCACCTGAGAGTCTCTTTGACAAGTCCTCTGATGAGAGGCAGACGGGGGACGTCGTCAGCGGTGGCGACTGTTCCAGGTCCCAAAGTCCTTGTCACTTCGGTAAAGATTTGCTGCTGTATTTGAGGGTGCCGTGCCAACAGGTAGCTGGCCCACGAAAGGGTGAAGGATGTCTAGGAGGATAGAAAAGGGTATTTCTTCAAAACCAATTGTTGTATGACCTCTTGAATGTGTAGTATATTAATTTCATTCTTTAGGTTTTCCATTAAATCTGTGTGGGGATGTTGCCTTTTTCCTCATGTTTTGCAACAAGTTTGACTGCAATTCAAGCTGATATAAGAGTTTCTATGATGTTGCGTAAGTGTTGGGAAACACAGTGAGGGGCTTTGAGGGAGAGGGGGCTAATTCCATGTGCCGAGCAGACCATTCCACCAGCTGCAATCTCAGCCCTTTATCCCTCTTCTTACATCATTCACTGTCATCCATTCTCATCCAACTGAGACCTTGATTAAATGCACTCAGTTGTACCACACTTAACAGCATTACAGCACTGTTTTCATTAAATACAATGATACAAAGAGAAATAACCCCAATTAATTAGCAAATCACAGAAATCAAATTTAATTTCTCGCCTGATCTCACTGCCTCTATCCCTTCACAATGGGCACCCTTTCCAAACACTTCCCACACATCTTGTGCTTTCCCGTCTCATCAGACACACCCTGATCATTTTCATTTCCTCTTTCCTCTACTGGCAACTACTCCACCTACTCATTTCAGTTATCTCACTGTTCTCAATTGTCCCAACTCATCCTTTTTCTGACTCACATGTCACTGACATTTTCATTTCAGTGATGTGGGCAGATGAGCAAATGACATGAAAATGGGTGTCACCTTTCCTAACTGACTATGTGCCTTGTTACTCCCACTCACATCTAATTTCTTTTCCTGGCCTCCTGTCTGTCTTTCCATCTAGCTTCTTTAACTTTTCTACCCATACATTTCATGACATATATGGATATCAGAGAGACAGTCTTGTTTATGCTAACATCACAATGAATATGGAGGCCAGTCTAAGGTCAGTGTCCTCCAGTGGAGTAACTAATGATGAAAAGAGTATCTACCCTTGTCTATGCCCCACCATCCTTTTCACTGTTGTGTCCTCCACCTCCTTCTACCCCTACCCCTCCTCAGGTTCCCACTCTGTCATCACCCTCTCCCCATCTAACCAACTTGCTCCTAATCAACTCCAGCTGGCACAGATGCTGGCAACACCTCAGACAAAGCCCGAGAGGAATCATATGACAAAAACTCATCCAAACACATCTCTAAAAAGGCTTAGTCCTCTACCCTCCACCCCCTCATCTTGTCCTTTTTTTCCCTAAACATCCATTGTACGCCCAATCTTTTTTGTCCTCTTCCTTATGACGCCAATTCCCCACTCTTTGCTTTTTCATTACAGCGTCCCTCTACCTCAGAGCCTAACCCTCCCCCCCCCCATCTCACCTCTGCCCAGTCTGTGCTATAACTCTGGCTGCAGCTAACGTGTCTTGACAGCTCTTGTGTGTGCTGAGTAAAGGCAAATGCACCAAGGGGTCAGGTAATGGCTCAGCTAAGCCCACCCCCTGCCAGGACGTGGCCGTTGCAACAAGTTCAACAAAAACACACACACCCTTTTATCCTGTGGCCCCTAGCTCAGCACAAAACACTCTACACCCATAATTCTTATTAATCTGACAGCACCCCAAACAAATTAGGCAGTAACTGTGCACATGTGCACACAGTATACATACAGATTCACACGTACAAGACAAGTGTGAAAACAGATGGAAAAATAATTCTTAGTGGGTATTGTGCATTATCAGGCAACAGATACTTGTGTCTTATTTTTGGTTTAATTTCAAATATTTTTTTGTGAACATCTCTGTCTTTTGTTGAATTGTGTCAGGTGAGTGTATCGAATGATCCAACAGGCGGAGGCGCCAGCTGTGAAAAAGTAACATCCTGTGTCTAAATCTGATCCAGAATCTTTGTGGTATGCCATGCCGTGTCCCTGCTGCTTTACAGTCTTATCTCTGTACTCTTTAATTTGCCAATTAGAAGGTAAACAATATTCCAACAAAAAATGGTTCTTCAGTGACTTTAAACCAACAGTATTAATTACTTGCAAGTGTTATCCAATTAAGTTCTAATGTGGTAACACGCGAATGCACAGCACAGATGTCTCATAGAGGAAAAAAAAAGACAAAGCCCCCCCTGTGTAGATCTAACAGACAGAGACAAATGATGAGAAACTAAATATGAGTGAGAACAAGTTTGTCAGTGGGATACTGTGTAACCCCACAATTCACTGCTCTGACCTGACGCTGGCACAGCTACACAGGCATAGATGTGGCGCCAGAAACCCAACCCTTGAAACTCAACACTGACTCAGACAGACACACACGTGTGACTCCCAACCGCTCCACCTCCTGCTAAAGCCACACACTCCTCGACCCCTCTCTGCACATATCTTCTAACACTTCTGCATAAACACACACCGTGTCAACCCCGGCCAGCAGCATCTCCGTTACATTGGCGTAGATCTCCTCCATATTCATCTCCTTGGTGATGAGCATGTGTGTGAGCAGTCCCCCCTTCACCTCTTCTCCCTGCTCCAGCTGGGCCTTGATCTCTGAGAGCCTCTTATCAACGTGAATAAGGCCTGGGATTGGACAGGGACAGAGAAAAAAGGGATGAATGGAAAGGAAGGGGGGAGTTAAGGGGAAGTGAGGAGGGAATGGGACGTGAGGGAGGGTAGTGAAGGAAAGGAAAGAGAAGAGAGAACAGGTTATGTAACAGAGGGACCCCATACTCCCACAGCTCCATGGTACAGCAGAAGAGATTTATATGCAAATCAACATTCCTCTCCATTGATGCCAGGCTATTTATCCAGAAAAGTTTAGCTAATTCTTTACCAGACTGAAACTTCACTGTTTTGTTATTTAAAAAAGTACCACATGGAAAGCATTATCTAACATTTTTACACACTGAAAACTATTCATGAAGATTTTAAAAAGATGAAAGACCTGGTATCAACTCACTGGACTGGAGAAAGCCACCCTGAAAACATGTGGCACAAGTGGTACTAAATATCATATTCTTTTTAACTACTTACTGAATTTGAAGAGGCCATCCCAGGAGAGACAGAATTCCTCCCAGGGTTTGGGAATGATGGGTCGGAGCCACTTAGGGATTGCCCCAGCATACATGGTTGTCTTGAAGGAGCTGAACATGAGGTGCAGTGCGGTAATGTAGTCTTGGGTTTCCTGGGGAATCTCGTTTTCCAAACAGCCTAGTCGGCACTCGTACAAAATGGCTGCCACACCTGTAAAAAAAAACAAAAAAAAAAAACAAAAACAGTTGTTGATGTCTACTTTCTCTTTCTGTTTCATCCTTTTCTGATGGCCTCACTGATATACTGCACTATAATTTTTAAATCAATCCTGCCTCACTTTCAGTTCCCTCACATCCATCCTGTGTAGGATCTTTACCAACCTTCCATAGCGTATTTGAAGAAGAGGTCATTCACGTTGAGGACAGTTGCTCCGTCAGACTCCTGGGTGCGCAGAACATGAACTCTTTTGATCAGGTCATCTACCACTTTGTTCACATCATTGGAGAAAACTGCTACATCACGGGGGCGCATGATGAGCTGTCGGAGCACGCTCCGCATCTTCAGCCAGTCCTCTCCTTCACTGGAAAGACATTTATAGACATATAAATATAATATCCTAGTTTATAGAGACTGATAGTGGTGAAGCAGTGGCAAAAACTGCAAGTATTGATGCTAAATGAGGCAAGTACAGTATTGGTTTATGGATACAAAAACTGACTATTCACAAGTGAAGGGAATGCACACTAGAAGTGAGTTGATCCATGTAGCACAGACACCAAGTGTTGTGCTGTGCCCATCTGCACATATGGAAACCAAAGTGATTATCTTGTCGACCCCAGCGTAATTTATTCCATTCAGACTCAAAGATCAAAAGGTTGCAAGACACTCACGCTGAGATGAGGCCAGTGGAACGGCCTCTCATGTCTCTGTACTCCTTCCAGGACTCCATGTTACCTCTCTGAGGGGCCACGCCCTCGGCCCTCAGCACCTGAGCCACCAGGTCGCGGTCTGCAATTGAGACCACCAGCTGGGGCCCAAAGTGGGACTTGAAAATTTTTCCATACTTCTTCCTGTGCTCCAACTGTAGATGCAAAAGTGACAACAAATAATTAGTGGACACATCTCTTAATTTGTGTAACTTTGATAAAAATGTTTTTTGAAAATGGACAGAATCCAGCACTGATTTCATTTTATGCCACTGACAACATCAAAAGGTTTTATAAATATATGCTAGCTGTTAGATTAAATCCAAGTTTTAGTGAAGAAATATAAACTTGTGATAAATCATTCAATCAATTACATTTTGCAGTTTCATCAAAATAATGCAGACTGATTAATAAAGTAGAATGGTGTTGTATGTCCGCCAGGCCAAAGTACTACTAAATCTCCAGTAGAACCTGTCTATAACATTATCTAAACCTTAATGTACCTGCCATCTAAATATAGGCTACCTTTATTTGTCTGACTGTTGCTATCACTAACAGCAGTTTTCCATATTTGGAATGTAGTTTTTAAAAATCTGATAAAGCCCCAGTCCTGACTTTCCCAGATACTATCACCAGTGAAATCGCTTTCAACATACAGTATAAAACTGTGTTAATGGGCACCTATACAATCCCTGTCACTTGGACTAATTTCCACATCGAATTAAGAAAGAAGATAGCTAGAATAACTTTGCATTAATCTGACCTTACATTTCTCAAAAAAAAATATTAGTTTATGTCAAGTGATCATCACCACAGTATAGGCAACGAAACAGGCACTTATTCTGTAATCGCTTCCACCAGCAAGAACTTGACAGAAGTCTTGTTTGTCATGCTGATCGATACCTAATTGAATGACTCTTTAAGCATTTGGCCAAAGCGCCTTGTAACAAGTTTATCTGCCGCATGTTGTGATGAAGAGAGCACTTACAGTGTTTCATGTAACTCTCTTGAGGGCTATTACAAAACTTGGAGTGGAAAGTTAACCAGCAACCAAACCTCTGGTGCGCTTTTACGCAACAGTCTGTGCCATTTTACGCATAGGTGGCAAATTTGGCAGACGTCGAGAATAAACAGGCTCTTTGCCATTGATGGAAAACGCGCAAAATGATTTGATCTGTCAAACAAAACTAGATATACACATATGGACACCTTTACCTGAATTTCGTGAATTCTGCTAAACCCGTCTCTCCAAAAGAACTCGATCAAGTTGGCCAGGGTGCTGGGTCCAGGCATCTCCTTCAGGGTCTTGATACTGGTTTTCTCGCCGACATCCGCCGGTGTGATCAGTCTTTGAGGTATGGCCTCTTCTCCAGCCGCGGAGATCCCCAAAGCTTCGCTGGATGCTGACTTGTGCAAGGCGCGTAAAATGAAGAACATCTGCTTATTTAGCCGGTAGCCTTGGACGCTCTTCAAGTATGCTGTCGTAAAATGATTCAGAAATGCCATGATTTAGATACTTTTCGGTGTTTCCGTGAACTTAAAAACGCTCTATAATGGAAGTCTTTTGCAAAGTCTTAAAGCGCGGAGTTCACTGTTGCGAATGTATGTTCCTTGCACGTGTAAAGTCGACTCCCCCCTGTGTGGTATTGTAATGTTAGATGGGGTTTTTATTGAGGAACGCTTTTAAAGAGTTGCTTGTACAACCTCAGAGGTGGAAGAGGATTGGATGTTCGCTCAAACAGAAGGGAGGGATAACTCTGTATTCGGGTGTGGGCGTTTCTCCTCAAATGCTCTTGAGTTCATTCTTTCATCAGAAAAGGAGAGCATTACAACGTGCAAGTGCCACAGTTACATCACACCAATCAATCAGCCTGCGTGCGTGCACGCACACACCCCACCCCCAACAAACACACACGCACACACACATCGAATGAACATTAACGTGATTAAAGTCACATGGCGCCAAATTTCATGTTTGCATTAATCATAATTCAAAGGGAAAATCCCACACACGGTCTAGCTCATATAAACACACAAATCATCAGCTGTTTACATCTACATATGCAAGCACTCACTGGTTTGTTAATGTTTAGCAGTTATATTTTAAAAAATACCGATAGAGTTTACAATCTGTGGAGACAGATCGCAAAGAAAAAATATCTAAGTGTGAAGCTCAGGCGGACATGAGATTTATATGTAACATTTCTCTAGAACCTGATGGGCAATTCAGCCTTTCCAACAGATAAACGTTATTATGCCAGTCTTAGCTGTCAGTTTAGCAAATGTATTTTCACATTATTCATGTGTCTGTCTCAGAAAGTCATGCTTATATGAATTTTATTTTATGAGCTTATTGACTTTAACAGATCATATAGTGGAGGTTCAAACCCTAAATTCTTCGCTACTTTTCAATTTATAATTGGCTTTATTACCATTCTGAGATATTGAAGCACTGAGCTAAAATGGCCACTTTTACTATCTAGTTTAGTTGATCTAGTATGAGGTACAATCATAAACTATAAAACTTGCAGATAAGGATATGAATGAGCACACTTCATATCCTGACGTCTTCTTTAAATTAATTACTTTCACATTTTTCAAAACATTTGCTCTAATCATTATCCATTCCCTAAGCCTCTCATTTTTATCTCAACCAACACACGAGTCTGAATCTACTTCATTACTTTTAGCTCCTGCCAAGCCAATAAGCCTCAGGCGCCCTATGGACAGAAAGCACAGATTGAATTTACCAGACCACAGACGGGGCCATTCAGGGGGAATCAGGCCCCGTGGTCTAGCTAAGGCCGGCTGGGCAGAGGTGGGTATTTTCCCACACTCACCATTTTGGCAGCTTGCATGGGGCTCTACATATTCTTCCTGGAATATCTTTGTCATTAACAAGCAGAGGAAGTAGACCCCCAAATCCTCAACCCTCTCTATCCCCAGCTTTTTACTCCAAAGTCCAAGTCCAAAAAAAAGTTTTCCCTCCATTCAGTCTTTGTGGGAAAACAAATCTTGTGCATAATGCTATGCTTTCTTTACTCAGCCAAATTAAAATAAATTGGTGTACTGGGAAAGAAAACGTGAAGTGTAGCCAGTGGTTACTCTTGTCATTGTTAATTGCTGACAGGAACATTTATGGGGTTTTCTATACTTGTACTCAGTGGTTTTGAATGTTGTCATGCTCCATTTTGCTACTATGAAGTTCTTAGAACATTAACTTCAGCTTCCTGCAGTTCCTTTTGTATATGTGAAATTTAAATTTCTATTTAGAGTGACATCCTTTGATGGTTGAAGATTAACCAAATGTAAATCTGAAAAAGGAAATTCCAAAGACAACTCTTTAAAAATTTTCTTTTAGCAACATTATAAAAAAGAAAATTCCAGAACAAAACATTAGTGAACACTAACATGAAGGTGGCTATCAGGAACAGATTAATGTGGGTTTAATTTGTGATGTTTTAATGTGTAAAATGCAGTCACATTTACAAAAATATGAATTGACATAAGTCTAGTAAATATCCTTTGTTTTCCTCCTCAGATACAGTTCTCAGTAAAGCAACCACCAACAGCAGGTAAGACACAGACTAGAGAGCTGATTTTCAGTTACTTACAGCACTGGCATTACCTATCGATCATACTCCAGTAGCTGTCCACTCTCATCCTACATAGAGACATTTGTGGCTGAAATGTACTGCAAACAGCAAGGTTTAGCTTAAATATCATGAACAATACCTAATTATGTTTCACAGTGTGCCATGATTGGCAAAATTACAAATGAAAGCCAACAGTATTTGACACTTGGACAGAGTTTGCAATGAATTTCATCTGCAAATGTCATGCATGTAGGTGTTTGAGGAAGCTGGAGCTGAAACTGTCATATTCATCACATAGAGCAGCCGAACCCCGCAGGCATTGTTCTCTGCATTCTTATCAAATGTATCGGTGCAGGTCAACCATTATCACCAGTGGCTACCAGGAGGAAGCAATGTACAGTGTATCATCATTAGCTGTAGATAATATTCAGCGTCAGGTTATCTTCAGTCATTGCTCTGTTCTCCAGACCAGCTGGATCTACTGCTAGTAGTCTGCTGCTTAGCCTCAGTATACACTGTTGTGCCTCCGTTCTGTCCTATTGCCCTGTTGCAACTGCGTAAGTTTTTAGGTGTCAGGCTCTGAATCAGTGCATCTACTTTCTGAAGCGCTTGAACAGTGGATGAACACTCTTCAACGCTGAAGCTGAGGCTTTGTTGCTTCGGCTTTGATATTCCATGTAGACCGTGTCATCTGCACCCGACATGGAGCTCATGGTGCCTGCTCGCCTCGAGAACTAATAAGGAAACAGGAAGAGACAAAAGAAGTGAAAATATTGTGATACACAAGAGCACAAGATAAGCATGCAAAAGCAATCATGTGCATGTGTTTTCTGAGTCCAAGTTTTGGGAAAGTCCTCACCTGCGGTCGTGCGCCCACCTCCCCTGCCACCACTTCCTCCTCAGCATCCAGGTCTGAAGCAGCTAGGACTTTCTGAAGCAGCTGCTGTTGCTCATCTCTGGAGGAGAACATTAAGTCCTCTTCCTCCATACCTGCCAACTTTGTAATGACCTATGAAAGAAGAGGAACATGCCAACTTAAAAACAGTGCTTGAAAATGGAACAAGAATGTGGTGTCACATAAATGAAGACAATCAAGCACATAGTTTGCTCATTCATAAACACACCAATGTCTCCTGAACAACTGGTCACAAAAACTGTTAAGAAAAAGTTATTTTTTATTTTGAATTTAATGGCAAAAAGCTAATTTATCTATATGCAACAAGTGTGCTTTTGAATGTTGTAAGACACTTTTTAAACTTACTTTCCAGTCATTTTGTCATTCGATATGAACTTTCTCCAAATAAAATTGTACAGTTGCATATCCACAGTAGAACAGGTAGAGTTCTCTGCTGATGTAAACTATCTGTTAGTGAAAGATGCTTTTTCTGAAACCAGTTGGTTTTCTGGGTTCATTCTTTGTTTTGTCCCTCTAAAGTAAACTCCTATTGGCTGTTGCCAGAATCACTCTCAGATTTCAGTGTTGTGTGTCTTGGTCCACCCAGACTGGATCTAATGAAACCAAACACTTTTGAAGACAAAATATCAGGCTCTAAGTAGCCTGGGGAAAGTATATGGATTACAGTAACTGAACAAAGAAAATCCTATTTGTTTGTTTAATAAACTAAGTATTACTCAAATGTTTGTCCAAAACTACCCTTTATATTTAGGACCTTTACATTTCTATGAAGGACATGTACAGTCTGGTGCATGAAATTAGTTATTTTGCAAGCAGACAAATATAATGTGAAACCACCTTAAAGCTGTATCCCTGATCCACCAGGAACCTTTGCCTCTTAGTGGAGTAAGCCATCTCCTGGGTGTCCTGGGACACCAGTGAATAGAAGTATGCATTGTACTCCTCTGCTACCATTCCTAAACAGACAAACAGGTGGACAGTGAGAATAACTGTTTTTGTTCATGGGTGGAGGAAGAGTGTTTTGTTTTTTTGCAGACAGACTAACCTTTCTTGGCTCGTAAGACTCTCCCAAGCCTCTGGGCTTCCTGCCTGCGTGATCCACCATGGGAGGAGATCTGGATCAGAACATTGGCTTCTGGCAAGTCAAATGAGGTGTCTCCAACCTGTTTGGTGGCAGAGATGTGGCACAAATTCAGAGACATTGATACTGCCACTGTATCACTGTGCCAGTATGCATTTACAGTTTTGTCCATTTTTGAGATTGTCTTTCATCTGACTCATATCAAGACTCATATCAAGTACTACACAGTCTGTGTAGATTACTGTGAATGACCCATGAATGACCTGGAAATATTTTTACATAGTTTGCAACAATCTAAATTTATATGGAAAACAGTTGAAAGGATGGCTCACAGCCTACAGGATAAAAAAAAAATCTAAAACAGGTGCCATAACATGTATATTGGTTAAATCTGTTGTTGATCTGACTTTAATCCAATTATCACTATGTGTGGAAACACACTTAAGGACAGAAAGCATCCTACACAGAGAGGAAGCAAATGAGTAATTCAGGAAGTTGTCTAGAAATATTGGAGTGCCTCCCACTGGCCACAAGGGGGCATAGGGTGTCTAAAGGAGCACAGTACATGTTAAATGCAGTAAATCCATAACAGATTGACTGTTTTACCTTGGAAATGAAAATGGTGTTGATCTTGGGGTTGTGTTTGAAGTTCTGTAAAATCTGCATACGTTCTCCCTGTGAGGTTGGACCATAGATGTAAGGCCTAAAGACGACAAAAAGAGAATCAGTGAAAGCATTAAGAAACCTAATGAAAAAAGGCAATTTACAGACATAAATAAGTTGTCTGTACCATAAATAACTTACTTGTTGAGGCGAATGGCATATTCCTTCAACGCAAACACGTTGTCAGCGAAGACAATAATCTTGTCATTGCGCCGCTCATGAAAGCGAATGAGAAATTGGCAGGCACGGAACTTGTTGGGGTTCATGGTATAAAGCAGGATGCGCTTCTTAGTCTTAATGGCCACGTACTCTCTGTAAAACTCTGGAGACATCGGGCACCACACCTGAATGGATATAGGGTTTAGACAAATTTATCAATGTGGAACACTGTAATAAGAATAATCAACACTGTATAATAACAACAGTAGTAGTTCAAGGCTTTGCATAGTTTTAGTGTACTTTGTGTGTTTTCTTTTTGCTTATTATTTCTTTATGTAGAGGGAACAATGCACATTAATCAACTTTGAAATTTAACAACATCAATGTCAACAGCTAGTTTGCTGTTGAGCAAACTAGCTGTTGACATTGAAGTCTGATTTTAAAAATGCTGTATGCAATGAAGTTCTTTATTACAAAAATCTACTGGAGTCAAAGAAAGCTCTCTCATCCTAAAAGTTGACCTCGGACAACCTTCATATCTCTGGCACAAGGTCGATAGTTGACTCCTGACTGCAGCTAAAAGAAAGATTCTCAGCCAAATATCACGCAATCATATGATATTAAGGTTTATACAACCACAGTGTCATGCTCTTTGAGATATATTTGGTCACAAAGAAATCACTTGTTTGTTGAGTTGTGGCTACATCTCAGGGCCTAACTCCGATACATATGAGACACAAATTATTTAGTGTTCAACAATGTTTGCATGTGGCTCCACTCAACTCCACAAGCTGTCATAAGCAATGACATGAGCTCAAAATCTACCAGGTCACACAAAGTCTACAGAGAGGAAGAGCACACAGTTAGTGCTGTCTAATTCATAACATCTGATTTCTTTATTTCATTTTCTGGTACAATACTGCAAGACTCACCTCTGCACACTGGACTTTGGCAATGTAGCCATTGTTCTGCAGTTCCATCCAGTTGGCCTCGTACAGCTTGGGCCCAATTAGGAAGTTGAGGTCCACAATCTTGTCATCCTCCCTGACAAGTGTGGCGGTGAGCCCCAGTTTGCAGTGTGCCTGGACAATGGTCAGGACACGACGAAACATTTTGGCTACAGAGGAAACAGAACTATTATGTTAACATGTTGATTCATTTCACCAAAATATGTATTAATATCCAATTGCATCCCAAATCATTACTTCAAAATATTGTCAGCTCAACGCTGGAGGGTAAAGTTTCTCAAAAATTGATGTACTGTAACAGCTCACCAGGGATAGTGTGCACCTCATCCAGGATAATGAGTCCCCACTCCTGGCTCCGCATCCATTCCATGACCCTCTCGGCCTCCCACGAGCGCTTGGTGGTGTGACCCAGCATGGAGTAGGTGCTGATGGCCACCGAGCAGCCAATGGGCTTGTCCTTGGCATCGGAGGTGAAGCGGCAGATCTGAGAGTCATCGATGGTGGACCACATCTTGAACTGTGCCTTCCACTGCTCCACCGACACAGAAGAGTTACCCAGCACCAGGCAGCGTTTGCGCACCGTGCATGCTGCCGTCACGCCCACCAGAGATTTGCCAGCTCCTGGAAGACAAAAGGGAAATACAAGCTTGTAACACATGAGATTATACTACAAAAATAGTGTGGGCTGAGGGTACTCTGTAACTTTAATATAAAAGAATACCATTAAGCACTTGTTTTACATGAGCTGGGTAAATCTTTGTTTAACAATTTCATTTATTTATATTATTTTAAGTTTAAGCCTGTATTTTTATTGGTGGTGTCCTTTTTGCTCTGTTTCTCCAGGTTCTGTCCTCCCTCGGCTGCAGTGAACCAGCTGTCTCACCGCAGGGCAGCACAATGACCCCAGAGCGAGCACGTCCATTCCCAAACATCTTGCGCAGACTCTTTTCCTGGTAGGGCCGCAACACAGCAGTGGGCTTCAGGTCTATGTTGATGTCTGGGTTGACTGTGTCGTTGCGAAAGTCATACTCTGCTAGGAGGGGGTACTCCAGCTGAATACAACGCTTCTGCAGCTCTTCAATCATCTCCTATACCAGATCAAAGAAGAGTGGGGTATAATAATCTGATTATATTTTTAAGCACTTCATTTAATTTGATATAAAATCACAAGACACATACGGTGACTTTAAGACACTAGTAATCAAATATACTGCCATTTTACGAAGCCTTTTTACTGCTTTTCTCTATTTTATATCCTCATAAACTGAAAATCTTTGATGTTTTTGGCTTCAGATGACACAACCAAGACAAAAAAAAGAAATCAGATGTGTACCTGGCGAATCTCAAAGGACACAGTCTGCGTCTCCTCCTCCTCTTCCTCTTCTTTATCCATCTGTTCATAGTAGCTGAAGATATCCTCAGGGACCTGCTGGGTTGAGGTTTCTCCCTCACTGGGCTGCTGTGATGTGGAAGTACCTCCCTTTTCCTGAACAGACTTGGAGATCTATCAGACGGACACACAGAGGGACAGCTGTTGCATGTTTGACCAGGACAACAGTTACACTTTTGTGTGAAGAGGTCTAATAGGAGTTTTTTTTTTTCCCAAAGCATGACTCACAGTCTCTTTTCAAATAGATGCCATCAATATTTTGTTAAGATATGTTCATAATCTTGTCTTTATGTGTCAGTAAAAAAAGATACTTGATGGCGTACCGCTGACTTGCTGTGGATGACTTCAGTAATAAGTTCAGTGTTGTCTCCATCTGCACTCCGGAGACGACATTCGCGGATCACATTGTCCTGAAGAAGACGCTGTATCACATCAGGGAAGGCACTCTCAACGAAGTACCTGAGGGTAGAAAGGAATCACAGTTTAGCCAGAGCATTGGAACGATAATTAATGATGTATAGATAGAAGGAATGGTTATTGAAATGACTTTACCTGTTGTGCTTGAGCACCAGCTTCACTTTGCCATAACTCACTGTGCAGAGCTGAGAGAAGAGAGGGATTAAACAGAGTGATTAAATAACCAAACTGTGAACAAGACATTTCAAATAACCTTCCCCCCTCCCTCCTCTTCATTGAAATATCAGATGCTCGCTCAGTCTGACCTTAATAAACTGTACAATTCCATCAGGTACAGACGTCTTGCTGAGTTTCTGCAGGTACTCCACAATATCAGAGGTCTGCAGCCCTACACTGACAGCTGCATACAGGGAATAGGCTGTCAGCTTGTACTCGTGGATGTGGTTAGGCCTGCACACTGGCTCTGCAATGGCCACCAAGAAATCCTGGGCATACTTATACACAGGCGAGAAGGCCTCCAGAAAGATGTGTCCATCTGGAGCCTGGAGGCCAGAAAAATGAAACAAGACAAAAGAGGAGGAGAAAGAAATGTAAGAAAGCATCATTTAGAAGTTTGTGTAAAAACGGGAACAGGGCCACTTGTGATTTGTAAAGTGGCTGCAACAATCCAAGCATGTCTTACCACCCAGAGGGGGCGTGAAGAGTGATCATTTTTTAGCAGCATCTGAACACGGTAGTCTTTGGCTCCATACTCATCCAGTTTTGTAGTGGACTCGTCCACTTGTTTCCCTGCAGCAGCAGGTATGGCCTCCTGAGACTCGCTGCCCACCACCTCATCATCATCTTCATCCTCCATATAGACACGCTTTTTGGACTTCTTGTCTGCAGCCCACAGGAATTAGAAAACATTCTCAGTAATAATAAAGAATTATATCAATGTAAATTCGCTAGTTTAGGATTTTGACACACTCCTGGCAATATCAGTGATTCCTTTTAAAACAGTACACCCTTCCATTTACTACAACTGTTCTATATAACTATTTTTATATGTTTTACCATTTGAGGTTGTGTTTCACTCATCAGTTACACCTATATCTGGCCCAGCTTTGTGTCTCTCATGTATTAATTATGATAATACAGGAGGCACAAAGTATGGTTAGACACATATAATATCTTAATGTAAGACACATACGTTAAGTATAGATGAAACGATTAAGCCCCGCCATCACCCTGAACTACCCTTTTCACTCCAACTGCTACCCTCTGGTAGTACAATATACATGGCAGAATCAAAAGAGGCGTTCAAAGACTCCAAAACTAGCGTGTGGTCAACATTACATAGCAAGGAAATATGAGTGTCAGTGAAACAATTCCTCCACGCATTAAGGTTTTCAACTTTCAAATGGCCACTGAGTTAACGTTAGCTAATAGCTAGCTAGGTAGGTTCAAAACGTAGCATTAGCAACTCACCCCGGTCTCCTTTATCCTTTTTACCCATTTCAAAAACTTTTCAATGTGCAGTGTATTTCAAAAGATGTCAGATTTCTCTTCCTAACCGGCTAGGTACCCTCCTGAGAGCCCATATAGATGGACTGAGGTGCATGTGCGTGATGTCTCTACGAAACTAATAGTGTAAATTCAGGAAAGTAACTTCCGGTAGCCTTCAAAATAAAAGAGGATAGAAGACGCTTCATTTGAGGAGCACACTATTTAACAATAGGTAAATTTGCGTTACAGAACTGTAAAGGCACCTTAAAAATGTCACAAGAGCCCAGTGTTGAAAATAAGTGAGAATAATCAGAACAACGGGCTTGGCTGTGAGTGTTATACTATCGTTATCATTAGATTATTAATTATATGTGAGCAGCATTTTACCGTTGTAGTTCTTCCAAAAGGGAGCTAATTTATCTATTTTTTGTTGCACAAAATTACTTTTTAAAGGGATTAATCTGATTATTGTCTGAGTTTATCAATCGACTGTTTGTTTTGTACGAGATATAACGTTATCATATAATACTTTCGATGCTTTTATTGTTGCATCACAATAAATGACTGTTCTAGTGCGACTATTTTTTCGGTAACTTCACAGAAGATATTGAGCCTGTGTTTACTTCCTGTGTGAAAGGTGAAACTGCTTCTGTAAGCTTCCTCTTGTGTACGGGGCAGTGTTTCTCACTTTAATAGAAACCACTGAAACTACGTATCCGAGTAAATAAGTTCGCAGTGTCAAATATGTCGTCTGATGAAGTAATCGGACCTGCTTTGCCCCCGATGTTCAGAAAAGAAAGTGATGAAGACTCTGACCATGAAAAAGGATGTAAGTATGAGGCGAAATATAGTTTGTCAGAGACCATCATTATTTTAGAAAAAAAAAAAACACAAACAAAACACTAAACTCAAACATTCGTGTCAGGTTGCTTTTCCCGCGGTAGTTAATTGTTTTTCTTCTTGGACTGTAGTTGCAGGCCCGGCTCTGCCTCCGGGTTACAAGCGGGGAGAACCGTCGAGTTCCTCGGATGACAGTGAGCAGGAGGTGTCGGTCAAAAGAGCCAAGACCAGACACACGGCTGAGGACAGACCTGCAGAGTAGGTTAACTAGTGGACTATATGTTACATAAAAAACACTTTCTGATAAAGCATAATTTATAAAGGGCTGACAAGCTGTAATTAATGGATTTATTAACTAATGCTTTACAGGTCTGTTATAAGACATTAATGATAACAACTCTCGGGTTATTAAAGCCATTAATTGCAGCCTATAAACCCTATTTAAAGGATGCATTACCAGGAAATTGTATCAATTTATAAAATGTCTCTACAAACAGAAAAGTTAAGTGTCTGTTGAACAGGGTGGAGAAAACAAAGACACAAGAAGATGATGATGATGGTTTCTTTGGACCAGCTCTCCCACCAGGATTTAAGAAACAACAGAGTTCACCAGAACGGTGAGCAAATAAATGTTATAGTTTGCCTCAGTGAATTATAATAAGTGAAAATAATTAGCTGAGGACAACAGTGTGGAGAAATAGTTAATTATGGAAGCTGTAACTTCATAGTATTCCCTCAGGCCACCTATGCTGGGACCAGCTTTGCCTCCTGGGTTTCGCAGGGCAGCGTACGATAATGACGATGATCAAAATGGTGAAGACGGAGAGGGTGTCCCAGGGCCTGCCCTGCCCCCAGGCTACCAGGCTGAGCCTTCCAGCAGCGAGGAAGAGGATGAGGATGTGATCGGACCCATGCCGGCCAAAGGGCCTATACAGTACTCTGTGGCTCAGGACTTCGAGCTCAGAGCACAAAGGATGAAAGAGAAGCTGACCAGAGTCGTGAGTCATCCTCATTTTGCCCCCAGTTGCATCTTCACATTCTCCCATTCCTTTTTTATACCTTTTAAAGTTTTCCTCCTCTGCTGTCTGAATTCGTTCCTATGTGTATTTCTGTGTACACAGGACACTCCTGAGGTGCTGACCAGAGAAACATGGATGACAGAACTCCCACCAGAACTGCAGCACATTGGCTTAGGGGCTCGAACTTTCAAGAAGAGATCAGGTCCAGTGAACAAAGATCGCTCCATTTGGACAGATACACCAGCAGACAGAGAGCGCAAGGCCAGGGTAATCAATGAAAAATAATAAATAACTTTATACTTCCAACTGGTCATTCTTATCAAAAATTTTGCTTTCCCGTATTTCATGGGTCTTTTCTTGACTAATAGGAGCGCCTTGAGGGAAAGAGGAAGGGCGAGGCGGAGAAAGACAGTGTCCCACATGTCCCTCACAAGGACTTGGAAATTGCAGAGAAAGTGTCCAAGTATAATGTAAGTGTTGTGATGATATAATGTTCCCATATATATCATAGTTATTGTCCGATTTTAGTGTCCTTTTTTAAGTGTTGTAAGTGTTCACGTGAAACTAAGGACTAATTAATTAATTAAACAAATTTCTCCACCCACTCCCTGTTATCAGGAGTCTAAACGTGCTGAGTCTCTGATGAGTCTGCACACAAAGAAGATGAAGGAAAAAGCAAAAGAGAAGGCTGACAAACCTGTAGAGAGGAGACCGTTTGATCGGGATGAAGACCTGCAGGTGAATCGCTTTGATGAGGCACAGAAGCAGCGGCTGCTGAAGAAATCTCAGGAACTGAACACACGGTTCTCCCACAGCAAGGACCGAATGTTTCTGTAACAAATCATCAAATGTAATGTGTTCAAATGTGCAGACCTCCAGCTACGGTCGAGCTGGTGAAATTTTCATACAGGGTTTTTTTACAGTATGGACTGTTTCTACAGATACTTACATATTACACAAATTGAGAATTTAATTCTATGTTGTTCTATGAGACAGAGTAAACTTAACTGGATGAAACAGACAATACAGACACAGCAGTGACTGGGCTCTGTGCTACAGCAAATGTTGCAGTGTGATTCAAGCAGTGGCCAGTGGAGCTTGCATTTTGGATGATGAAGCAATTATTAAAATAAATGAATTATTTTTCTTACATTGATATACAGTATATCCTTTTGAGATTTGGAAAATCATCTGTCAGATTGAATTTAATTGATACTCATCCTGTTGGACTAAAGTCACACTGACAGTCATTTTAATCTGGTATGCTAAAATAATTCAGGAATAACACTGGCATAAACACTGTCTCTCCATGCCTCAAACCTTGCTAGAAATATTTTGTGTACTGTGATTGATTTATTTGTTTTTTTGTAAACCAATGTGTACATATTGTTTGCATGCACCCATTGTAGCTTTGCTGTCTGTCATGTGTCCAGTAAACTGATTTTGTTGTTTTATTAAGTTGATTAAACTTGTTTTTTAAACCTATGTGTTATATTCTTATAAGTATCTGCAGGTGTTTAAAAGTCTTAAAAAGAAATTAATTGTTTCCTCAAAAATCCTCAGAGGGTATTAAATTTAATTAATTGATTGTGAATTTAAAATGTGTTCTCTGAGAAGCTGCAGGCAGTAAAAACATTTGAGGAACTCAAAACTGATATTGGGCCTTTACAGTTGCCGTACTTTGTCATACGCATGCGTGTGGCGGTTGCATTAACTAGTAGCTCTCAGAGGAATAATTTTAAAAGATGTCAGAGAAAGGAGAAGTGGATTTAACTGGTGCCAAGCAGAACACGGGTGTGTGGCTTGTAAAGGTGTGTATATATCATTATAATAATAATGCTATGTAATTAAGATACAGGATCATTTACCAGTTTAAACGCAGCTAAGGCTAACAGTCATGTAGCTTAGCATCTCCCGCTACGATCGAATGAAACAGTGCACTGTAGCTAACTGTTAGCCAGCCAAGTTAAAGTGGTCACAACTACTACGTTATAAAATAATTTCTAATGTACAATGCGCCATATTACAAGTGGGTTAATCAGAGTCAGCGTCTGGCAGCATCTGAGGAAGGAAAAGTGTTGGGCAACATTTATGTCTTTGTATGAAACCTGCCTGCTGAAGGATTCTTTTGTGCAAAATCAGTACATGTAGAAAGAGAAATACTGTCAGTTGTGTGATTCAACCTAGATAACAGTTACAGATTTTAAAGTTATCCTTTGATAAGTCCTTTGTGCAAGTAACCCTCAAAAAACATACCCATGTTTCTTTATGCAGGTGCCCAAATACCTCTCTCAGCAATGGGCAAAAGCGACGGGCAGAGGGGAAGTCGGGAAACTCCGAATCTGCAAGTATGTGAAACAGCTAAGCATCAGTAAACATAACAGAAGGCAGCTTACCAAGTTTTTGTACACAACATGTGGCGATACATTTGGAAAGGGAGGAGAGAAAATTAAGTTTGTGTTACTAGATAGTTATACAAGCAGTGTTATGTTGTTATTATAATTAATGAATTTCACAATTAATTGAATTTTCTATTGTTGCCAATCAATTTATTCTAATCCTGCTCATTATTTTTATCTCTAAGGAAAGGAAACCAAGGAAAAGCAGAGGTAAGTGATGTTTAAAAGACGTACAGTACATCCTGGTGATGGATCACATCTGTCATAAACAAAGCTATTTGAGGCAGAATGCCAATAGCGTAGGTGACTGCATACCCCATTATACTGCTGTATTGGACTGAGAATAGTTATAATAACATCGCAAGTAAGAAAAGGGGCTGAAAAGATTCAATGTGAATGATACTCCTTTGCAGGTGAGTTTCACGTTGAATGAGGAGCTGACTGTGATTGAGGGTATAGAGGACAAGACGGTGTCTGCACCTCGTGAGCACCCGTTCACCATGCAGTCAGTGGGAGGTCAGATGTTGGCAGTCTTCACAGAGACTTCATCAGGTGAGTTTCTGTTGTCACCCAGCAAGAGGATGTCAAGTATCTGCTTTATGAGTTTTCTGTGATTTGAATGATCTGTTTGTTCTAGAGCCCAGAGGTAAGTTTTGTGTAGTCGAGTAGCGGAGGATGTGCCCATCATGCTACTCGTTGCACAGCTTTCTGTCTTCCCTTGCCCGCCTTGCTTGTCTTGGTGTTTTGTGAACTCTCTGAACATTTTTCCTAGAGTGTGAGGTTGTCCACAGTCCTTACAGGGTACAAGTATGTAATGCACTGTACATTACGGACAAGTGAACGCTCATAGGAAAATGAGGAGGAGAGCTGGTGTGTTGGAAATTTGTCTTCATCCAGTCTGATCTGTGTTTCTGTCTCTGTGTATAAGGGAATCTTAAGTGTTTGATCACCTGTCAGTCATTTGTTATGGTTTGACCTTTTCAGTCCGCCGTCAATTGCCTTAGCAAATTGGGCATACGTATGATCAGGCACGATGGCCCCATTTGGAATTGATTTAACATAGAGTAGATCAACACAAATCATTCCTGAATTTGGAGTTGACTTAATTTGTGCATGGGTTTTTCTGGTTTGGTTTGGGTCTCACCGGCCTTGTCTGCCCTCTGAATGTGACATTTTGTTGCTTTTGGTGCTGGTGAGCCTGTGCTACCGTGCTTATTTTGGGACACCATTTAAGTGTGTGTGTATGTGTGTGTGTTTTTTAGGGCTGCACAGTTGGTAATTACTGCTTCATTTTCCAAACTGCAGTTAAGCTATTCAACTTTAAACTGGAGACATTTTTGTTTTTTATGTGAATATCTAATCTGTCACAAATAGTAAGTTCGGTATGTGTGCAGCACTGTTGTGGATGTGTATTTGTGGTGGGACAGGGTATCTGTGCTCGCTTGTGAAGGCATGCTTGCTTCGCTCATGCGCACGCGTGTGTACCCGCCGGCGATTACATCAAGAAGCTCTGTGTGATTAAACCGTTTTGGTGTGCGACTAAAGCCTGGGTGTGGTTCTTAATGTTCGATCCCCCTCCTACCTCCGTCTTCCATCCCCTGTATTTTCATGTTTACCATCCCTCCCTCCCTTCCTGTAGGCCAGTCAGAAGAGAGATCTGATGGCAGCAGCTCAGGTTCGGGGGCGGGGGCAGGTCCAGGTGAGTCCTCCGTGTCGCCAGCGAGTGACTAAGTTGCACCACTGGAGGTCAGACACACAAAGTGTCTACTAATTTTTTAAATAAATTGCGTTTATAGTAACACAGTAGTAACCCACATACATGCTTTGGAAGATGCGTGTATTGGTACCAAAACTCTGGACATATGTAGCGCCTATTTTTCTTGACTGGTGGATGGAAATGTGGTCAGACTGGGTTGAGACGGCGTTTGAGGAACAGTGCTACCGGCTCGGGGTAATGGCTGTAATGCAAGTCCAGTTATGACATTGTGTTGGCAAATTAATATCTGACAGTTCTAAATGTTAGTTTAGATCTACTCTGTGCAATAGCAAGCTTCTTTCATAACAACATGTAAAAAAACTGAGGATTTTTGTTTCTCCTTTTACCTGCCCAGTGTATTTAAATCACTCATTTGTTTTTGTTTTTTTGTTTTTTTTTTTTTGTTTGTTTGTTTGTTTTTTTTTGTTTGTTTTTTACGACTGGTGAAACAAATACAGTGGTTGTATATGAGATAAATTGTCCTCAACTGCCACAGCCAGCAGACTCTTGATTGCCCTTAGAAGGCCAAAGCAATAACTGAGTTCTGGATACTTAATTTGCATACTCATCAAGTATGTGAATACACAGTAGCATATAAACAGCTTCATAGGGTGCATGTAAAGAAGCAGTACAAAAGAAACGGCAGAAATACTTTTATCTCTACACATTCCCCTGTCGTTCACTAATAGTGTCTGCTTTCATCCCTTTTCTCTTACACACTTGCAACCAAAAATGCATTTAGATTTAAAGTTTTTAGTGAAGCTTCCATTAACTTTGCTCTTTTTTTTTTCAGATAAAATAGCTTTGGAGGGAGTGGTAGTGCAGAGAGCAGAGTGCAGACCTGCTGTTAACGAAAACTATATGAGGCTGAAGAGGTGAGTATTTTCAAAATGGATAGCATATTAAGAGCCTGAATGTGTGTTCCATAAATGGGCGTCTGCCATGTCATTATAAACTTTTTAATCTAGTTTTGTTTACCTCATAGTGCAATATTTGCATAACACAAGTCTCCAGAGAAACATAGTCCATATTGTACAATGAGTGTATGAAAATTTCACTGGCCAAACTTTACTGTCTTTGACTGAACATTTTAATTGTTTCAGGTCACTCAGTGTATACGGCGTATGTCATGTATTGTACTTGGCAAGTAACAGTAAGTCTCATCATCTTAACAGGTTACAAATAGAAGAGTCCTCCAAGCCTGCCAGGCTGTCACAACAGTTGGACAAAGCTGTCACCAACAACTACAAACCCGTGGCTAACCATGCCTACAATGTAAGAGAGAAATACTGTACAGGATTATCTGTTCTGATAAGTTATTTTTTCATGTATCACACAAAATGCTCATACAACCACTGTTCACTGATGCATCTGATAAAGTGCCACAATGAATTCAAACAATATGGAAATTAAGGGGAGGATATCCTATTGCATTCTTTAGAAAATGATTGCCAGTAATTGAATGTAACTTGTTATACATGCAAAGCCACTGGTATGGCTCTGTAAGATGTAGGCCCATATGTGATATCTGACCACTGTCTGTTTACTTTTTTGCTGCAGCTTGAGTATGAGCGGAAAAAGAAGGAGGAGGGCAAGAGAGCAAGAGCTGACAAGCAGCAGGTGTTGGACATGCTGTTTTCTGCTTTTGAGAAGCACCAGTACTACAACATCAAAGACCTGGTGGATATCACCAAACAGCCTGTGGTAAGACTAGAGGGCAGCATGGGGCCTTTGGTTATAACACTGTTAATGCAGACTGATTTCAAACAGTACTGTTTGCCAAGGAAATTTAGTCAAAAGCAGAAAATGTGACTAATGTTGCTTGGTGCAGCTTGTTCTTGCAAAAATTGTTGATTATACGTTACTGTACATGCACTTATGTACATGCACTTTGATTCACATAGAACGTGACAGTTATAAGCTTTTCTCATATTTGGTCTTTCTCTTTTTCCAGAGCTACTTGAAGGAAATCTTGCGAGATATCGGCATCTACAATGTGAAGGGAACGCACAAGAACACCTGGGAGCTCAAGCCAGAGTACCGACATTACCAAGGCGAGGAAAAGACTGACGAATAGTTTTTAACCCTCCCCAAGGTCGATGTACCATCTCTTCATTTGATGTGGGGGTCCCTCCCAGACTAGGCCTTGCTTTGGTCTTGGAGCTGATTTCCTTACATCAGGTCTTAAAAACAGACCGGATGATGAAGTCAAGCAAAGGCTAAGTTTTACAAGGAGAGGTTGTTGTATCTCCTTGTTATTTTGTAGGGAGACAAGAAGGGGCGATAAAAAATAACTTGAGGTCTTACGCTCAAGTGTGCACTGTGTTTCTCTGATGTGGTTTCATGTGGTCATAGCTCCAGCAAACCCTCAACGTAAAAGTCTCAAGTATTTGAATTAGTTGTTCTGGCTATGAAAAGCATAAGACTTAGTATTTTATAAAACAAAAGATGCATTTGTGAACTTGTGTTCTTTGCATTGAATTATTATTTTTTTAAATGTTTTGACACAAGTATATCCAGTGGCAAGGGGTTTAATGTTTAAAGGATAAATCTAAAGAGGAGGAAGAATGTGACACAGGTAATGGCTCTCACTACTGGACTGATATGTGCTGAGGGGGTTTCTTTTTCTAGACACTGTATTTTTTTTTTTTTTTTTTAAATTACCATTTGTGTTTGTTTTTAATATAACCTAACAGGTTTCCCCACCATAACTTGGAAGACAAAAATTCAGCTTGTATTGACAAATTTTTTAAAGAACAGAACCATTGCTATAATGTTACATATGTGCTTCTGATGTCCCCACATTACCCCCATGTTCACTGTTAATTTTTTTTTTATAGTGTTTTACATTTGATTGACTTGCAATAAAAGTTTCAACAGACAATGTCTTTTAAAATCTTACGTTGTACTACTGCATCAAGCCTAACATTTGGCCAGCAACAGCAGCACCACAAATCTCTACACCTACCAAAAAAACAAACAAACCTTTGAGTTGAATAACTTTTTATTTAAAAAACCAAATAGTGTCAGTTTGATACACTGGACGACAGTCTGCAGATTCATGCTCTTTCCACGTATTATGGGCAAGACAATGCTGCTGGCAAATGAAAAACCAGTGCCAGTGATCAGAGATGACTAAATATTACATGTAAGTAGAGAAACACTAAATAGTAAATTTGTTTGTCATCAAGGAGAGAAAATGTTCCACTGGTCCAATCTCAATCACGTGTTTTCAGTGTCTTGTTTGTTACCTGCAAGAAAGTTAACAATATTAAGATACAACACAGCACAAGATCTCACTAGAACAATAAGTAAATGGTAAAATGCTTATAAGCTGCTTGCACCAAACACCCACAGAATGTTTTCGCTGCACATTTACAGGGACTGAAGCGTTAACTTGATGTACTGAATCATAGAGATGTCTGTCTTGGATGCAAGAGCAGTGTGCTCAAATCAATTTGAACATTTAGTGGGTGGAAAAATATTATATTTAAATCACACTAAAAATAATCCACCTGTCAGTCTTGTCTTGGGCAATACATCAAAGTATTAGTCTGCGTACTGTGCATCCAGTGTTGCAAACGGACTTCATTCTGACCCAACACCAGATAGAGCTAGCTAGAATGTATTCCTCAATTCAATCCGTGCTGCTATAGATTGTAGCAGTCAGAAAACGCAAGGAAGACTCATTTTAGCATCTCTATGCAAACCCAGAAGCCAATGATTTCTGCTTCAGGTCTATCAGTGGATGCAAATTAAAAATCTACCCCAATTAAAGACAATATTACTAGTACTCACCTGTAGAGTCTCAATTCTTCCCAAGACTGCTCAACAGAATCTGTTATAGCTGCTGCAATATCTTCTCTCTAGTTCTGGTTTCATCTCCCCAATCTTAAACCTGAACCTAAAAAAAAAAAACAACAATATTACATTCAGGCTCTTTACAGAATGGTGTCTGAAGTATTTCAAAGATATTGCTTAGGGACAAGAACTGGTGCAATGTGAAGCAGCTCTGATGATAAATAGCCACAAGTTTATATGAGACATTTGTTTTTGATTTATCCTCCCCTATTCAATCCGAGACGCCATGGGAAATAGGCGAGCAGAAAGCGCAGGGACATTTAATATTGCATCTGAAATGTTAAAACCCAGGATATCTCACAGCAGAGAGCCCAGGCTGTCAAAGATGCAGCGTATGCCCAGGCTAAAGGGCTTCATCAGTACAACAATAAGCATGCATTCTCCACAAAAAGTAGACATATCTTTATATACATTTCTGAACAAAGTTGATGCAGATGGTAGACCTTGTCTTGTTGAAGCTGCTTTCTCAGACCCATTTTCTCCATTAATTAAACTGCCATGGCAGACTGTGGTGTTTGAGTCCCACAACCATCGCTGGGACATTCTGCTGAAGCTCAAACACACTGCCATCATTCTCCATCTGGCTCATACAGGTGTCCAACAAATAGCATATGGTGTGCTAGGAAAAAAGTGCAGAAGAAGAGGGGTTATTTGCCAGTACTCCTTATATAGAGCAAATACTTGTTATTATACTTGTAATTAAAATTCAATCTGTCAACATAGTACAGTTCAAAATTAGATGTAACAGCATTTCTAACATTCAGGAAGTACGTTATTTTAAGATTACTCAGAAAATTCAGGGAATAATAAATAATCCAAATTATTCACAACAATAGGATAAACATAACTTCTCAATCTCTGAACTCTTAATCTAGAAAGTTTACATATTTGCTTACATACATGCTTACTGTCCTATCAATTGATCATGGTCTCTCCCTGATCATTTTCTAAATAAATCTGTCTATAAACTGTCACAAAACGGTGAAACGTGCCTGCATTTGACATTTGTATATGTATTCAGATTGTTTGTTTAATTCGCCAAACGACAAAATAATAAAATATCCAATTTACAATCAGATATAACAGGTGAAAGCACCAAACTGTCCTATCTGTACATTTGATGAGCTTTAACCAGAAAATGTTTGCAAGTTGACTTGTACGATGAATTAAAGTAACTTCCAGTTAATTTTCTGTTGTTCTGTTAATAGGCTGCTTGTTCCATCTTAACTGAGAGTCAAGTTATTTCTTTGTTTATTATTTCTGCATTTGATCTTAATTTAAAGGTCAACGTGGTTAAGTTAACGTCACTACAACCAAGTGTGCAATGTCAAACTAAAAGCAGCCAGCTAATTCAATGATACATTTTTAAAAACACATTCAATGTGTTCACTGTTCCTTGGGTTAAAACATTTAGTGTTTGCTTAGTTAGCATTAACGTTAGCTGGAGGAGAGCATGGTAGCAATGTAGCATATCTGATGGTATGCTTCAGTTTGTACTCCCGTTGTTTCTTTTCCCGAAAACCACTTAATGATCCTTTGTGTGGCTACTCTTATTGCTAACTTAACTGTTAACGTTGCAAAGTTGGTATTTTCGAAAGCTGGTTATGTGAAACGGATTCACACGGTGACACAAAATGGCTCTAGTCAGTCTACACGTGTCCACAGACTGAGGTTTAACACTGAAAACTCTCACCGCTGACAGTTAACCGTTTACGCTACTTGTTTCCCTTAACATGGCGACTTAATATACTTACAGTAGAACATGTCGGTGAGGACGACTGGACCGCTGAGGTTGTTCTCCATTATTCTGAGATTTGAACCCGACTCCCTCTGAGCACAGCCAGCGAAAAGACCGAGTAAATCGAGCTTCCTAGTTAAATAGGTTATCGGTTATGGCTCACGTTCGCCCCCTTGAGGACGAAGAGGAAACTTTAATTTACACTGTCGCCCCCTGATGTTCACAGATGGAGATGACTCGTTTTTACCTTAACTTGATGGATTAATGTCCGTCAGTTCGATTCGCTTTTTTTTTTTAAAAAGACACAGTATGCATACTGTGTACTATGCATGCATACATATTTATATATTTACATCTCTCATGTACAATACCATATAATGTGCATGTAATTTTAATAGTTATATCAGATTTATATTGTACATGTGTACAGTAAAACACATATGCATATTCAAAGTCTCTTACCTTCTCTTGTCACAAATGTTACACTAATGCACATTCGCAAACTTATATGTAGTCTGGACCTGGCTGTTGTACTGTATAGTTTTATAATGTTGCATAGTTTTTCTACTTATTCATTACTCTCCCTTGCTTATTGTGTCTGCATATATATGATCTTGTTCTATATTATAAAAAAGAATCACATTCTAAATTTCTTCACTCTTTCCTTCTCACTTTTCACTTTCACTCACTGACTGCTGCAGAGAATCTGTTGTTTGCACCAATCGTGGAAATGTTATAAAACTACTTAAAAAAAATACCCATAATTCCATTCTAAATGGACGAGATAATTAGATAATTAAACAATGTTATTAACGCAAAATTTAATTTATTTAACGCAAAATCTCATATAAAACAGAGGCCCACATGACATGACAACACGTTAGCAGACCTAAGTAAAATGCACTTTTCTTTTATAATTTTCAATACAATAATACGGGATATATGAAATGTGGAATATGAAGCAGACACGCATGTGCACGACGCGCGCAACCGCTCCTTCCTCCCTCACTCAGTGAATTGACTGAGGAGGTGCTGCACTTCTTAATTGGACTGCGCGAGTTTAAATGGTCCTCCATCAGCGTCCTGTGGATTTATGAGAGGGCATGCTGGCATCAAAGAAGACGTAAGAACAGGTAACTTAATACTTTATGTTAGGGTGACATAATGTTAAGCGTGAACACCCTCGTGTGTGTGTGTTAATGATTATGTAAAGAAATCACCGGAATAGACACTTGTCTCAAACACCAATTAAATCTGGCTCTCCAGCAGTTAAGAACTAACAGCTGGGGTAATGTTGCCTGAAACAATGTGTTCCTAATTCAAATGAACATTTTGTTTAGTCTTCCACAGGCGGCAGACGGTGAAGCAACAGCTCAGCTATGTTCAGAGCAGTGTTTGGAAACAAAAGAGAGGGAGGAGGTAAACGTGGAGAGAAAAAGAGCCAGAGACATCCAGGTAAGAATAAAACCACTGAAACTGTGTAACAAAACTATGGCATGTCAGCTCAATAATAAACCACTACTGCACCTTTGGGCATTTGTCATCTATCTTGGTTGCCTTATTGACATTTTACACAGTTGTTTTCAGCATATGCAATATACAGTTTTGTTCCAGATCACTGATATGTATAAAGGAAGAATTATCCTATGTTGTACACACTAGGACTTGCATTATTTCTCTGCAATATTCAGGTTCTCTTCTCTTGGGTGATATAAGTAGAGCCATTTCAATTAGCCTAATTCATCAGTGCGTTCTGTCCTTCACACAGTGTCCCGCTGCTTGTATTTAAAGTGTGTCAGGCGAAGTTAGAGTGGGTTAGGCAAACATCCTGACCTACTAAAAACATACTGAATTTTTACAAAAATTTGTGAATGGTTTATAACTGAACTTTTGTCACGAAAATGTGAACTCAAAGTTGCACTCAACAACTGGAACATTTTCCTGTTGAAATGAAGCTGTTTGTATTCTTCACAGGATGAACTTGTTAACTTGCCACAGTATAGAGGAGATTTCAGACTGCGCAGTGGAGAAAGAAGAACATAAGTAGAGCTCAGTATTAGAGCAACCATGTTGCTCATTAATATTTCATAATGTGTTGCTCTGGGTAGCAAGAACATAGAGGATGATAGAGAACTGTGCCAGTCTCATTAAAATGATATAGTGGCCTATGTTTACAGCACATTGGTATGGCTCTGATCATTTGCAGAGAGATATCACTTCTTCTTGAAAGCTGGTCATTAAAAGTTTTAAAGTGAAGATCTATGTACACTTTTAAGAATTATGCAACAGCATAACGTGAATTTATAATATTAGGCAGTGGGCTTCTGAACCCTTTTTTGCCTATGGCAATAACAGCAAAACAGAGTTGTTTACAGTAGAAGGAAGTGAATGACTGAATTATACCACAAGAAAAAGTACTGCAATCTGGTATAACCAATATACTGTAAGTGGCAGTAAGGTCTCTTCTGTAGTTCTTGTGCATAATATTTAATTGAAGAAACACAGGATCATGCTTAATGTCTGCAATAAGAGTGGGTATGAAAATGATAGAAATATTGAATTGAAATATTATAAGTGTAGCCTGATTATTGAGTGTGATCCCATTCCCTTAAATAGATGTTCTTGCATTGCCAACTTTCCATTACCTCATTCAGCAATATGCCTCCAAGACAGGATATGTTTGCTCTGTCGCAGCCTTACACGAGACATATTTTACACTGCTCTCTCTGTGATATGTTAAAATTGCTGTACAGCCACAGTTCTGTTAAATTCTGCTGAAGCTCTCTAAATACAGCATATTTAACCTTAACACCTGCCCTTCTTTGTGTTTTCCCATCTTTTCCACATAGGTGGTGAGGTGCACACTCACAGCACCTTGCAGAGGGGTAGCAGAGGGTGTGCCACACACTTCCAGGAGCATGAGAGCGGCTACACTGAAAGCCCAGTAAAACGGAACAGACTGACCAAGGGGGTGTCCATCTCTTTACCATCCTCGCCTCTCCTCCCTCGCCAGGCCAACATAGTTCCCTCCCAGTCATGCATCAAGTTCCCAGGTGGGTGAACCTGAAACAGTGAAATGATAAAAAAAAAAAAAAAAAAAGCGTGGTGTCAATATGAACAACTGAAGATGATAAGAAGCTCTGCATCAGGGGATTGCTGCAAAAACAGCAGAATGCTTTGATGAGTTTGCCTTGATTAGCAGAGCTTCTGTGCGTTCAGCTGTTCCATACATGTGACAGCAGATACAAGAGCATACAGACTGTGCCCTCGGGGCTGAATACATGTGACAGATTGTCAGAGTAAATATTTGAACAAGATAACTTAAGGCAAGGAACCCCAATTAGGTAGGTTGATTGTGAGATAATATATTAGTTAAAAAAGAATATTCCATAAAATCATGATCAGAACCATCTGTGCTCAAAACAACATGCTGTCAAATTCACCACATGTGCTGTAGGTAGTAGATGTAGCCATTCAAGTGTGCTATAATACTTTAACCTACAGAAATAGCTGTGACTTGTGATGCCAGCAGTAATATATGCCATGCATTTTCTCAGTTGATTCCTGTGGGAAACCATTATTACATGACATTTCCACTTCTATATGGTACAGTGATCTCTGGAGTTAACTGTGAAATAATCATAATGACAAAAAAAGGTTTCACAACCTAGTTAAGATGACATGTGCTTCTTCTCCCTTATTAAAAAAATGACATTTTTGAGAGGAGGTAATTTAATAGTTTGAAATCTTTTTGGACTACATTGTTTTTTATAACATATTTCATAATTTTCTTAAAATACAAAATTTCTGACACATCTCTGTGCACAGTACTATTTTCTTAATCATTAAGTTAAAACAGTTAAAATCACAAAGATGTTTATAAGGTCTTGTGACATTTTTAATCCATGAAAACTTTCATAATTGTTAGATGAAAAGAAAGCAAACTCCATGTTTACCTGTGGTGCTTCACCTTAAAAGAAGCACTAGGTGGCAGTGTCCTGCAGCAAGTACAGCCATTCAGAAAAAGGTGCTATTACATTTCACTGCATGCAGCACTGCCTTGTTTTTTTTTTTTACCCCATAACAAACACAGAACACTACAGCAAGTAAAAATATATAGTGTGGCTTTCGGTTTTTTTTTTTTTTTTTTTTTTTTTTTTGGTAGTCATGCAGAAATTAAGTATTAAAGCTGTATGCCTGAGTCTTTCCCAAGCCTCTCCACGAGTGATTCACACACAGAATAACCTTGAGCATAAAATCTCACTGTCCGCAAACATCTCATCGTTGTGAACGATCTCCAGTCCTAAAGAATCTGCGCTTCCAAAAGCCCTCAGATGTTGTTGCATAAATTGAGACACACCCACACACATCAATGTGAGTGCACCGCTGTCCCTGCCACCTCTCTCTCTCTCTCACACACACACACACATACACACACATTAGCAGTGTTAATATATTATAGATAAACGCCCACGGTACAGTGAATATTGTACTGTTTGCATGCATGCCTCGCACTCTGTACATACTGCTTTATACTCCTGGGACACAATTCAAATTCTGCACCACAGATATCATCTGGGGAGGCTTAATCTCTCTCTCTCTCCCTCACTTTCTTTCATATCCCTCCCTATCTCCACCCTCAATCCCTCCCTCCCTCCCACCCTGCCTGCTCTCCCTCCCTCCCTCTCCCTTCTCCCTCTTTGCTGTGGCCGAAGGACGGGTAAAGAAGCTGGAGTATGTGGATGGCTCTTCCAGTGCGGGAGAACCTCTTGTCTTTGCCTCGTGCCGTGGCAAGGCAGACCATAGAGGTGAGAACAGGAGCGTTTGGGGGCGTGTATTTAGCATCATGTCTGTTTTTCCAGGTATTGATCAGAGAGGCTGAATGAGAATGAATGAGGTAGAGGTGAGAGGAGAATGAATGATGAGATACAAGGGAAAGTCAGTGTTTGTGTGTATTTTAATTACATCTAAAAGGCTTTGTATTAAGTTTTTCCTTTCAGATGTATGTAATGACAGTGTCGTCTATGTGATCCTTGGTGTATTATTGAGAGTGGATTTGTTTTATCTCAGTTTCTTCTGATTCTTTGTCCCGACTACTCTGCATGTTGGTTGTCCAGTTATGGTTAGATTAAAGCAATAATGATGTAAATACCAACATCTCAGCCAGCTTTCTTTGTGTTTTTGACCAGTGGGCTACCCTTAGGCTAAACAGATTTTATGAAGCATCTTCCATCCCGGTTGCCAGGCACCTCTCAGCTTCCCGTTTCCAATGGCAACTGCTAGGTGGTTTGATGAATAGTACTGGACATTCAGTGTGTCCTCATGTTACTCCAGATTGGATCTCAGTGCTCTGCTGACTAAATGTAAAGTTCAGGGCCCCCCCCCCCCCCCCCCAAAATACACATCCACCCGTCCTGCCCAAAGTCTTCAGAAGCTTTTCAGGCTGTAAGGAGAAGACTGTTGACAAAGGCTATAAGTAGGGCACCCTATGGAACAAAAGTGACCAAGCTTTGCCTCTCAAAATTGACCTTGATCCTCTTCAAGGCTAGGCTCGGGTTTGCCACACAATAGAGTTGAATGCAAGAGCAACGTGATACAGTGCCTTTGAAAGGAGATAGTGAGCCAGGAAGATGGAATGAGAAAGAATCAGTAGAGGGAGTGCGAAATGAATGTGATGTCTAAATGCAAAGATGTTCGTGAGGAGGAGTGAGCTGTTCCTGTAATCCGCGATGTCCTGTCATCTTGTTTATATGCCTACTCAATATGCATGTTACTCAGCTGATAACAGTACATAGATGAGGCGTGAGAACGGAGGAATGCATTGCTCAGCTGGTTCAAGCACAGAGATTTGAGAACTGTTAAAGTCTTACTCTGCAGAGGTGGGCGTGGGCCGTGGATGAGCTGGGGGTTGGAGGTCAAAGCATGAGGGAACCTTAAACAGTGATAAATGAATGCAGCACATGGCCTGTGTCAGCCAATCTCTCCAGGAGCAACAGCTAAGGCAGAGCCAAGGCACTCCTCCTTTCTGCTCCAGAGTCGACACCAAGCTCATTGAAATTCACAACCCGTCTCTTAACCGAGAGCACCTGGCAGGCGTGTGCACAGGCAAACTCGCAACCTCACACAACCTCTTGCTGCTGCCTCAACTAGGGACTGGAAAGCCACTGTCTGTGCATTCATAATCAGGGCAGCTGGGGCTGTGCTGACCTGTGGATGCGTACATTTCTTGCAGTTCACTAGTGATGCTGCTGAGTGGGAAACTTGCGCGCGAGCTGAGCTGAAATGAGAGCGTCACTTAGATGGGGGTTTCATCTGGCCTCCCGTATTTCCATTTGCCTGTTTATCTGTATGTCCTGAATGTGTGTGTCTTCCAGACCTCCACGTGGAGCCCCAGCTGGGCTCCTCCCTTTCTACCCAGGAACTGATGACCAGACTATGCTTCTTATTGGGAGAAGCAACGCCTGGCACTGCTAGCTCTCCTATGGAGGACAGGAGGGAAAAGAAGGTAGGGCAGCATATTGATTTACTGGCCCTTTGCTGTCATGTCATATAAAAAGGCAATGGGTGGTTTATGGAATGACCTCTTTTTTGCATCCCTCACGTTGCCACCAGGATCTTAATTTCCTTTTTAAACATCATTATTTAAAATTTTATCTGTGCAAGGAAACATTGTGTTAAATACTGTCTGTGTGATTTGACCACTGGAAAAATGGACATGGAACATTATGAATTGTGTTGCTATGCTTCACATGGCTTCATTTCTGTACTCAGTGCCCTATTAGTTGAATCCCTCTGTATGAGAGTTATTGTACTGTACGTGCTTACGTCTCTCCATCTCTATGCCTTTGCTATGCATTGCTCAGCCATGGCCCATTTTCTCAGCCTCATTCCACCACCTGAGCTCCAGATTCAGTCAGTTTCACAGAGATAGCGAGGTTCATATGAGGAATGTGGGTTGTCCTGGCTAAGATAGATGAGGCTCTGGTATAAAGGGAATAACAGTGAGCTGTTTCAACTCTACTGCCTTGTCTCCCTACAGTCTCTGCGTTGCAGAAACGTTGCATCAGTAATGAAGACACCTGAAATGCACGTGATCAAACTACAAGGATAAGGAACATACATATATAAAAAAGACATTTTATTTCTCAGAAAACATCTCTATTTATTAACAAATATTTCTTGTGTCAGATTTTGGTCTCTTCTGAGAATTTCACTGCGTTCAGTGGTAACACACATGTAATGTATGCAGTAAGTCAAAATATTTCTAAAGACTAAGGATCTTTAAGAATGTCAAATTTAAATTAATAATAATAACATTAGGGCTACACAGTACATGTGTATATTTTCTTTTCTCTTGAGAAGTGGAATGGAAGGCTCTTCACCAATAGATATGATACTTTCATCCAGTGTCAGATTTTCCATTCCCTCATTCCCTGAAACTTGCATATATCGTGGCATTAGATGTGTAATTTTAACTAGTGCCCTCACTCAGGCAGTCTGATGCTGTGCTCGTTGGATTTTCTACACTTAAAATACATCCTGGCACCTGTGAAAAATCTTGACATTTCACTTCGTCTTTGTGTAATCAGCCCTGCGTTGAACAGCAGATTGTGTGTATAGTGACTTTTATAAGAAATTGTGAAAGTCTACAGCGAGTGATTTAGTTCAACACAACCAGCCGTCATTATGAAAAAAAAATGGGAAAATGACAGCCAGGATGAAAATAACTGGAATTATCCTTTCATTTCCCATCTGCGTGCACACTCAAACAGACACAATCACACAAAAACATGTGCATAAAGGAAAACACTGTCATGCATAGTGGAGTACTGTTTAAAAGGGTGGCAACTGACACTGTCAATTTATTACATATTTAAAACAGAAGTATATCACTTATTGTAGGTGTGTGTCTTTTATTTCTCTCCTCTCTCTTTTGCACAAAGTTGATCAGTCCTTTCTTCTGCCTTTGTATACATAATTTATCCCTATCTTCCTGCTCTCCCTTTTTCAGTGTGACACCTCTGCCCAGGGGGGGAGTCCTAGCTCCACTCTGACCTGCAGCACTGCCTCCCCTTGTTCAGAGAGCCCCTCTTCCACCCTGAGCACCAGTGCTGGAGGCCAGCCCTTGCCCCAGCCTTTACCCTTACCTTCACCGCACTGCAGCTCCAGCACCAGCCCCAGTGGCACCCTCTCCAGCCCTGTTTCCAGCTCCACCCCCGGTCCTGCTCCTGCTCCTGGACCCATCACCGGGAGCAGCCCTGGACCTCCTTCTCAAAGCCCCACCTCCACCCTAGAGAGCAAGGATAGTGGAATTATAGGTGAGAGTTGCTGCCAGGTGTTCAAATGTCTATCCATACCACATGGGTCCACATAAGTTATGTCAATGTCCAATACGAAAGCTTGGCCATGCATCACTAGAAGTAAAAAAAAAAAAAAAAAAAAGTGAGCTAAAAAAAAACCCAACAGCCTATTTAACTCAATGTGGTACCATGTACATTATCAGAAATCACAACAATGAGTGATGTGTCACACCTTCCTACATGGTGAAGTTAGTTGCAACATCACTTAGTTTTAAGTCCTTGTCAAACGTGCGCTCCTACCCCACAGCTAGTTTCTCTACATCGCCTGTGCCACTTCAGCCTCAAGGCTTCAGCTCCCTCCTGTCAAAACTGGGACACTGCTGTCTTTGTTGCTTATGGGTCTGATTCTTCTAAAATAGGACACTTTTTTCCTCCCTAAATAGAGTTTGTATTTATAGTTAAATACAAAAGGGCAATGGGCGCATCAAGTACAATAAAACTCATTGATTGATGAGTTTTGAGTGTACGGCTGATACAACAGTTGGGACATATTTTACCGTTGATTGAATAAATGTGATTTGCTGAAGTTGAAAGCAATGCTTTGTTTTGGGTTTTTAGTCAGTTTTAACTGATAAGAAAATGCAAGTAAGCAATTGCATACCATATGTTCCCCTCTGTACAATTTAGTTTTCTTTTATTTGGCTGCCTTATCTAACTTATATTTTCTGTCTTTGTGTGGCTCAGCAACCATCACAAGCTCCTCTGAGAATGAGGAGCGCAGCACCTCCAGTGAGATTCTGACTAAGGATGAAGGCCCGGGGGGCGGTGCTGGAGTAATGGGCCATGCAAGTGAGGACCGTCATACTGGGCCAACCAGGGACAATCTGACTGCCCAACCAGATGAGACCTTATATAGGACTGACATAATGGAGCCCAGGACTCCACCAGCACCGAAAAGACCCCTCCCACAGCACATACACAGCACTTCCTCCCTTGTGATGCCCCGTCCTAATTCTGTGGCAGGTATGTTTAACTTATGTGTTCACCTGTTATTCTGCAATTAAAGGAATAGTTTTGGATTTGGGGTAACATGCTTATTCTTTTTCTTGCACAGAGTTTGATGAGAAGGTTGACACCACTCTCATACCTGTACATTTAATATGAAGCTGAAGTCAGCAGCCCGTTAGCTTAGCATAAAAACTGAAAACAAAGGCATACAGCTAGCCTGGTTCTGTCTAAAGGAAACAAAGTCCGCCTACTAGCGCCTCTGAAACTCACTAATTAACACGTTTTATTTCCTAGAGTCAACCAGCAGAGACTCCAGGAAGTCACTGCTCCCAGCCAAGAAATAGTCCCACACATAACCCCCCGTAAAACCACAATGTGTCGTTTTTACACTTCCATTTCTGTACAGATTATACAAATGAGACATAATGTGTTAATTAGTGAGATAGTGAGTGAGTTGCTAAAGCTTCCATTATACAGTAGATGAAGTAGGTTAATGAGCATATGAATGTGACAGCTGTGACCTGGGTGATTAATTAAGAGAATGATAAATATTGACTGAATGAGAAATTGATTGAATTTTTTTGTTGACTTGACATTTTCCAACCATTCATCCGATACAGGGAATGCTAACTAAACTTCATTGTACCATGTGCCAGTGCTTTACTTATCACTGGGGTTGGATACACACTGTGAGCAATAGCAGTTAAATGTCCTGGGAGGCCCCCAGTTGTCATAAAAATACCCCCTCCCTCTCTCTCCAGTCACGATCTTTGCTAGTGCACAAGGCTCTTTTTCTTCCCTTAGATGTCAGTTCATTTGTGGTGGGAGCAAAAGAAGAGATTCCCTAAGGAGTGGATTCACAGTAACGCCTGCCAGTTTCTTCTGTCAGCTGGTGCTTTCATTTAGGCACTCTTGATGAAATTCAGAATAAAGATGAAGTGAGCTACATAGCACTGTAGCCGATAGAGTTTTACTCCACATCCATCAAAGAACAGACCATAGAGTAACGGTGCACATATATATTATGGCATGCATTAGGCGACAAGAGATAAAATTAAACTTTAGTTATTCCCAGATGGAAAATTGATATAGCAGCAATATTGTCAGGCTATAAAAAAGACCACGGATAGGAATACAATAAATGGAGGTTTTATAAACATATGCTCCACTACTTTAAATTTTGACAAATGCTGTTGTATGTAGAAAATATATGATATAATGAAAATGTAGCCTATACATTAGTGCATGCAAAATAACATTAACAGCTGCAAGACACCAAGAGAATACAAATGAACAACCTGATCATATTCCATATATATTAATATATAGAGAGAATTGCAGATGTTCAGGTTTCATTTTGAAACTAGTGAATGCATAATTAAACATAGAATAGATGGAGGCTCCATCACCTTATATGACCACGTGTACTGTGCATGTTCCTCACAGTCTGTTCCCATTAACATCCTCATAATCAGAATCTATGGAATGGATGACAGCAGCTCATGTTCTCAAACTTACCCAGGATAAATGGTGGTTGTTGCAAGCTAAGGTGTACAAAAGGTAATCAAAGACTGTTTGCAGAATCAGTACAAATACCAATCAGTTACCTGCTTCATCACCCGCCTAGTGGCCTGAGACTGGGGGCCATTATGGCAAGAGGCAAATATACAGCATGATGACCATCAGTAGAAAGAGCACATGAACAAATCAGAAGCTTAAGATGCAAAGTAGCTTCATGAGCTACAGATTTGATGTTTAACGCTTTCAATATTTTTTCCTGATATTTTAATTCATGAGAGTCCTAGGAGTCTTTTATTAGGGGTCTCAGATGGTGCATTAGCAGCCTCTTGAAGGTTTTTATTATGTGAGAGGCCAATGTCTCTGGATTATAAGAGCACTGGAGCATCCAGTTTTTTAACAATGGGAGAATACAAGCAGGCAACGGAGGGCCTAAAATTCAGTAAAAGTAACAGTAACACATTTAAGGATTATTTTTCCATTTTTCTGGATGTTTTTTTTTTTCTTAGATGATGATGAGTTGATGAGAACACTGGTACTATCCTTACATCTATCCATTAAAGGTAAGGCTGTAGTCAGCAGATGGTTAGCTTAGCTAACATGGGGAAACAGCTAGCCTGGCTGTGTTAATGGTTAAGAGAATCAGCTTACCAGCATCTCTAAAGCTCCAATATAAGAGTGGTATTGAGTGAATAAGGATGTTTTCCAAAATGTTGAACTTTTCCATTAAGGTTAAAAAAGTGCTAGATGGGTTTCTCATGCTTTAAGTGTTCTGAGGCTGATGCTATCAGGGGTGCGGGAGGCTTGCGCCAGGGCTGCAGAGTTGACCTTTAAAAGTGATGAAGGATCAACAGGGGTTGCAGGGTAATCAACCGCACTGTCATCAGCAAGGCAGTGAGCGTGGGATAGGTGGCGGTGGTGAACAGGGTCCCATCAGGCTGGACTGTCAAGGGTGGAGGGATGAGCTGTCCTGTTGTCCCTGTGTCAAAGCAGCTGAAAACGTGTTTTAACTCTTTCAATGTATCCTCGGTCCACTCAGCCATTTGGCCTGGCTGCCTTTAGCCAGCAATCTTTCTCATCCCACTCCACACCTCCTTCACACTGTTTTGCTGCAGACTGTTCTCCATCCTCTCACTGTGGAGGTTCTTTCAATCCTCAATTCTCCTCTTCAACTCTTGCTTGAAAATTATGGCAATTTCTTCCATGTCACCAGTCCTAAAAGCCCTCTTCTGTTTAAAGAGATTTCATGTTCCAGGTTTTATTATTTGCTTGTCCACAATCTATTTTCTTTCATCATAATTATGTTCATCCTCTAATTGATTTGTCTTGCGCCAGGGAGCCCCTCATTGTTGTAATGGTAGCACCAGGTACTACAGAGCAGGTTTCATGTGCTCTTAACAGTCCTGTAAATTATAATACGACCGCAGTATCTTTCATCCGCACTCTCTCAACCTGCTGCTGCAGGATGATGGACACGTGCAGATGCCAGATATATCAGAATATGATCTGATATGCCATGTTGAAAGAGTGGTGGGACTGAAGGTACTGTAGAGTTTTCAAAAAAGCTCCTCTCTGCAGATGTAGAGGGAGTTAGGGCCCAGTGCTGCGCTGAATAGTCAACAGTGGTGGATTATTCAGATGCTTTATGCAAGTAATAGTACCAATACTCCAATGCAAAAATAATAGTAAAAGTATATAAGTATTAGCAGCAAAATGTAGTTAAAGCATTAACGTACAAGTACTGGTTTGGTCCCTCTGATGGACATATTATTATATGTGACATAATTAGATGATTAATACTGAAGCATCAGTGTGTAAGCAGTATGTTACTGTTGTAGTTCCTAAAGGTGGAGTGAGCTAGTTTGAATTACTTTATATACAGGGCCATCAGATACATCTGAGGGGTTGTGAGATCATTAATGGGAGAGGAAAGACAAAAATATATTCTCAGTTTTTAGCCTTTATCTCTAACCTTTTGATTTTTTGTGAGATACTGAATCATTTCAACATTATTTGAAATGAAACCATGTGAGATGTTTAGAGGGTAAAATTATTATTTGGTAAAGCTTTGAGCAGCTGAGACATCTGAAATGTGGCCCTGACTACACATGCTTTTTGTAAGATGTCAGAAGCCAGAAAGGTTGAAAACCACTGGTTTAATCTTTAACAATGTGTTGTGTTTAAAAGCCTGTTATATTATCCATTGTAATCTCCATCTTAAAAGTAAGTAGTAACTAAAGCTGTTAAATAAATGTAGTGGAGTAGAGGTATAAAGAAGCATAAAATGGAAATACTTAAGTATCTAAAAATTGTACCTAAACACAGACCTTGAGTAAAAGTACTTAGTTGATTTCCACCACTAATAGTAAACATGAACGAGCACAAACTCATTTTATGTTGTCTGACTGTAGAGTGATTTGGGGACTTGTCATGACGAAGGATGCTTAAGGACATTGCTGGCCAGCATCTTCAGGCTGTGGCCATAATTGCTGCTTTAAAGCTTTAAACCCATGTCAGCTCAGAGATGTACTGCAGCTCCCTCGGACGCTCTGAGATTAACAGCAGCTGCATTTAACATAAGATGTACAGTACACGATTATAGTAGTGTGAGGTCATCATCTGTCTGGGGGCTGCACTTCCTTGTTTACTGTCTGTTTGGCCTTTTGTCCCACTCTGAAGGGATTAGGGGGGGAAGTAATGCCATATTTTCAGATTTTACAGAGGATTTGTTTATATTAAAGCAATGAATGAATGAAACAGGTCAGTCTGTGACTTGCCATTGAAGAAAAACTTTTAAGATAACAATAGAAACAATTTTTCATGCAATTTAATTTTTTTGGTACAAATACTATTTACTATTCTATCACTTACACAGATGTATCCCTCCGTACACACAATCCAATAATATTATCAAAGGCAAACCCAAGTATTCTGAAAAAGAATATCATTACAAGAAGTCTCATAACACACTTTTGCAGTGACTGTAATCTAGTTAGCTGGTTCTCTGCCATGTCTGGATCTGTAAACCACTTAGATTAGATTCCCCTTCGTCAACAGGAGGAAAGGGAACTAGGAACTGTCAAAGACTGGACGAGAACAGAGGTTCTTAAACTTTTTTTTCTTGCCAGCTGCTCCAAAGACAGATGAGCAGTTGACCAATGATGACATTTTAGCTCTAGGAGCCTCAGTCTCAGGAGGTGTGCTTATAAATGCATTGAGTGCAGAAAAATGTAACTTTCCCAGGCATTCTGACATATTAGTTAGTTTCTGGGGTTTGAATCATACTCTGTTTTGATGTGTTTTATATCCATCTCTGTCCTGTCTCCCAGGTAAATCCTGGCAATGATTAAGTAAAAGCACAAACTGCCAAAACAACAAAACAAACTAACTAACAAAAATGATAGAAGATGTAATGCTATGCAATTAAAAATCCCTGAAACAAATTCAGCCTTACTTAAAAGGTTCTCTCATTTGTTAGAAGTATGTTTCTAATATTTTGTCTATAATATAATTTATGAAGGATATTCATAAAATATTTAATCAACAAAACATCAGTGAAATCTAATACCACCAGAGACAACTACATCTTAATCATCTTTATTACAGGACTGTTTTTCACAAAGCCTGTTTATTTACTTTTCACTACAGCCTGGACTAAAGACTCTGCTTTATGTCTTGAAAACTGCAGAAAGTAAGTCTTGGCTGACCTGTAAACTCTGTAGAGTGAGTGGGTGGATGGATAGGCGAATGTGGGAGTAAACAACTCTTTCTTCTTGTTTGCTGCTCTTCTGTACGACATGTTCTTTATTTTATTTATCAAGTTGGCTTTTATGTGGCTCATTCGGTCATTAGAGGAATGTGTGTGGCCGTATTATTGACAGCTGATGCATTTTTGCATTACAGCCGGCGATGTGTTTCCACTGATTATCACAAATTTTGGTGTCCTGACGTGTGAGACACTTCTGAAACATTTGGTCATTTCAGACTCATGGTAGCTTGAGATTACAGGATGTGAGATGAGTTGTTTTCCTTTCTTTTCCTCTCTCTTCTCCCCCCAAGGTCATTGAGTATTTATCGTTGAGAACAACAACTGTTTATGTCTCGCGTCTCCATGGATACAATAATTGACTCGAGCTATGAATTTGACACTTGTGTGGTATGCATGTGTATCCTTGCAGGTTTGCTGCGTCTGTCTCTCACACTTTTAATTCATTCCCCATCCGTTCTCTCTTTGCAGCAACCAGCTCCACTCGCCTGGAGGATTTGAGTTATCTGGACAACCAAAGGGCTGCTGGACACAGGAGCTCCGTCCGCAAACACAACACAGCTGGACGCACAAATGATGACTCCAAAGGTATTTTGTGGCCCAACCTCGGGGTGAAATCGGTGTGTAAATATACAGAAACATCTTGCAGACTTGTGTGGAACATGTTCACACTTCTCTGGTGTCACTGCTTAAATAACATATCCATTCTTACGTAGCTTTAACTCTTTCCTCTCAATCCATTCAGGGAGACTGGTGGCATTCAGACAAGCTGACATTATGCTGAAACCGCTGCTGTTTGAAGTCCCCGGCATCACCGTAGAAACCCCCTTCGTTGGCCGGGATTGGCTCTTCACACGTTTGGACGAGGTCCTGAGGAAAACGAGCAGCTGCGAAGGACGAGGCGCTGTCATTGTGGGTAACGCAGGATCTGGCAAGACCGCCATCATCTGGCGGCTTGTGACGCTCAGCTGTCACGGCATGCGCACGCCGCAGGGAGGTCCCAGCATCCCTCACAGCCCCAGCTCCTCCCCTAAATGTAAGGCTCTCCTGCCTTTACTCACAGCAGTGTAATTTGTCTTTGTGTGCATCTTTAAGAATTAGTGTAAGCAACACAGCAGAATGCTGGAAGTTGAATTCATACATTTTCCAGTATGCTCCAGTAAAGTCTTGTAGGATATTGGAAGAAATATCACTTTTTGGGAAGGAGTTAGTAACTGGGTCACGCACTCTTCTTTCAAGTTCTCCCCTGAGGTTTCTCTGCTGATTGCAGTTGTGTAAGGGGACTGAGATTGTTGTTTTTTTTTCTTTTCATGAGTGGCACTGGAACTGTTTTTTTGTCTGGAAAAAAGAGAAAACCACCTCTCATCCAAGCAGATTTAGCACATTACACCAAAAATGCATGTTACATGCTGTGATGTGCTTATCATTTTTGCTTTTCAAATGAAACATGAGGCACCCAGAGTTGTAAAAATAAGAATGGTCACAGATAGAGATGTTTTTTTTTTATGTCACCTTTCAGCCTTTTCCTGTAGTGTAATAAGGCTAAGGGCAAAGCAGATCAGAAAAAGCAAAACTATAGTGCTCAAAAAGAGTACAGTGCAATTCATTTTTAAGCATCATTGTATTATTCATTGATCTCTCCGCTGTGTGTTGTCACTTTGATTTAAATTGAACAGAGGGTATAGCATGAAGTGTGAGGACTCCAGGATTATCGCCCTGTGCTCTCTGAAACACAGACTCCTGCTGCTGTCTGATGTGGTTTTGCTTAATGTCATAGATTCCAGTCTTGCTTACACACATACTAATTAATTGCAGCAGTTTAATTGCGTCTATTCACTAACTTCACTCGTGACATTCCTGTGCTGCTCACACCAGAGACTTTGTCTGAAAGAGTGCGTTTGTTGTTGTTGTTGCTTTGTGCTCTGTGCAGGTGGGGATAAGCAGGGTAAAGCAGCCTCCAAACAGCCAGCCGATTCCCAGCCCAACCAGAGCGCCGTTGCAGGAACAAGTGATAGCACAGCACAGAGGAAAGAGGCTGTCAGATGCCTCGCTGCCAAGGTACCTCCAAATGCACACACACACAAACCATTTCCATTTCTATACTTGTGAGGGCTCTCAGTTACAAAATTCCCACCTGTAACCCCTAAATCTAACACTAAAGCAAAAGCTTTCTAGCACAGAGTTAGATGAGAGTATCATTAAGAATCTAAAGCCAGGAGACATGATCTTAGCATAATAACTGGGAACAGGGCAAAAAATCTAGGTTCTACATGTCACTGACTATCATGCTATATCTAGTTTCTATAAAAAACAACAAAGAATAAACACAGCAAATGTTCATACTACAGGGCAGTTTAAAGTTCTTCCTCCAAGAACCTCAGCACATCCCCACCCCACCCCCCACCCCAAAATGACAATTTTTACACTCTCTTTGTTTTTAACACTTAGGTTAGTATGATAACATTGAACTTTATAGGTGTTGGCAGACAGATCCTCTGACAGAGCCAGGCTAGCTGTTTCACTCTATTTCCTGTCTTTATGCTAAGCTAGGCTAACCTATGCAGGCGCTGACAGTAGCTTCATATTTAATGTAGTGTGTATTTAATGTTCATATGAAATGTTGAAAATGGTATCAATCTTCTCATCGAACTTCCCACAAGAATGCAGATTAACACATTTACTTTAATGTCAAACTATCCCTTTAACCATCAAACTTCACTCCTTACCACACCACCGACTCATAGCCAACAAACAGCCCTTCAAGGAAATGTCCTCACACTCTACATAAATATAATAACATTTAAAAAATCTAATTGGTTCTCACAAAGACACAGAGAGAGAACACACACATAACTACATGATGCAATTCTGTGTGGTTCTTGTTATTTATCCTGCTGCTGAGCAGACTGCTGACTCACCTGCAGTTATAACAGACATAAGGAAGAAATTATATTTACATTGGAGTAATGCCCCTGGATTTACTGTAGCTACTCATTATGGCTATTTCGATGGCCCTTGGTATTTTTTTCCTGCACTTCTCTCGCCAGATTTGTAAGTGTGGTAATATAATACAAGCTCATAAACTGTGCTGCGAGGAGCTATGACTGTCACAAGCCTTCACAAAAGACTGAAGAGGGATCAGTTCAAAGTGATAAAAAAAACACCTGAGCATTGTTCCTTCTTTTATAGAGATGTGGGGCTGCTGCACATTTGTGACACAAGATTTTAATGTGAGATAGTTCTTCTCTCTTTTTTGAGCACATGTAGAACATGCTGCTGATTGCATCACATAGATGACATGGAAGCTTCTAAATTTACTAACTTGGCCTCAATAATAGTTTCCATGGGAACTAGTCAGACTACTTGTGATGGCGAGGATGTTCGCTCAAAAGTAAAATAATTGATAACGTTACTGTATATCTGGACCACTTGTGGTCAAGAGTGGGACTTTTTTAACGCAAAATAAACCCATGAGTAAATACTATTGAGGATGTATTTTTTTCTGCTACAGTGCGCCTACAGTTTACAGATAACTCCTATTTAATCTTCCAGCAATACAGTTACTATTTATCTCAGTGTTTCTGTGAGTTATGCCTTCGTTCAGTTTGGTTCATTATTGCAAAAATCAGCCTTATTAGCAACAGTACTTTTCATTTTTCAGGTTCTTGTTTACCCTTCAGCTTGCTACCTGAATAAACCAGTGTGTGTTTACTGAATGTGTTTTAGAGATACTCTGCAGTAATATGTTGACTGAGTGGAAACTAAGTTATGACTCAGCTACCTCTGTGATTACTCTGTGTACAGTTTATCTTAGTGTCATTTCAGGGTAACCCTTATTGATTTTATATATTCTGTGAGACTAGCCTGAGAGATAGTTTTTCTACTTTTTTACGTCTTTCTCCTTGGAATATGAACAGATAATGTGCTCTGAACAGATGCAAACAGCATCTGAATTTGTGCAGTCATTTTTAGGTGTAAATAGTTCTGATCTGATATTGAAGCCTGCATGGCATCAGTGTGACTTGAATAGACAGAAACTGATGACCTAAGGTCTCAGAGGAGAGCTGTTTCAGGTGTTTCTCAATAGCTTGCTCAGTTTTCTTTTCATAGACCAACTTTTCATAGACCAACTCTGACTTTTCTTTTGCCACTGCTGAAACCTCCATATTCTATTTCCACCTGGCATTTAAGTAACCATTTCCAGATAGCAGCTTTACATTACATCACCATTTTCTTCAGTTTTTCACATGCCTCTCTTTCCTCCCAGGTGGTCGCCTACCATTTCTGTCAGGCTGACAACACCTACACCTGCCTGGTGCCTGAGTTTGTGCACAGCATCGCCGCCCTGCTGGCCAGAGCTCCACAGCTCGGCCCGTACAGGGAGCTGCTGGTACAAGAGCCCCATCTACAAAACACGCTCAGCCTACGATCCTGCGTTCAAGACCCCATCGCTGCCTTCCGAAAGGGTGTCTTAGAGCCTTTAGCCAGCCTGCGCAAAGGTAATGAAGCCTACACACATACCTACCCACACACACACACGTGCACTTTAAGACAAATGTGATATTCAAATTTAAAGACCTTTTAAAGTTTAAAATAGTATCAGTTTTAAGGTGGAAAACTGTCTGCTTCCCTCACTCTGCAATTAGGGAGCTTGCTGCCATCTCCTGTATGAAATAGCCCATTAATGACTCCATGATGGACCCATAGATTATTTTTCCTAGTTAAGGTCAATGATTTGAAGCACTGTAGAGTGTGAAACAGATGTTAGGTCATTTACATAGGAAATGATGAGTGTTATTTTTGCCCCGGTGAATCATCAGCATCCCAGAGGATTTCAAGGTCACAGAATACTCTGGAGAGGCTGTGAATGTTACAGGCATATTAGCCAGCTCAGTTTCTCATGATACAGTCAGTCAGCTAGATTGATGTGTTATTATGGCCAGGCCCTCCACAGTCTGAGCAGTGGAGTGTTTTGTCTACTTCATCTCTATTAAGCAGGTTAGTAAAAAATGGAGAGCCCTTGTGCCTGAGTGTATGAGTCCTCTCAGGCTTGCACTGACAGCTTAGATGATGTGAAACATGATGGATATGTGCTGTTTGGAGCTAATAAACAACAATGGCCTCTGGCCTCTTTCAGAAGACTATAATCAATATCAACAGTTGGTGCTTTTCTCAACATATCCTGTGCTGGAAAACAAAGACGTCGCCATTTTTAGCCATGAAAGGCTAACAGGATAAAACTATGATACATTTTTCCATATTCTACATCTGCTCTTTGCGAGGCTAATGTAACACATATCAGGTGTTTTACTGTGTATCAATCTCTATTTTCTCTTTCGTTTCATGCATGTGTATTCAGAGCGGAGGCTGCCTGAAGAAGACTACATCATATTGGTTGACAGCCTCAATGAGGCAGAATTCCATAAACCAGACTATGGGGACACCATTGCCACTTTCATCACCAAAATAATCTCCAAATTTCCACTCTGGCTTAAGTTGGTGGTCACAGTCAGGACAGGCTTGGTGGTGAGTGAGATTCTATTTATAAATCCCAACGATCTCTAGCACACTTGATGCTAAAGGACAAGTTCACTGAAATGATAATTAACATATTTTCTCACTTACTCTAGTGGTATCTAGCCACACATTTAGCCTCCAGCTCAATAGAATGGAAGTTAATGGAATTTTGTCTGTGGTTTCACATTGTTAAAATATTAGATGAAAAAATTTGAAGAGCATAGTTCTGCCCATGCCGGCTTGGGTTTCCTCTTGGTTGTCTGATTTCACAGTCTAAAAATATGCAGGTTAGGTTGATGGGTGACTCCAAAATTGTCTGTTGGTGACACCATGTGTGTGAATGGCTCTGTGATAGCCTGGAAACTTGTCCAGTATGTACCCATGGATGTATTATAGGAATTTGATACCAGATGGCACCCATTCTTTTGAATTAAAGTTGGGATGTGCGTCACACACATAAAAATAGCTTTTCTGATGTCCTGGAAAATTTTGCATATGTGAATCCTTTGTGGTTTAAAAATTAATAATGGGAAAAGAAATAATTGACCTTGTTTGTAGTTTGAGGTGTCCTGTCAAATGTTTTAGAAAGAACTCTTATAATGGTGGTCTATAGGAAAAATACTTTTCAGGGGTACAAGGGATTTTTTTTGTTGCAGTACCATTGTTGACCACTGACAGAAGGGCTGGCTGGTGGCACAGAATTCAACTTTATTAATATGTAAATGGTTGTGCCCCATCTCTCACCCAGTTTTGGCTGGGATAGGCTCCAGACCAGTTTAGATAATGGATGGATGGACAGATGTGTATTTCAAGACACAATGTCCCAGTTACTCTGAATAATCCACACATTTCACTGTGAAAAAATTTAATGTGAGCTGCTTTTCACAAAAAAAGGAAAAGAAAAGTAGTACCTCTGAAAGCTGCTGACAGTGAGGTCTTTGGATTATTAGGAGTAACAAGGATGCTGTTTCTGTAAGCACATGTTGCCTTTGAATTATTTAGATGTAATTTTAAATGCTTTTAGTGCTTCAAATGAAATTCCATTCATCTCTATTGTATCAGGATGTAGACTCTCATGTGTGGGTGCTTTTTCCTTTTTGCACCATTATTCCCCCTTCTAGCATCTAGCAAAAGCTTTATGCCAGGTGAGCACAGGACATTTAAATTAGATGTAGGCAGAATTCCCAAAACCTGGGCAAATAGAGTCAATTTAGATACCACTTTGGGTGAACTGACCCTTTAAACTTCACTTTCCTTTTCATTACCCAAATCACAGAGGCATTCCCAATACCTGCGTGTTTGCTCTTACTCTCCTGCACTCACTGTCTAGTTTGATGTTGTGCTTTTACTGCCATGGTATAGACATTGTGGCTTTTGGCACTGCTGAGCTCTCTAGTCTGATGTATTTTCTCAATCCGGTTGGTAATCCCACCAAACAGCGGACGCATCTGTCCATTGCCGAAGCCAAGTGTCCAAATGCTGCATGGATTACGCCCTGAATGGATGGTAATACTACTGGGAGTCTGCTGGGAGTCTGGAGCTTGACAGCCAGCCAGGCGGTTACATAATTGGATTAGTGTTTGGGAATACACAAAACACATTTGGGGTCATTTTCTTCATGATGCATCTGAAGTCAGCAAACATTAAATACCTAAATTTAAAGATGAAGAGTACAGCTATTATCGCTCCCTCTCAGTATCCCTGCTTCCTGATTGGATCATCATTCACCCATTATACCAGCCATTTCACAAGAAGCGCTCACTCTTGTATAACAACCTAGATATTTCACAAACTGTCAGGGGCTAAAGGGTTAAGTGGAGCACAGTCCGCGACCACAAGTCAGTCGCTTGTCGTTGAACCTAAATGTCATTCTTTTCGTTAATGAGGAACTGAGCTGCAATAACATGGATTCTTTTTTGGTTTTTTTTGATCAGTCATAGCTGGTTTTGGCCGGTGTTGAGCAGTTGAGGATAGCAAGAGAGGAGATGAAATGTGAATCTGAGAGATGCCTGTGAGCAATGTTGGAGCTTGAGTCATTGTCACACCATTTACTGTACTGTATCCCATGGCTCTGCGTGAGTCAGAGGCAACAGCATCTGAGGAATAGGTCCTGATTTTGGTGTTTTTAATTTGTCCTTAGCTGATGCACCAAAGACATGCTATCTACAGTTCTTTAAATACTGAGGTGTTTGTTCCCATTCATGGTGTCAGTTTTAACAGTATTTCAACCACTAATGTATCTGTTTTCTTCTTCTGCAGGAAATCACCACCCTCCTCCCCTTCTCTGGCATCTCACTGGACATCCTGCCAGACAGCAGTGATCTGGGAGCTGACCTCAGTGACTACATCCATCACCGGGTGAGCAGCAGCACCCAGGTTGCCGCTAACGTCACCACGCCAACAGGCTCTGCCCCAGATCCGCTGCTCCTCAGCAAGTTCAGCAGCCACCTGTCAACACGGAGCCACGGCTCCATCCTCTACCTTCAGCTGACCCTGGATCTGTTCCACAAAGGCCACCTGGCTCTGAAAGGAGGAAACTACCTGGTGGTGCCTGTCTCCCTGTCAGAGGTCAGACATGTTGAAGCACTGACTCCCAGCAAGCCATTACTATTATTATCCATCACTTTAGCTAATGATTTCAAAATCGTTAGCTAACCCTGCTATGTAAACTGTAGTGTTAAACCTCCTCGAGCTAAAAAGACACATTTTACCTTGAGTGTATTTTTGGACCCGCCCTCCTCTTCCTCCTCCTCATCTGGTCAAGTTCACAGTCTAACACTTAACATTTGTCAGTCATCCTGGTGAGCTGTCTGCTGTGAAATGGCATCTCGCCCGAGGCTGAAGCAATCAGTGTCCATAAACTCCCCAGACAAGGTACACAGGCGACAACCATCGTTCAGGCATGTTTTTCCTGAAAAAGAAAAAAAGAAAAAGTAAATTCACATGTTATTCAGATCAATAAAGGACAGGATCAAAGATGTCATACAAAGTGCCAAAAATAGTCTCAAGTGACTCAAGTAAATGACAGATGCATTTTTATGTTTCATAATCATCAGTGTAAAATAGGACAACAGATGAGCAAGTGTTATACACAGAACGGCCTAGAAATGTAATGCTTTAATAATTGGATAATGGATGAGAAAAAGCATGCAGAAAGGCATGGCCCAAGTAGTGGACAGTAGCTGTTCAATACAAGAGTTTGTGTAGAGGTACAATATAAATCATTCAGTAGAATTAACAACATAAGCTAGTTTTAAAGATAAACTTAGCTTTCTTTTAGCTTTCTGTTCTCTCTTTTTTTTTTGCTGTTGCTGTGAATTACAGTTTTAAATGTATGTGTTCATCATCAGGATGCGGCGGGTGAACTTCAAGCAAAGTTGTAAAAAACACTGTAAATATCCAAGTTCTGCAATACCTGAGTCTATGAGATGTGACATATCGACTGAAATCACGGTGGAAAATTTGAACGCAGTGCTAGCTAGCCTCTATTTTTATAGCCATGACAACCCAGACACAAACATTTGATATGCAAGAGTTGATCATCTGATAATTTTTCGGGTTCAAAAGTCAATAAGGGCCAATCTAATACAGCACTACCTGCAGTTGCTTTGCACAACCCAGCTCAATGTCTTATCCACAGAAATGATATACATCCTAAAACATCACTGACAAAGTGTGTGTACACTCAATCACAAACAGACTTAGTGGGTGGATATTTAAATTTTTCTTTATTTAATGTAAAGCACATCATTAACAACATGTGCAAACTATCTGTTAGGTGTACCTGCTGATGTGTCGTGCGAGCTTTCCGGATAAAGAGGTCTTTGAACGGATACTTCCGGTGCTAAATGTGGCACTGGCATCTCTGCACCCACTGACTGATGAACAAATGTTCAGGGCACTGAATGCAGGCAGTGTGAGGGGGGAGCTGGAGTGGAAGGACTTCCAGCAGAGATTAGACAGCCTGGCTGGATTCATGGTAAGACTCTTAATATGACTGCATGGAAGGGTACATAATGAATCAAGCTTTTGTTTGGTTTGAATGTCATGTTTGTTTTTTGCCATGAAGTAAATCATTTACGTGTATGAATTTAGAGGTATTCCTTATCTAAAAGACTTAACATTACCTTGATAGACAACAGGGGACAGTCATGATTCGAGTAATTGTGCCTTTAAATTTAAGGAATTACCTGTATCCTTAATGTTTGTAGGTCAGACGCAGGGATGGTACACGGATGCTGTGTCATCCGTCCTTCAGAGAGTGGCTGGTTTGGAGAGCAGATGGAGAGAGCACAGACTTTCTCTGTGACCCTAGGTGAGACTAAAAGCCAAAGAAAGGTCATATAGTAGAAGGTCTTTAAGATGCAAGTAAGTCAGGTGTGATGTAAGAAAAAGTGTGTAAATCAGTGTTCAAAAAGTAGCTTTGTTATATTAGAAACACCATTTCTGATGAAAAAGTACTGTGTTCATGTCTACAGGAGTGGCCACGCTCTCCTGGCCTTCATGTTCTCCAGGCAGGAAGGCAAGTTGAACCGGCAGCAGACTATGGAACTGGGACACCACATCCTCAAGGCTCACATATTCAAGGTAACAAGAACTGTGATACTATGTACCGTACATAACTTATGTAGGTTTACGACTGGAACTGATTGTACCTAAGCCCTTCTGAATCTCCTCAATTCCCAAAGGCTTCACGTAATCAAGATCCTGTTCTTTATTGAATATTATTGCATAGAAATACACATAAGGCACAGATAAATAATAGTCAACCCCTGTTCCTAACATCACCCACACACATTAGCACTACTTATATACATAAACGTCCACAGTACAGTTAATATTGTACTGTTTGCATGCATGGCTCACTATCTGTACGTACTGCTTTTCTCCTGGGACACAATTCAAATTCTGCACCATAGATCTCATCTGAGCCAGCTTAATCTCCCTCTTTCTCTGTCTCTCTCTATCTCTCACTACCTATCTGTGTCTCTCTCACACACTCACAGGGTTTGAGTAAGAAGACAGGTGTGTCCTCCAGCGTTCTTCAGGCCATGTGGGTGAACTGCAGCACAGACAGTTTGTCCGCTGCGCTGGCCTCCCTGAGGAACCTATATACACCCAACATCAAGGTGACACACACGTGCTCTACATTAAAAAAACATGCAAAAACCCAAATGTATAATCTCAAATACAGAGATCCATGATACTCATCCTGCAGGTAAGTCGTCTGTTGATGTTAGGCGGTGCTAGTGTGACCTGGTGCACAGAGGTGGTGGGACACGCCCCCATCCTGGCTGTCCATGCCCACCTGGGACACGTGGAGATGGTGGCTCTGCTGCTTGAAATGTGTGCTCCTGTAGATGGGACTACTGACAGCGGCATGACGCCCCTCTGTCTGGCCGCCGCTGCAGGACACACCGTCATCGTCAGCCTGCTCTGCAAGAAAGGGGCCAAGGTCAGTGCAAAGAGGGAAGAGAGACAAATTTGGGTGTAGAGGGTGTGGTCAGCGTAATTACCGTGGCAGTACAGAACACACTCTCTCTCTCACTGCCTATACACTAGTGATATCCTGAACAGCCCTGGTTTTACACTCACCACAGTTTCAGGATCTATTCTGGGAGACAGATGACATAAACAGGCCCGATCTAGGCCAGGCACTGGCCAGGACCAGCATTGTAAGTCCTTCTGTGTACCCCTCTGTGCCAGGTGGGCCATGCTGATAAGAGTGGCCAGTGTGCACTGGTCCACGCCGGGCTGAAGGGCCATGCAGAAATCATCAACATCTTGCTGGGCCAGGAGTGGGGAGCCGAGGTCCCCGCTGACCCACAGCAGCACCACAGCAATGAGACTGTGACAGGGAAAACACAGGCGATGCAGCAGGCGGTTACAGCTGCAGCCAGCATGGGACACACACAGGTATGTATCAGATGACGGTCCTAATGACAAAAACATTTCCAACACAATCAATTTTTTTTTTATGTAGAGCATGGTGCCTGTCCTTGCTTGATGTAGAGGACTTATTAAATGCCGTTTTGCTGTCTGCTGTGGTCAAGGTCTGTGGGCGCTTTGGTTTTCTTTGTGCACAGCAAGACAGCGCTACAGAGGACTGTAAAACTGTGTTTTCCTGCAGGTGGTGAAGAGCTTGCTGGACTTGAAAGATGAACAGCTGGCAGTGCAGATGGATGCTCACGACTCTCTCTGGGGAGAAACGGGTGCATTTCTCCTATCAGTCAGATAAATTTAGCTTTCTCACCTCCTTCTGTCCATCAGTGTGGTTCTAGAGTCATGCTTACGGGCATTAGGGTTACATTTCAGGCTCCAGCTGTCTACAGTGAAAAAATATTATGGGGCGAACTTACCTGTATATGGAAGCACAGTATCTACTATAACAGACACCTGCTTACTGATTTCAGTATTATGATTTTAGGATGCTCTGGTTGATGTCATAATAACTGCTGATTCCACTGTTAATAGTGTTTTTTTGTTGTTGTTGTTTTTAACAGAAACAGAGCATCACATTTATCATGCAGAATATCTTGTCCTGCCACATTTGTAGCATCTAAAAAGCATCTGTTATTCAATTGTAATACTTTTACCTCTATCACAGATGTGATAGTGCAGCTTGCAGAATTCTGTTAGGTCCATTTCCTGAAAGCATGTCAGATGCAGCCTGTATCTCTGCCTACAGCACCATTAGAGTATAATTCTATTACACAGTCCCCTCCAGTGCTGAGATAGAAAACGTGAGAGCATGAAATAACCTCTGAAACATTCACCTTTGCATGGTGCAGTGCCAGGGCTTTGTTTTTTATTTATGTTTAGTGTTAGTATCATTGGATTATAGTCCATTTGCACGGATAAAATGATCAGTCGAGGACACATGTTAAAGTCTGATTACTGAACCGGGGATTCTACTTCTGCAGGGATCACAATTACCGAAGACAGTAGCACACACTGGTTATCACTGCTTTGAATATTCTCTTTTAATAAGCATATTATTCTCAGTGTGTGTATTTAAAGCAGCAGCTTCACTAACCCCGTTACTGTTTTGTGTAGCTGCACAAAGTCAACTGAAACAAAGACAGCTAGGCTAGTGTTTTTGTTTTTTCTTTGTTTCATACATGACAATAACTTCTCTTTAAGGGCAGTATTGTTCAATCGATTTGTTCACTCAGGCGTGTGGTCACAGGAAACATGATGATATTTATCAAGGGTACTTGGAGGTTAGAGAGTGGCATCAATACCTTGCCTCTGTCCCCAGCCGCTCAATTAGCTGAAGGACTCGCAGAATAACAAAGGACCAATGCCCATCGTTTGTCAGAGTAATACTGGCTGGTTAAGGAGGGTGCAGGTACTCTAGTGTGTAGAGTTATAGTTGGAAATATTTTGTTGATTTTGTTGTTGAAGAGGAGGACTAAGAAAGAGAAAGTGCAGGTGTCTTTGAGTAATTTCGACCTGCAGCACTTGTCAGATATCTAGATCTGTATTAAAGCAGAAAATATTAAAATTTAACTTCAGCAAAAATGTTAAATTTTTACATATTAACCAAAGATACAATATGAAGAGCTACAACACCTGTGTTAGAATCAAATAGATTATGGAAATATCCTGTGTTGTTTTTCTCTCCGTTTCTCACTCCTGTTTCTACTTCTCTTCTAAATGTGTCAATTACATATTCTTCTCCGCCTCGTCGTCTCATCTCTATGCCGACCCTCTGTCAGTGCTGAGCGCGGCAGCAGGGAGAGGGAGGATGGAGATGTGTGCGTTCCTCCTGGAGCGGGGGGCAGGGCTGGAAATACCAAACCGCAGGGGAATGGTCCCACTGCTTAGTGCCGCCAAACATGGACACACACAGGTGAGGAGGGGTGTGGTTACCAGCACTGGGTGGTATTCATTTGACCAATTCTGTCTTTTAAAAAAAAAAAACATTTTTGGAATAATTTTCCTCCCCTTCCCAGGTTGCTGAGTTGCTGCTGAAGCAAGGCGCAGACATCAACGTCACAGACAAGCAGGGTCGCACTGCACTGATGCTGGCCGCCTCTGAGGGCCATGCAAGCACTGTTGAACTCCTGCTGTCAAAGAGTGAGAGTCCCCCGCCTTCCCCAGTGATATCTAAGTGTGTTTGATGAAATGTACCTGAACTGTAGAACAATATTTGTATTGTTTGGGGTCCCAGGTGCCTCTCTGCCCTCTGCTGATCAGGATGGGATGACTGCACTTAGCTGGGCCTGTCTGAAGGGCCAGAAAGGGGCGGTGCAGCTTCTGGTGGAGGCAGGCGCAGACTTGAACCAACCAGACAGACAGGGACGGACTCCTCTTGATCTAGCTGCTCTTAATGGGGATGCAGATACAGTGGGTTTCATGCTGTTATTTAAACATTTAGATCATGTTGATGATGAAAATACACTTGTTTGCATTTACTTCCTTACCAAAAAGATACACTTTATTTTGTATAGTTGACACTAAACTGTAAAACAATCGATCTGTGGAAAGATTAGAAAAGACCAATATATAATTGTCTCACAACAATGCATTTTAAGCTGTTTAAGAAATCAAATTAAATAAATCGTAGTTACTGAGATCATAATAATAATAATTTGCTCTGTAACACTGGATGTCAATTTGCAATCACAGCTCATGTGGAGTTTTAAAAAAACGTGATCATTTTGACTCTCACTCGTGTTGATCAGCAGGAGAGTAATTAAAGTTATCTGATGATCAAAACTTTTTCAAAATCATCAGGATGTAAAGGTGAAGCATACAGCGTGTAATCAACAAATAATTAAAACATTTTAAAACTTTTTCATTTCTACAATATTAATATAAGTATAATGTTGTTATTATTCTCCGTGTGGCCAGGTGCATTGCCTGGTGGACCATGGAGCGGTGCTGGAGAGATCCGACAACAACGGCAGCAGAGGTTCGGACCGGACGACTGGCTGCCAGAACCCGGCTCTAGTGGCCTCACTGCTTAAGAAAGGATCCAAGATGGGTATAAACACCATGCTTACTATAACAACCCTGCAATAAATTACACATATAAGATTTTTATATTCAAAACAAACACAGTTAAACAGCTCCATAAACTGCAGCACAGCTTCTGAATTTACCATAAATTTGAATTGACATCTTCATATTTGTATCTGACTGATCAATGAAAACTCAGCTCAAGATTTATTAGTAAAATATGCTACACATTTGAACCTACACCCTCTTACTTTACATTTGACTAGTTTACTCCCATCTTGTTACTCTCCATTCTGTGGCACCTGCAGTTTTTCGTCAACCCCCCTAACTCTCTCTTCACCTCTTTCTTCCTCCATCCTCAATTGTTCTCTTTTATCAACCGAAAGGCTACAGAACGGCACCGCATGATCGATCAGGTACATGATTTATGTAAGACACAAAGCAAAAGAGACAGGGCGAGACAGATAACAGAGAGATAAATATTTCTACCTCTCCATCAGGTCACGCCACGTGGGCTATGGCTTCCTCCAAACCAGACATTCTCCTCATCCTGCTGCAGAAGCTGATGGAGGAAGGGAACATGCTTTACAAGGTGTGTTATGGTCAATGTTATAGACAGTGGGTTGTGAGGGTGGCAAACCTTGTAGCCTTTTATTTGAATAGAACTCACATAAGATGACTATGTCCATTTCTTTCTGCACCCTCTTCCTATGTGTTTCTCAGAAGGGACGTATGAAGGAGGCAGGCCAGCGTTACCAGTATGCCCTGAGGAAGCTGCCTCGTGAGGGACAAGGAGAAGAGCTGAAAGGACTCAAAGACTTGCGGGTCTCCCTCTATCTAAACCTTTCCCGCTGCCGCAGGAAAACCAATGTAAGCCCCACAGCAGTATCAAGCTGCTCATGCACTATTTAAAACCGGCCGGTTTATTAGATGCCGAGGGGAAGGCAGGAGGGCTGGTGAGGCAAAGGTAGATGGCTCCTTAAGATGTATAATTTATCTGTATCAACATAAAAAGATGGCATCAGCACCCCTATAGCTCACTGTAAAAAATATCTCTGCTTTTCAGATCTAATTTCATGTCTCCCTGGTAAACAGAATGTACGTGTAAGACCTGGAAGCAGGTGGTGACATAATGAATAACTGTGCTGTTAGTGTAGAGATAGATGTGTGTGGCCTGCAGCCAGCTTTGGAACCCACCCTGGTGATGACAGACGTCCTAACAGACTGTGTAAAAATGCCATCCTTAGGGTCACTGTGGCTGATGAATAATGGAGCAGATAATGTGATGTGATAAGGTCACTCTCTCTGGCAGACCAAGCACACTCTCTTTCTCTGTCTCTCTACAGGGGGTTATTTACAGTGGACGTGCAAGTGGGCTGGCTAAATCCACATATTATATCAGAATGCAGGCAGTGAGGGCCAGCACAGAGACTACATGATACCATCATTAAACATTCAGCAGCAATGTTCACAATCTCACATTCAAGGCTGCCATTTTGACCTCTCTCTCAAGGACAGAATCACTGTGTGTTTGTGTCATTAAATATTCACCTGAGAGCAATGATGAGAGCGGTGAAAAAAAAAAAAAAAAAACAGCAGAAAAACAAGCAGCTCTCTGTCTGTTTCCCTCCCTCTCTTTCTGTTCCTGGTCAATAAAAATGATTGCAGCGTGAGTTCTGCTTCATTAAACACGCCTCGATCTTCGGATCCATATAACGAAGATGCAAACACAAACACTATTTTTATTGGAACGGCCCCAGATTATTTCTGCAAGACAAACATTTTCCAGTCTAGTCACTTAACCGCACAGCAATACGGAGGGATAGTTTATTTATTTATTTATTTTTTACTGTTGACTGTACTTTTCTATCTGAAAACACAGGATTTTGGCATAGCTGAGGAGTTTGCAACAAAAGCCCTGGAACTCAAACCCAGGTCTTACGAAGCATATTATGCCAGAGCACGGGCCAAGAGGAGTAGCAGGTACAACAACATTAAATGGAGTGTATTATTTCAAAGTAGGATCATTTTGCAAGAATCAGCAATGCACTGGGATGTTATGTCGCCGTGGTGCTGTAAATTCAGTCTTTTTAAAGTTCCTTTGTTCGTTTTCTCTGTCCTCCCCAGGCAGTTTGCTGCAGCGCTGGCAGACCTCCACGAAGCAGCACGACTCTGTCCATCCAACAGGGAGATCCGGCGCCTGCTGGCAAGGGTAGAGGAGGAATGCAAACATCATCAGAAGGCATCCAGCAACAACTCGACGCAGGGTTACAACAGGGACCCTCACACCCACCACCATCAAGGCACAGAGGAGGAGACAGACGTCTATTCACAGGGAAGCCTGGAGAGGCAAATCCCTGTGGAGCAGGCCGATGCAGAGAAGGAGGAGGAGAAGGAGGAGGGTGAGGAGGTGAGCCTGCAATGTGGGAAAAGCCCAGAATTTTGGCCTCTGAATCCATACGCTCCGAACAGGACTCTCCCTGGAGGTGTGGCCTTTGGTTTGCCAGATCAGGCGCCATGTTTCCCTCAAGAGGAGTATGTACAGAACCAACTGTTTGTGGACATGCCTGAGCCCGCTCCTGCCATCAACAGGCAGACCCAAAACCAAGGCAGCAGGACTCATCACCACTGCCACTCCCTCCAGTCAGGGAGCAGAGTTGGGGCCAGGCCTCTCTCTCTGTGTGGCCCCTCCAGTCCTCTACCAGGCAGACACATCTCCACTTCCCTGAGGCCTGCACCTGTGCTGGGTATCGACATTGGCCCTGGATCGGCCAATGAACACTCTGGACACAGCCCCACTGAGCTCTACCACCCCATGTCCCCCAACAGCTCCTCCCCACCTGGACCTCTCCAGATGTACCAGCCCCGGTCCTCCAGCTTCTCCAGGGGATCTGACAGATTCTCCACCCACTCTGTGGCTCTGGATGGCCTGGCTCTTGCCCTGGGGTCTGGCATGGAGGTTAGGAAGGAGAGCGGAGGAGGTGGCACGGCAGGCTCAAGGGGCTCTAGCTCCAGCCAGGCGTCCAGTGGGAATCTGTCAGACGGTGGCAGGCAGCAGGTGCTGGACACTCCGTGCCCCATCAAGAGCAGTGGCAGCTTCAAAACAAAACCTGAGCTAAAGCCCCGGCCCTTCATGGGAGTAATGGACAAAGCAGTTCGGGTTCAGGGCCAGCAGACCTCTGGACTGGGCAGACAGGGGCAGGGAGGAGGAGGGGAGAGTTTCAGTATGTCAGTCATGGAGTTCCAAGGTTTGAACAATGAGTACAAGCGCGCCTCCTTCCAGGAACAGCTCTCTGGAAGTCAGGCCAACAGCCAGCAGCAGGGCCGGGAGTTTGGAGAGCGGCTGCACCAGCGAGAGGCCAGAGGCACCACATCCTCGCAGCTACGCTTTCCTGATGGGAGGCACAGACAGGCGAGCCTAACGAGAGACAACCCGGCTCTGCATATGGCTCCCATCAAACCCAAACGCTCATTTATAGAGTCTAACGTCTGAATATAGTTTATCAAAGCACAGATAACAGGCTGTTTTCAACAAACTATGTCCCACATAAGGTAGCAAGGGAGACTGGTTTGAGGACAACTCCCTTCCCTGAGCCTGTTTTGTAGAGTTATGCTGCTGCACTGCATTTACAATCTAGAACCAGTGTTCAACTCAGGCTACTACGCTTTTGCTTACATGTCTACAGCTACACTAGTGTATTCAAGAAAACCAGACATACCTTAAGTAGGGATTTAAAAAAATAAGTAGTATATTGTCTCAACTTTTAATTTATTATATCAAATATAGAAGTCAGAGAAAGCTTTGTGCACGAATATACAAAACCTCATGCTGTTAGTTGCAGGATATGACCATTTCTATTGTCAAGTGTCTTTTAAAAAACATTTATATTTGTACGGTGTACACTATATTTGCAGATTATATATTTCCCTGTAAGTGGTTATCTGTCAGCATTACAGGCTTCAAAAGAAAATTACTTTGTGTACTTGAGATTCTTTTTCTTGGTACATTTGATAAAAAAGGCACTGTACATGACATTGTTGGAAACTTCTTATCATAATCTAATATTGACTTGATTGCTTCAATATTCACAGTATATGTTATTTATTTTTGCATAGCAGAGAACATATTCATATGGAGTGTTTATTGGTTTATTTGGACACAGAGAGAGCATTTACACAGTCAAGGATAAGAAACCTTAAGAGACTTCTTACATTGCTGTATGTCCATAGTTATCATATAACCTTTTGAGTCATACTATGGATTACAGAATGTTACCACATTATTTATTGTGGTATAATAAAATATAACTGGAGGACTACATTTCTACATCTACTGCTTTCACAGTATAATGTTGCCTAGGCTTCAGAGTGTGTATGGATGGATACAAGTTCTTGTCCTTTGACAGTACAACTTAACTGACATTTAACCAAACCATCAAAATAAACTACTTGTATAAAAATGCAAACATTGCAATTTCTGAATATTGCAGAAGTGTTTTCAATATTTCATTAAATGTGGTGTGAGCTTGCACAGGGAAGTAAATGCTAATCTACTTTGGCCAAGCACTATTTCCCACGGGATTTATAATAAGCAAGGTTCAGTGTTCAGATAATCTAGAAAACACATGTATGTAATGCTCACTTGTTGCACTGCTGATGGTGCAAATTGTGTTTTGAGTAAGGCAACCAGCATTACTAATTAATTTTGAAGATTGAAGCTGCATTAAGCAATATTTCTAACAGTACTTCTGATCCAACTGTGATTCAACAGTCTGTGTAGCTCTGTGTAGCTTTCAGACACTCACAGCTCATTGGATTTATTGGTTATTTAATCAAAAAACTACACTGAAAACTAAAGGCCTCCTAAGCCCAGTTATTTTTATTTTTTTAATTATGAAGCACGTTTTCAGCTTTGCTGCATCTTAATTGGTAAATTGTGTTGTGTGCAATTTTTTTGAAAAAAAACCCTTTAAATGTTAATGCACTGTTACTTTTTCTTTCATGAACTTAAAAGGTATACTATGCAGGATTTCTGGATTGCTGTTTGCAAACACACCATTCAAAGTCAGCCCTTCCTCCCCAGCTCAACGAGTGTGAGAGAGCAGCAGCGATTGAGAGAGCTAAAGAGTGACTGAGAAGAGCAAGCAACATTAGCAGAAATGAAGCAGTGAAAAAGAGAAATAAAACTTTATTTTCTGATTGTTTTATGGCTGTGTCATTCTAAAGCAATGCTCTGTGGTCAAAGGTTGCAGCCAAGCCCACTTCTATATACTCCTGTATTTATAAGTGATGTTTTTTTAGGGAAATCTTGCATATTATACCTTTAAAAAGCAAATGTGGCATTTGCAAAAGTTTGGGCACCCTACTAAGTCAGTACTTAGTAACCCCACTTTGAAAAATTGCTTGATGCAGCTTTACAAAAGAGTGCCACCAAAGAAAGCCCCACGGTGTGCAAAGATGTCTCAAATTGAACAAAATCATTACCTGTACCCATAATGCCGAGGGATCCCTGTGAGCGCTGTATTCTGTTTTTTTGACTGTTTAAGATGAAACATTATTGGGGCACACCAGGTCAGAGGTTTTGAAGATGTTAATGGCTGGTCTTCCAGCGACCAATAGCCATCCTCAGGGTGTGGTTTGGGGTGAGCAGAGTGGTCAGTAAAGGGAGGTTGGTCATAGGGCTGGAACGGTTCTTAGTGTTGATCCAGCTCTCGATGGCCTCTCTTTCATATGAGTAGCCGTCTGTTGGGAAAAATGTACACAAATGTAAACAAATGCTTACTCTTTGAAAAAAATCTGTGTCTCATGGGCTGACACTGAGTAATATGTTATGTCATTATATGTAAATCATGCTTTGTGGAAAATGTCTGATGATCACTTACCGGCAGCAATGACTGGCTCCTTCATCAGCTCCCTGGTGATTGGACACAGGAACTCATCAGGGATGCCTGAACACACCGATTCACTCTTCAGCTCCTCAACCTTCCTCAGGAGTTTACTGCGCAGGCCAATGGACTCTACAGACACAAACATACGTACACACAAGCAAGAATGAAATGCTAGAGGAGAGAAAAGACTTTGTAATAGAAACCACTGGGCATCAAGTAGAACAAGCTGAACTGACCAGAACACCAACATAAATAATAATATCAATATCAAGATTTTGAGCATTTGTTATTTAGCACTTTTCACTCTTGGATGGCAAATGTGAGCGTGGGTGAGAGTGAACATTGTGGGAGCAGAGCATGTCTGCTGGCTGTCTGTCCATTTCAAAGTTAAATACTAAGCAGGCACTCGAATGCAATTTAGCTTGAATTCTGTTCTTTCAGTATATTGTTTTGCAGAGCCTGACTGCCAGAGAAATTACAAGCATTTACTGAAATTTAAAAAATGAATGACCACACCGAATAAAGAGTTAATTACAGCTGAATATAAAACACTTTGCAGACTCCCTGGATGATCTTACTGGTACATTGTGTTTCATTTTATTATGTTGCTTCTTTAGGACCAAAGTACATTTATTGATTTCACTCCCACCTTTGAAAAATATGCCTGTTTCTCGGCCTTTCATTGCAGTAGATAAAACATGTTGCTCGCTACTCAATGCTGTTCTCTGAGTTAGTTCAGCTGAAAAGGTGGGATTCATGCTACGTTACTAAAAACAGAACAATGTGAACACAAGCTGTCACAGCACTGGAGCTGTGTAAACTGAGTGGTGATTGACAGCAGCTGTGGGATGGAAATGACGGCATGGCAATACAACAAACATTTGCTGACAACTACATGACGAATACTGGCCTAGCTGGTAGACTGACATCAACAACATAACACTCCTTCTTTAGCCTTGTTGGATGCATGTCTTACAGGGGGAAAAAAGACAGAAATATACCAAAAGTCTGATATGAAATTTCAGAAAAACCCAATTTCTGACAAGACTTGGACATAACCAAGAAGGCCTAATGATATTAGGTGTAAATCCACTTTGTACCATATGGGAAGTACTGTTTTGGAGATTGGGTTATGTAAGCGATGAAGTGCTCCAGATTAAAGTCAGTGCTGCTAAAGCCCCAAAGCTGAGTGCTTTTCCAGCACAGTCTAATATTGCGTAATCTTGCTGAGTAAAATCCCCATCAACATTTATTCATTCCCTCACCCTTACTTTAATTTAATGTGGCACGTTTTATCCATGTAAATAGGTGCAAAACTCCTAATCCACACACATCCGTGTTCATTCTCACAAGAGATCAGCCATGTAATACCCCTAAGACTGGGTTTATATTCTTACATTTACAGAAGGAGGCATTAAGGACTACGAGAGAACGAGGGATTGGAGAAGTGACACTGCACTCGCTCAGCCGTGTGTGATGTTTGTCTTCCTCACCTATGAGCAGCTCTGACGCCAGTGTTTCCTTGGTGAGACTGAGCAGTTCTGTCCCATCTATGTTGTTGGCCCTGAATTTGTCGACCAATCCCCCGAGGCCCTCCTCCGCCAGCCACTCTGACACATCCTCCTCCGACCAATCGGTGACCAGCAGCTTCGATCGGCCCGATGAGGTTCTCCCTGAGAGATTGAGTCAAAAGCAGGATGGTCAAGTCCTTGACAGCTGCAGCGCCTTTTGAAAAATGGCCAAATATTGTCTGCGCAAGACAGTCTTGGAATCCTGCTGACTAATTATTGATTAGGGGCCTGTGGGTTGCATGGCCTGTGTAATGATATAAATAAATGTCTGGAGGTCTCATCGACATTTCCATTGACACCAGATAAAACTAAATGATGAAAAGGAGCTTGTATGTTGCAGACAAAAATACAAGACCAAACTTGGACCTGACACTTACTGATAAACACATGGCCATTCCTAATTATGCCAAAAAATTATCTTTTGTGCACTCAGTGTATGAGGAGTGGAGTCTCAATTGCATATTTTTATAGATACCCCATGTTACATAGTCAGGCATATTTTCTCCCTACCTACCATCACTTGATGTAAGAGCAGCCTCCTCTGAAACACACACAAAAGAAGGAAGAAGAGTAACATGAGTGATGCAATGCAATCTTTGAGCAAACCTGCAGCACTTGAAAATAAAGAGTGAGTAAGGAAAAGAGCACTCTTGTAAACAACACCTGTGTCCTCCATCACAAGATGAAACAAGTCTTACACCTGACAAGATAAAAGCTGCTGGAGCCGAGGTGCAACTCCTCCAATACGACTGCTGAAAATGTAACTGACTACAAATGACATTGGTCTGTCTTAGAACAGCCATATTTAGCAGAATATATATACAGCATCTTGAGCATATGAGCTGGCAAACAGAACACTGCCTGGGAATGAGGACTAGAGCAATAAAACCTGGTCTATGGCTGCTGAGTCCACTTAGCTGTTGTTGAATGTCTGTTGTTGTAAAAGCATTTTTTCCCTTCCTTTCAAGTGCCAAAAAAACCTGTATTTAAGTTAGAAAGGAAACTAACCAGGCAACGACTTCCCGCCTTTCCATCGGACAGGTGCATTGAAGGACACGGACACAAAAACAGATAACAAGACAAAACAGATGTAATTAATCCTCAGAGTGTCAGAGATGTTAGTCTATTTGAGTAATGTATGTGTATGTTTGTTTTTTCCCCACCATGGCCACTGCAGCCATCCTCCAGTCTCCAGATGTTTACAGTCTTATCCATAGATCCTGTAGCAATTAGTGGTGAAGTCGGAGAGAAGGCACATGCTGTCACATACCTGCAGCAGATGACAGTAATCAGCTGAATGCCTGTTCTGTTAAAGATTGGCTCTAACGTTCTCTGTGTGATAAGAAATAAAGAAACATTTCCAAAGAGATTTATCAAGGACAAACAGCTTCGTTTGATTAAAAAGACACAGCAAGAGCACTGCGTGGAAAATATATAAAACAGCACATAAAGCCAAATCTGTAAAAGTAAGCTTAAGAACTAATGTTAAAGATAATAGTGATCCTGTGAGCATGCAAGTCCAATTAAAACATCCACAAAGTAAAGCCAAAAGCCCCAAATCTTAGTCATGAACTTTACTGAGGCTGCAGTTCAGCTCTGACAGGGTTAAAAGGTGGGCACTGTGGCTCGATACCAGACCTAAACATGTAGCAGTGATGGAAATGTTCCCCTTCAGAGGGTCAATTTGCTGATGGCTTACCACATCAAAAGGCTACACTAAGATCTTAATAAGGATTAAAACAGAATTTTCAGTAGATTCAACAAAGTTAAGGCAACATTAATGAGGACAATCTCTCTAAAACCTAAGCTGGATTGCTCAGAAATGTTGATCCACAAAAGCTAGTTGGCTTCGAACAATAATGTCTCTAAAACCTCTAATAAGAACTGAGAGAAAGGAACTAACCTAACCTCAAGACACTCTTACACTGTTTTATTATCAGTTTGTCTTAAGTCAGATGAGTTTCTAGGAGGCATTTTGTCAAGTGTTGCGATTTACTTTTTCAGCATTTATCCACTCTCTCCCAACTCGCCTCATCTACTTCCACTTCAGGTTGTGATTTTCCCCAAAATGACTTTCATTTGCCCCGTTGAAAGGAAGTGAGCTCGCTGCCTTTCAATCACAGGTGGCTGGATGGACGTATAAATAGCTTGTAAGTGTGATCATTCAGCTGTGGCTTACATGTACATGCGTGTGTGTGTGTGTGTGTGTGTGTGTGTGTGTGTGTGTGTGTGTGTGTGTTAGGGGGTGGGGTGGGGTGGTGGGGGTGGGGGTGGGGGTGGGGAGCAGTCCTACCTCTCTCAAAAAATGCAAAATGAAGGTTTTGTGACCACACTGCATCACAATCCATTAACAGTACTGTCCTGTGTGTCTCTACCTTCCCTTAAATTGATATCCTGTTGTACACGAGTGGTTGACTGTTGAGCTCATTTACATTTACTGCATGTTTTATATAGCATGGCAATGTCTGAAGATGTCTCATGTGGTCTCATCGGTGGAATTAAAACAATAAGCAACAAAACAACAAAACAGGTCCAGAAATGCAAAATATACAACCAATGGCTGTCTTTTAAAGTGTTGGCATTGCAAAGCATCTAGGAGTGGATTTCACCCAAAAAATATAGTTATTAAACAGAGACAGAACAAAGGAGTTACCACCAGATGCCAGAGAAACTGTATGAAAGGCTCCTTTTAAGAATTCTGCACAAATAACATCAAGTGTGCAAGTGGTGGAGAATAAATAGGGCAAATGGGAGTTATTAAAATCTCATCAAGACAAATTCAAACTGTTGCTTGTCCTATTGATTTCAAACTTTTTTCCATTTCTAAGTGTGATAAAATATATGTCTTTAAATATTCAAGATGACTGATTTTATCGTGTTGTTTTAAGACATGGCAATATCTCAGTATGTAAATTATACACAATATATACATAATATATACATATTATACAAATGATTTCACAGTACTAATTATAGGCAAAATATTCTGTAATGTAAGAGAGACATTAATATATTAACTTTGGGGGCTTTTACAAATTCATACACACATTCAATGAGAAAATCCAGTGAACAAAACTGTGACTCCATAAATATAAGTGAGTTTACCTCTCGTGCTGGTTCAGCGTGTAAAGCAAAACTGCATTTTTCTGCAAACAGACAAAGTGTAGGGAAAAACAAAATCTAAATGTTATGAATGGAGGAGTGTGTAACTTACATCTGTGATAAAACCAATAACTTCTATGTAAATCAATACAAAATTACTTACAGCATCATAGACTGTAACCGTTTTGTCCACAGAGCTGAGGGAAATAAAAAGATCAAACTGTAAGATTGTAAATTGTAAATTGTAGCTGTGTCAGCAGTGTTTTAATGAACCAGCTTTTTGGTACAGTATGTTCACATATTAAACATAACCACATTGACTAACTGAGGAATAAAGCAATCTATGTCTCCCTCCAGTGGCTCCACTGATGTACTGCACGCTTATATTTATGTCAAGGGTGGCCTACTTACTGTATAAGACCAGGCTAATAATCTATATTTTACATCAATCTCCTGATCCTAAATAGGTCACAACATGGATACTGATCTATTTCACATCAAGAGACTAATGTAAAATATGGATGTAGCATATGGCATATTTTACCCTCTTGGCAGCCATTAGTTTAATTTTTTCTTTAAACTTACCTATGATAAATAAATAGATGTACAACAGTTTGTTCTTGTAAGTTCTGTCATTATTGTTTGACAATATAATTGTGAAATTAAAAAGAGCTTCACAACAGCTGCAAACCTGTAAACCGAAACAGTCACAACCATGACAAAAAGTAAAGATGTGTAAAAGATGCAATGGATTACTTATCTAGAACAAATTTCACAAGTCAAGAGCAGGAAATCAATCCAAAAGCTTACGGTACTTTTTGGAAAATGTACAATGACAGGATTGTACAGTAGATGCACATTGTATGGAGGCTAAAACACACAAAACTCTAAGTATGTCTTCTTCAACTTAAAATCTTACCCAGAAACAAGCAACTGCCCATCTGAGGAGTACGCACAGGAGAGGACTGGAGCCGACTGGCCGGTTAATGTGTGCAGGAGCTGCATCTTATAGACTACAAGGGAGAGAACTGAGTTATACCCACAAAAGAGTCAAACATTCCAAGTGAAAGATAAAGGCTGGACTGTGATATCATGTCTCATCTCACAAAAATCCACAGTAAAACATGGAGAAGGGCTTCAAAAATGCACTAAAGAAAAGTGAGAAAACTGAATCAAACACATAATAGCATAAAACACAGAGAAAGGGTCTTGAACTGGCAGCTACTCTGGATTAAAATAAAATGTACTTCAATTTGGAAGAACCAGTGGTTTGTCTTGATATATTGATGGTAAAACATTACAAACCATTTACAGAAATGGAGGGTTGATGTTTTGGGAGCTGTAATAAGAATCACATAAGCTGATACAAAAACTGTACACATCAATATTCAGCCTCAGACCTGTCTCTAGCCCAGACAACCACTGTATGTGCAGAGTGGAGTCTCTCCAACAGAACCGTGCCTTGAATTATACACTGTTCAAACGACAGCAGCACCTCATGTATAATAAAATAATGGTCGAATTCTTCCAGGCTGTACATATCTGTAATGTCACTGTACCTCCAGAGCTGAACTTGTTAATGGCCCAGATCTTCAGGTGACTGTCTTGGCCACAGGATGCCAGACGGAACTGCACAACTTGACCTCCTAAAAGACAAACAGCGAAACAATCAACCTTAGTGTATGTTACTGTCCACTTATCTGTTCATCACACACAATATCACACACACCATTGATGTGATTGTGTCAAACCTTCTGGATGTCAGTGCACAAATGTCCTCCCCTACACTCCCATCTATGGCTGAAACTAACAATTATTTTCATCATTGATTAATCTATTAATTATTTTCTTAATTAACGGTTTGTTTTGGATAAGCATTATAGATTATAACTGTTTGTTTTGTCTATAAAAGAAAAAGCTCATTATAAAAAAGTGACATCTTCATATTTTGCTACATCTGAACACAAGTCAAAACCCAAAACTACTGAGTGTAACAATCACATATCACAAAGCAAGCAGATGGAGAAGTTTCAGTTTAGAAAATGTCTGAATGTAGTCAGAATGTCTCTTAAGTAGTTGCTGATTTATTTTCTGCTGATCAACTAATCAGTTAAATGACTGATCATTTTAACTCTACATTTAAGACTACAGTCTTCATCTTCTAAGGGATAACGTGTGCAGTATTTGTTTTAATAATAATGTGACAGTATGTGCTGTTACTACGTGACTTGGATACTTTATGTAAAACCTATTAAACACACCGCCGAGCTGAGTGTTATCAGTGAATGAAATGCAAATGGAAACTGCAGCACATGTGTTTTACAGGCTGCAACTTAATTTGTAGTTCACTCTTAATTTTCTTAATTATTGCCTTTTGTATATATAGAGTTATTCATATTAACCTGATTTTCAGGAAGCATACTTGCAAAAATTACATTTATATTTGATAATAAATCTTATTGTTCGACTGTAAAATTACCTGAGTACGACCTAGGTTAATTTACTCAGTTAAGTACAATTCTGACATACTTGTACTTGAGTGTTTCCATGTTAGGCTACTTTACACCTCTACTTCACTACTGTACTCTTTACTCTGCCACATTTCTCCAGCAGATGTAGTTACTTTTCAGATTTCAGACTTCACACATGAAATACAATATGTTCTTAAATATCAAACCTCCACTTTCACTGGAGTGATTTCCCACTTTAACTTCTAAGATGATTTCATTAAAAATGTTGTCAAGATATTGAAACTGTTAAAATGATCAAAATGTTTCACAAAAACAGAGGAAGAAAAAAATGAATAGAAATTGCGTAGCAGAAGTTTTTAGTTTGCTCATTAATCGTCTGAAGACCTCTGGGATTTATCTTGTAACTCACTGAGGTAGGATTCTGAATGCAAGACTTTTATTAGTAATGGAGTATTTTTACATTGGTGTACTGGTACTTTTACTTGAGTAAAGGATCTGAGCATCTGATCCACCACTGTACCCCTGTGTATGTCTCTGTCAAACTTTGTTATACAAAGATTCACCCTTACAGTCTATTAACTCACCACTGAGGATGTCGGGAGCAAAGGCACAGCAGGTGACGCCCAGGTCATGGGCGTTCTTCTCTGCATGGAGCTGGTTCATGTCCAGGTCCCACAGACGCAGGTCTCCATAGGTGGAGCCGGTCATGAACACCTGACCGCAGGGGCTGAAGGAGCACGCCACCATTGTTGTGTCGTTCACTGCACAGGTCCTTCACAAACACACACAACCAGCAGCAGCTGCATCAGCGTCTCGGTTTTCATTTCAATTCAGCCTCATTGTCATCGTTTATGTTAGATAATGCATAGAGTGGGATAAATATTAAATCACCTCAATGCAAACACTCCTCCGCTCTCTACTGTTTGCATTGAGGTTTCAGCTTGTTTTATTGACTGCATTGTGTGTGTGTATAAATAGTAGGCCTGCAGTCAACAAATGATTGTCATGTACTTTTCCATTTAGTCTATAAAATGTCAATGTCTCCTGTCCAGGGAGATGTTTTCAAATTACCTGATTTATTTGACCAACAGTAAAAAACTCATTCAATTTAAAATGATAGAAAACAGCAAAAAGTGGAAACTGTTCATATTAGAGGGACTGGAACAAACATATCTTTGGCAGTTTTCCTTCAAAATATATTTTTTAATAAATTGTTTTTTTTTTCATCTCTGATAAATAAATAAGACATTTGAAGATGTTTGGTAATAGGCCAGCACAGGGTGTCTGACCAATCAGCAGCAAGCGTCAGCTCATCAAGGCCTCTTGCTTGTTACTTATGACAGTGAACAGACTTTTCACTGTTCAGTTTTCCTGTGTTGGACCTCTGGAGGTTATGTGTGTAGCTCAGAGCACTATCAGTCTACTGGTTAGCCAACTAACCTGCGGTTTCTAATACATAATGGAACTATAATTACAGCCATTGTGTTCCTCCGCCAACCAGTCCAGTTGCAGTCAATTTGCATGTGAATGGTTTACTTATGGCCAAAAATGTGTTCTGTCGACTCTACAGAAATGTAATCTTTCAACTTTACCTGCGCAGCTGTTTGGAGGGGAAATCCCACAGAGCCAAAGTGCCATCAGACGCACCGGAAACCAGGTGGACAGAGTCAGGAGAGAGCGCGCAGATCCTGACGGGGCTGCGGCCAGGATGCTCCATGACGGCCTCGATCTCACCTGTCACCATGGACCAGACCACCGTGGTCGCATCGGTTGAGCACGAGGCGAGGAACTGTCCGCACGCGCTGAAGCAGCAGCAGTGGATGCTGTAGCCATGTCCCGACAGCGGCGAAAAGGGCAGCTCCGAGAAGTCGCGGGTGTTGTATATCCTCAGGGTTTTGTCCCCGGAGCACGTGGCGAGCAGTTTGGCCGAGAAGGCGCACCAGTTGACATCGTCTCGATGGTCTTGTAAAGTGCAAATCAGAGACGTCATTTGGAGAGCCGGACCCTAAAGTTCACAGGGGGAAAGTGAAAATTAAAATCATCAAAGTGGTTCTCCTGAATCCAAAAACCTGAACCCTGCAGCAGCTACAGCAGTATTCTCTTCTGGCCAATTCACCCAGCAGTTATGTAAAGACTGAAGAGGAGATAACTCTTGTTGTATTCATCCCTGGGTAGTTCACATCACGTTCTCAGCCACAGATATTATTAACTCAACTCTCTAGACTGTAAAACCAAAAGTTAGGCCTGCCTGTCACTGTCTGTTTTAATTTGACACGTTAAATCCTCAGAAACTTAAATCACTGTTTTCATTTGTCAGATCTTCAGGGAGTCTCAAGACCTCCTTACTGAAGTCTGACTGGAGTCTACAGCTCTGTCCTCAACGTCAGTGACCTTTAGTTATCTGACCCTAAAAGTATAACAACACAATCAGATCAGCAATCAGGAGAAGATCAACAGAACATTAACCGGCAACAATTTTAATGATCAATAATGTTTAAAAGTAACATTTCAAAACATGTTTTGCTGGTGCCAGCTGAGGGACAATATAACAGACATTTTTCACTATTCTCTGATATTACAAACAAAATGACTCATCAATCAAAACATTAATCAGCAGACTAAAAGATAATGAAAATAATTAGGTGCAGTCCCAAATAAAACAGCAGATTTATATTATGTGTCTAACCGTCTGTTGTTTGAGCAGCACTTCAGAGCTCATTTAAGTTCAACAGCAAATCAAACAAACAAGGAAAATCCACCTTGTTTTTTTCTTCTCTCCTATTGTTTTTCTTCAAACCTGGAAAACAAAAACATCTGTTGGGCTGTCACATCTCCTCACTAATCAAAACCAGCAGACAAACAAACTATAAACCCACAGAGACGCTGTGGATCCTGTAGCTAAGGCTGGAGCTAACGGTGCATCAGAGCAAAGACGCTACTTTCTACTTCATGTCGTTGTCAATTATTTTTCACCGGCGCAGAAACAAACTGTGGCGGAATAAACAAACAAACAAACTCAGGCGACAGATAAAGTGAAATCTACTTGTAACGTTGGCTACATTTTACTACAGCAGTGTTTCCTACCTTTCTCCGTCGCGTCGTCCGCTCACCTCAGGTTTGTTTACTTCCTCATCGAACAGCTGACCATGACGTAATAGCGGTTACGTCACCCGCATTACACCGCGTTATTTTAGTCAACCATTCATTTATTTCAGTTTCTTTAATTATTTGACATCATTTTACCAGCTCGTTTATACGTGTCAGTTCTCCTGTGCTCATCTATGTGTTTCTAAAGTAGCCAACTGTTGATTCTAAAAACACCTACTGCCTCTGACATCTCTCTGATAGATGTTGGCTGTTTTTGAGCCTCATTATTATCTTCATCACTTGCATGATCACCTCTTTACTCCTCATGTTGACAGACAGCTCCACTTCAGTCTAAGTGGCAGCTCACTCTAAATCTACTGAGCCATATGTGAGATTTTTTGTGTCTGAACTAAAGTTGAAACAACATCCCAGAAAGATTAGTGAACATAAGTGAAGGGCTGTATTTCTCACAGACTTATCTCAGTATTGATGTAAATCTTCTCAAATTAAAGCGGACACTTGAAACTTTAATGTGATATTTATTGTGAAAATGCTGAAGCACAGAGCCTGAGGAATAAAAAAATGCGTAACTCTCTAAATACTGTAATTGTTGAGTGTAATGAGTGTAATTGTTCTTTTTTGTTGTTTTATGTTCAATAAAGGAAAGAAAAAAACATGAAAAAACACTTGAAGATCTAATTTCCTTTTAATTCAGTTCATGTAAAATACTGGTTAAATATTGACCCTCTCTGCTGCATCAGCCACAACACAGATGAAAGTGTACGTTGTCTTTTTTGGGACTGTACCTTAGTTTGGATTACACTGTCAGACATTTCCTGCCAATTCTAAGCTTTGTTTTTAATTTGCATCATTTCACTGCACAGCTTTAGGCTCTTTAAAACATTTTAATGCACCAGTCTTGCTATTTGTTAGCATTTCTGGAGGAAGTTATTTGATAATAAGACACACTATGAACCTTTGACTGTAAAGCTTGAAAAACCAAGACCTTGACACCATGAACTCAAAATCAGGTTATGGTCATAAATGCATATCAGAGACGCAATGATTTGTTTATTAATCGTTCAGTTGATTGACAAAAAATAAGATTTGATCATTGATTACCAGTATTGAGTCATTTTTTGAAAGAATATGTGGATATTCTCTGGTTTCAGCATCTCAAATGTGAATGTTTTGTGGTTTCAGTAGTACTCTGTGATGGTAGACTTAATATGTTTGGGTTTTTGATTGTTTATATGATAAAACAAGACATCTGAAGACATCAACTTGTTGATAATAAATAACTATTAGTCACAGCCCAAAAGCATAGTGTTATATGAATGGATTAATCCACAGATCTACCACAATACCTTTTATCAAAAGCAGTTCTGCAGGACAGAATTGAAATAAAACAAGTTTAAGTCATTTACGTTGAAAAACATCCTTTTAATAGGTCCGTGCCACACACTAGTGAAAAATAAAGCTCCTACAAAAGAATGATACTTTTATTCCACAATATCTTAAATAAAGTAACTTCAAGTACTCTTGACTTGGGTACAAAAAAATCTAGCTGCCTCCATCAGGCCACAACACACAGCAAGGTTCAACACAGTGGTTACAAATGGCCTTAGGTCCTCTGTATTGTGGCAGATTACGAGGAAATGCATCATGGAAGCATAACTGAATGCTTGTTGTTCCTTTCTTTTTTTCTGCTATGGTGAGGAATGATTTCTGTGTCACTGTCCAACTTTGGAGGCCTTGTTGGATTGAAATCATATAAAAAAATAATGTTGTCATAAGAATGAAAACTAAAAACAATAACATCCCCTACATGCCCCTGTTGGAAGGGTAGGCACTACCAAGATTAAGGATACCACAGTGTTTGCAGAGGATATGTATATACTGTACAAACAATATTTATGATAATGTTTCATCACGTTCACTAAAATAGAATGCTACAATCATTCTAAGGCATAAACAATATCTTAATATTCTTAAACAATTTTTACACATCGTTCCAAACAAGACATAATATTGACATTAATAAACAGTATATACACATGAATCACCATTGTCTAACTGTTCCTCTGCTGTTCCTGTAAATAAATGCAGTTTTACAGTTTGAACAAATGAATACAGTCCTCTGATGCCCCAAAGCACTGAACAGTGTAAACAGTTTTTCTTTTTTTTTTTTTCTTGGCTTTGTTTGATATTTGGGAGAAAAATTACAACACAAAGACACATTCCTTTTTTTTTTAATTCAAAGCAGTTCAGCTGATTCTTCCTTTTCATAGAAAATGAAGTGGACCTTGATTCATAAATAATTATTACAAAATTAAATACATTCACTATAATACGATTAAATAACAAAAGACTATTTACAAGTAGTGGAAAGTATTCTAGCGCAGACACATCAGTGACAGTTGAGGATTCATTCAGTGCAGTGTTCTGAGACAGGGAATGGTATTGCACTACGACACCCCATTTCTCTGGGACTCTTTGGGGCTTTTATCCCTGTTGTAATAAATCCAGCGCACCTCATGTAATGACTTTTTTTTTTTTCCAAGGTGACATCTTTCTTAAGCACACAGCGGGCTTCCTTATTAAGAATTTGACTTCTTCTTCTTCCATCCTGCAAAGCCATCTTCTCAGTCAGGAAATAAAAACAAAAGTAAAACCTGGTGCTCCGATATGAAAAGTTGAATGGTTTTATGGGGGAGAATCTGAACAGACTTTTAGTTTGTTTGTTTCAGAAGCTCAGTCCAGCGCTTCTCAAAGAACTTCCTCATGTTATGACCAGCTCGACCAATTTCTGAATTGTCTTCATTGAACTTTTCGCAGTTATCAAACACCAAGTTGACGTCAATGATGAAAGTCTCCAGGTTTTGATACCTGAAATAAAAAAAACAAAAACTTTAGGTGAGAAAGTGCAGCTTACATACAGCTGATGTATCACGCACTATTGTGTAACTAAAACTTATTTCCTGAAAAACACTTTGAATTCTGTGCAAAGGCCTCGGAGGTGTTCAACAAACAAAAAAAAAGAACAAACAGAGGTGATGGGAACTCACTGGCTGCTCACAAGCTTCTCACGTATGGTGGAGAAGTCCATCGGTTTCTTGATGACCTTCTTGTAGCCAGGGACTGATTTCAGGTTGACGGGTGTGAGGAAAGGCCATGCATCCTGATGCCGCTCAAGCTCAGCAAGGAGTACCCTGAGGAACACACAAGCACAGACAAAACACACACACACACACAGTAAGACACAGACCAAGAATTTTATTTGTTAGGGAAAAACCCTAAGATCTCACACTGACAAGCTGTCCGGGAAGAATCTTATCTACTGATGCAATCCTACAGTCAATGGCAGCAGCTGTAGGACTGTTTTGAAGAAGGTGATGAATGAATGGAGAAATCAACAGAAAGACAAGTATGAGCAAGCTGGAGGCCACATACCTGCATAATCCTAGGTCCCTGTTGTTGTCTCTAGCGGTCTTAGCTCGCTTCACACACACAGGGTTCTCCTGATTGGCTGCTGGCAGAGCAGGTGAGGCCTCCTCTGTTTTTCTCTTCCTGCTGGTGTCTTTTGCTCCTTTCTTGGGCGTGCTGCTGGCGCTGGCCGAGTCATCCTCTGACACTTCCCCGTTGCCTGTCTGCTTCCCGTTCTTCTTCGCCTCTCCACCTTTCTTGCTGCCTCCTCCGCTGGATGCTACTGGTTTGCTCTGAGGCTTTTTGCTTTTGGGGGACGGACCACTTGCCTGTGCAGAGTAAACAGTGCATTCTGTGAGGCCTGGTGCAATTTCAACTCATAATACAGTGTCCATTTAGACCGATTTATCACACGAATATTGGCCTTTTAAAAAAACATATCAGATCAATTTGTCATATCTTGAGCCACCGATATTACTTAGTTCTTCCCACACTGCATCTACATAAACACATTCTGTAAAGCTTGCAATAAAATCTGTTGTTTTCCATCTTCTCAGAACATGAATATGAATGGAGGGTTTTATTGTCACTTAATGGGATAAATGCCAAATCCATGCTGCAGACAATAAAAGTTGAGAGGAAATGTAATAAAACTTAAGGGGAAATGTAAAATCCCAGTGAGATGAAAATTCTCTGAGCAAGCCGTGTCCTGATGACCTGTGGTTAAGATGCGAGACATATACTGTACATTAAACATCCCTCCCTCTCTGCCCCTTCCCCTTTTTTCTGCTCATCTATCTACAGTCCACAGAGAAATAATGGCCTAAATGCCCAAAAATTAATTAAAAGAGAAGCATAAAATTTTTAGGCATATTCTGTTGACTGATGATAATGCATTATAAAAGGCTCCGATACCTTGGATATGCAGGCCGGGCAGTACCAGTCTCCCTCTGGGATACTGGTGATCTTGGGTTTGTGACAGTAAGTGTGGCAGCCTTTGTCACAGCCATCGCACAGCAGGAGGAGGTCCTCATTATCCCCCTTCTTGCACATCTGACAGTACTACAAAACAAGTGCATTCATTAAAAACAAGTATACACTTTCTGAACGGAGTTTGTTTTTAATTAATGAGGTGGAAATATGTTGTGGTGGATCTTTTTTTTTAATCTGCTTCTTCTCACCACTTTCATGATGGACCTCTCCCAGGCAATAGACTTCTGCAGCTGCTGGATACACATGGCCAACTGGGCAGCGCTACGCACTTCACTCAGGGCCTTCCTCCACACCTTCATACCGTGGGCCACCTCCTCCTCACCGCTAGGAGAAGATAATGAAGAATGATGGGAGGGCGATGAGAAACAAAAACGTACACGTGAATATGTGGGCGAATTTACACAGTATCAGCTGAACCAGCCGCCAACAAGTGAGCAGATCATAAAGAGCTCCAGCTGTGCAGAGAGAGGCATGAGGATTTTGGGGGTGAGGGGCGCTGGGGAGAGGTACACACCGATTTTGTCATGTTAAGGGGACGTTCATGCAGAGAGAGTGAAGGAGTAAACCTGTGTAAGTGTATACTGTATAGTGGGAGCCATGAGTATGCCCATAACCAAGGTTACTGATGCACAACACCATGCAGATGACTGCAGAAAAAATAACAAACAATGCCAGTAAACAATGCCTATATAGGACACAAACTAAGGGGAGCCACCACCCCACCCACCCACAAAGAGGAAAAAAAAACTGCACAAGACCAAAGAAACCAAAATGCCACAAGCCACCACAAAAACCTGCTGTGAAAGCAGCAAAGACCCTCACTGTTTGAGTAATATGGGAAACATAAAGCACACACAGAGAGAGAAAAGGGTCTTAGTGGGAGAGTGGGGAGCTTTTGTTGGAGAAATGACCTACCCTTCCCTGTCAGCACTAGTGGATGGGGCGGGGGCAGGGACAGTGACCGTACCCACATTATCCAGCCTGATCTGAATGGTGGTACCTAAGGGGCTCCTCAGGTACCTTCTCTCGATGTTGCGCTCCAGATCAGCCAGACGTGTCACTGCTATGTCCAGCGGGTTGTCCGGGTGACGCATCACCCCGCCCTTCTCCCCCCGCTCCTCTGGATGCTCCTTGGAGTCCTTGTCTGCCGCCGATGCTGGTGTTGATTTTGTTGGGGGCTTGTGCTCGTAATACACCAGGTCCTCCCGCTCAGATTGAGGGTCCGGATACGTCCAGCCCTGAGAAAGGAAGAAATCAACTGTTCAGACCTCTAAACACACTACTACACATGCTTAAACATATTTTTTACACTACAAGATGTGTAGGGAGAGTATTGTATTTTACCTTGACCTGGAGGCTGGCTGCAGTGACCTTCCTCTCCAGTTCCTCTACCTGCTGCAGCACAGCAATGTCCATCTCCATCGCCTGCTCCTCAACACACCAGCCTCGCACCGACTCCACACTGACCTGGCTCTCCTCCAGCTCACGCAGCTCGATCATGGCCACTAGATGGATGACATGACAGATATCAGTCAGCCTTGAATATACACACAAACACGCTCACCGATGAAAGTAAACACAGGAGCAATGTAGCCAAACAAACACAGATAATCATGTAGTTCAGTCATAAATAATGTAGTGTAAGCAGTGTATTCGGGACTGACAGCACACCAAGTCTTTCTACATGCTCTCAGTTAATGAATTCAAGCTATATGCAGAGATTGCGTGCTCAGAAGAAGTGCTGAGACACTTACCGTCTTTGTGTTTGGTGCAGACCTGGGGGATGATCTCCATGTATTTCTGCATCTGCCTCTGGAGTCCCTTCTCTCTGACACCTCGGCTGTGGAGAGCATTGACTAAAGCCCTCAGCTCCTCGATATCAGACACCCGCCACCACCCCGTCAGCATCTCTGAGACAATGGTTCACAAACAGGCATGTAAGCTCGAAGACATTGAACATACATCACTGTAAAAAGGTGCTTCATTCAGCTATGTTATACCCAAATGAAACTGCGTACAGCAGAGCAGAACATTCCCTAATCCAATTATCTTGGATTATTCAGGCAAGTGAAATCTTTTCAGGCAGGTGAATTCTTTTCAACTAAAAAATGAGGGCTTGATCATGGTCTCAGGATTTTATTTTTCTTTTGTCACTCACCCTCTGGGATGGGCCGAGGTGCAGGGTGGTCAAGGGATTTGGGCATTTCCAAGGCAGGAGAGGGCATGGATGAGGTTTTCTCAATGCGAGGTAAAGGTGATTCACTCTTACTGGAGACACTTGCTGCCGTGTTGCCCTCCAGAGAGTGACCCGGCATGGGGCTTGGGCTGCTGCACAGAGGCAGGCCGGGACTTATCATGCCACTGGGCCAGCTTCCGAAAGAAACTCCTAGCAGTGAGCCACCAGACTTCCCCTGGGGGAGAAAAGAGGAAAAACAAAAGGGTGAGGGAGGTGGAGGGTGAAAAACAGAGAGCAAGGGCTCAGGTGATCTGGTACACGGCAAATATAACAGCTGTCTCGGTTCCAGCCAGCGGCCTCACCTGCAAGGCTGATATCGGGTAGTTGAGGAGGCCAGCTGGGTGGTGTGGGCTGGCGGAGGCTGAGGCAGCAGAAGGGGTGAGAGGTAGGGCAGGGGACGGAGGTGGGGATCTGGGCCTGGCTGGGGTGGAGGATGCCTGAGGAGACACACGGGGCGCTCCCGGAGGAGTCGTAGTGAGGGAGGAGAGGTCACAGGGGTTGCGAGGGAGCAGACTGAACCAGTGCCCGCTCCTCTCTGTCAGCACTCTGAGTAGCTGGTCGTTGGCTTGGAATGAGAGCTGCGGGGATGGAGCAGAGGTTGGGGGAGTGTTCCCTGGGCTGTCACGTAGGGCTGGCAGGCACGGGACAGATAAAGAGGTTGAGGCTGGGGGAGGGATGTTTGTAGTGTCATTAGTGGTCACCATGGAGGGGGTTGTTGCTACTGCTGGCTCAGAGGTATTGTGAGTGGGGGAGGATGATGTTACTGTGGTTGTGGCATTAGGAGTACCCACGGGGCTGCCATTTTGTCTCACATGGGGACTCTCCTTCTTTTTCTCCTCTGCCTTCACAGTTTCTTTGCCAACGTCCTTGCTGATGTCCCGGAGTGTGCACAGTTGGGATACACAGCCTGGTTGCTGGTAGAAGAGGGTCGGGGAGTTCTTCTTCCCCTCCTCCTCCTTTTCCTCCTCTTTCTCTTGCTCCAGACCTTGTGTTCGAATGCTCTGCCCATCCAGGTTGATGGGTTTCTCCTTCTCCAACTCGATCTCCTGAGGTTCCTCTTTGACCTTGACCTCTTCTGCTGCCCTCCTCCTCCTCTGTCGCTCCTCCTCCAGTTCCTCTGGTGCTGCAGGGACACGAGAGAGAGCACTGTTGATGTAGCTGAAAAGTCTGTTAACTGTGGTTGGTATTATAACTGAGCAGATTACTGTGAACTTGCTTTTGGAAGATAAGTAGAGTTGTGTTAGATTATTAGAGCTTACAGATGAGATCTCAAACTAGTCTTAGAGAATTAAGATAAAGTAAAACATCATTAGCATATTTCATTGTGCCAAAACAAATGAACATGCAGCTAAACAGATATATTTCCATCATTTATTTCTTCCTCTTCCTGCAACCTGAAATCTTTTACTATGCTTTTTATTTTACACACATTTTTTGAGTGTGTGTGAAGCATCTTAATATAAAGATTCCTCAAACTGGTGTGTACTGTGCTGTAAATACCTTCTCCACTCTCCATGGCTTCAATGAAGACCCCTCCGCAGTGGGGGAGCACCCAGTACCGGCGGCGGTAGCGGTCCTGGCCATACATCATGGAGCGAAGAGAATGGGAGATCTCAAACAGCTTTCTTCTGGTCTGATGATGTTGCTGCAATGGCAGAAAACATACTCTCTGATTTCAATACATTATTTTGATCTATAGACTTTTAGGAAAACAAAAGACACTTGTGCTACCTAATGTCCTTTTGTAATCACCGTGATATATTGAGCATTACATGCTATGCTAATGAGGTAATTAATTAAGTTAATTAATGCCTTAATTAGCAAATAGTCCTATGTAAGTGTACATGTTTGTAAAATGTACAAAGCACATGGTTGTTTTTATTAAACACTGTAAATTAAAGCACTCAGAGCTTTGTAGTTATTTTGAGTAAACACTTCAATAAAAAATAATCAAACATCTTTCCACAATCTAATAAAATTAACTAGAGTGTAGGATGATGTCATGGCAACATACAGCAAAGCGTATAACCATGATGCAATTAAAAAAATGTAATAAAAAAACAAAAATATTACTCCATGTTTCTGTGGTTTATCTCTTCACATTTGCTCCCCTAAGAGACTTTTTTAATCACAATGTGTCCTGTTTTTTATAATCACACATTGACAGTGTCAACCAACCATGCATTCATTATCTGATGCTTTATAAATTTATGTTAATTGTTAGTGACTTTGTCACAGAACGTGCACATTTTGAAGAACATACCTTGGCCAGCTTCTCTATCTGCTTCTCCAGCTCCTCAATACTGGTGGCTTGGTCAACATCATCCTGAAAAAAAAAAGAAAAGAAAAAAAAGGTAAATGTCTGCAAGAGACCTATCATGATCAGTTTTGATAATGAATCAGTAGGTTGATCTTTTTTTTACCTCATCATATGTCTCCACCTTTTTAACCTTCTTCATTTCTTCCTCCTCCTCATCCTCCTCCTCCTCAGCCGGATCATCGCTGTCGTCATCATCATCTTCATCATCGTCGCTGTCTCCACCCAGTTTCCTCTTGCGTTTGGCAGCTGAGGACGGAGTCCCAACAGACTGGTTCTCTTCCACGCCCATGCTGGCCTCCCTCTTCCCAGTGCGTTTGGCATATATGGTCCTGAGCCTGCATAAACACACACACACAGAGGTTCAGCATGATAGTGTACAGAGAATTTTTATATTATTTTTTTTACGATAAAAGAAAACTCACTTCTTCAGTTTTCCCTCCATGATGATCTTGTCCTTCCTCATGTTTGCCATCTGATCCAGGCTCTTGTCAATCTCGCTGTAAGAAGAAATGCAATCCTGTCAGTTACAGTTGTACATCTGTGCTTCTTGTATTCTCACAAACAGCCAACAAATATATTTAGGAGAAGACAAAAGCTCAAGGCGGCAGGAAACTATCTGCAGCCCAAGTAAAAAGCTTAATAAGCTGGTATCCCAGTGCACAAATTAATACTTGCATAATTTCCTTACAATCAAAAGGACTCTACTGCCAATTACCGCTCCCTACGGAAGCTTTATTAAGTGTTTTCCACTGCATCAATAAAACATACCATTATAAGATAATGAATAACTTGAGTGTTGAGCAATATATAAGCACATATAGTGCATGATAGATGAACATATTGTTCCGATACTTTATGTGGTTGGTGAACAGGAGTGTTGGATTTCTAATTTTGTGTTTTTATTCATGTGAGTTCAGAGATAGTAGTATAGTAAGTAATAGTAGTAAGTATAAACCCATTTTATAACCATCCAACAATATGTCACTGACACAGAAAACAAGTACTATACAGTGATCAACTGGAAAATCCCACCTATCAGTTTCACCTGCCCCACCTACCTGATAACAGCTTTGCTGCAGGCTAACTCATTAGCCAGGAAGCCCAGAATTGAGGCCTTCTGAGCGGGCGTGTGGGCCTGGAAGGCCTTGGTCTTCAGACTGAGGGCCAGAGGAGCCAGATCTGTATTGGCACAATGGGCTCCCATGTACATCTGTAGCACCTCAGACACATTATCCCTGTTGATGCCAACATTGGTCAGGTGGTCTCCCAGCATGGTTTTTGTCTGATAGAGGAGGAGAGGATGAGGAGGAAATAACATTTATGAGCACTTCTTGATAAATTTAAGTTAATTTGATTTCTAAGCTTGTCATTTTAGCATTAGAAGCAATATAATGTGCATATGCATTAAATCACAAGAAAAAAAGCATGTCTAAATTTAACCAAAAATAAAACTATATCAGTGGAAATTAAACAATCTTACATACAATCCAAAGAATTCAGTATTTACTTAAGTAAAAATACTGAAGCACTGGCACTAAAATGAATATGTATTAAATATTAATAAATATTATAAATATTAATATTAAATAGTATTAAATGTAAAAGTACTCATATTGAATGACAGTCTCTTACAATGCATGACTTAGTCAACTTTGAACTAGCTCACCTTTTGTCCAGGCGGCAAACCAGGATCACAGACTGCCAGAGAAAGCAGTTTGACGAGAAGGTCTTGGACTTGGCCCATGCTGTCCCCCACATTGAGCAAGCCCTCCTGTAGCATGCCCAGGGTGGGCACATCCACATTCAAATCAAGCCCCAAAACCTTCCCGAAGCCTCGCAGGAACTGCATCAGCATCAGGCAGTCTGACACGGCGCGACCTGGCAGGATGAGTCCAGGAATCCGGGAGAACTCAGGGAGAGGCTGGACCGAGGGTGGGTAAAGTAGGACTGTTAGTGATTGTTCTAGTTGTATGTGCTACTGTGAGAGAAATAAATTAAATTCAATTTGAACAACAGAAAATTATGATTCCAACAACTAGGCTAAATGGGAGAAAAGCCGTATCATGTCATCATATCACATCTGTTAAGTGTTGCTTTCAAATTTAGAGTAATGATTGCCCATATCCTACATTATGCAGTACTATTCTTTAACCACTTGAGGGCACACATTTCCACAGATAAAAAAGCTTACTACCATGTGTTCTTATTCTAAGTACTGACCCTCAAGAAAATATAATAATAATAATAATAATAATAATAATAATAATAATAATAATAATAATAATAATAATAATAATAATAATAATAAATTTTGTGACTGTGCCAACCTGCTGCTCTAACTCCAAATATTTCACAGCAGTCAAATAAGAAAAGCTGACGCTCACTTTATAATACAATGTATTATTTTCTTTCGTTTGGTGATCTTTACACTCTTTACTTGCACTGACCGGGTGAGCTACTGTCTAAGCTACCTTGTGATCAGACAGACACATGTCTTCATTTGGCTTCTTCAGTTCCCTTGCTATCTCCAGCTCCAGCCTCCGCTGCTCCAGTTTACGCTCTTTGTTCAGGCGCTTCTCATCCCTTTTCTCCTGCCGCAAGCGCTCACGCTCCTAGAGAGTCCAAAATTCAAGGGAGCATTAGGGAAGCAAAGTGTGTGTGTGTGTGTGTGTGTGTGTGTGTGTGTGTGTGTGTGTGTGTGTGTGTGTGTGTGTGCCTGTGCATTTATGTGTATGTGTGTGAGAAAACAGACAAGAAGGTTTACTTGACTTTGCTGAGCAGTATTAGAATTCAGCCTAATGCTGCTGTGCATTCAAAGGAAAAGTGCTTGAGGGCCAGAATCTTTTGACTTGGTAAGTGTGTAGAAAAAAATGAATGAAGGGAAAGAACGCACAAAAAGGAGAGAAAGTGGGAATCCATCCAGGGAATAATGACTGAGGCTCTTTTTATCGAGTGGACTGTATGCGTATTTCTGCATTTATTTGTGTGCATATGGACTACCTCTGCTTTCTTGCGAGCCTCAACAGCCTTCATCAGCATTACATGTTGCCTCCTCCTCTCCCTCTCCTAAAGTGGCAAAAAACAGAGGCACATTAACAAGCACACATTATATATACAGTGCTCAAGGTCGACTGAATTTAGTATGTATTAATGTAAATTTGTGATGCACTAAGTTCAATAGAGGCACCATACTTGAACAAACACAAAACAATGCTTCACAAGTATACACTTTCACATGTATGGTGGAAGCATAAGTGAAAAGTACAGTAGTACAATGACAACCAAAAAGCAACACATAGATGCGATACAAAGTAGATGTGATGACAGGCTCAAAAAGAGAAGCAGCTGGAATTGGTGACGGCGCCTCTAAACTAAAGCTGACACAACAAAAGCAACAAAACGCCGGTTGCCAGAAATCCTCTGACGTGCCACATTGGCGTTACAATCAAAATAATAAATTCAATTACATGAGTCAATGCTAATGTTTATTTGACACATCATTGTAATAACGTTTGGTGAGGGGACGACAAAGAGGAATGGATGGTAAAGAGTGGCTACAAACAGAGCAGTTCCACTTCAGTGGTTTTGGCAGCTTAAGTATTAGCACAGTATGTGACTGCTGAGGATGAGACATCTATGTTGTTCTTTGGTGCATGATACACAGTCTACTGCAAAAGGGCACAGGAATCACCGGTGACTGACTATCATTTTATTTGATCTCTTTAGGTTTCCCGCTCCACCGTATCAGGCTGTCACTCCCTCTGTGATCCACCAGAAAGACACAATTGCCACTATTAGGGCTTTGCCAAGGACATTTCCAGCACATAGCGACTAAAATGGGCTGTTTGTGAGGATCGTTTTTGTCATTGTGATAAACAAAACATGGCTGGATGCCAAGCTCTCTGCTACAATATTTCTATGTTCTTATTGGGTTGATTTATCTACAAATGGAAAACTTCAAAAAGACAAGTTCAAAAACGGACATGAAGCCTGTGGCATTCAGCTTTTTCTAGCTTTCAAATTCATCAAAAGCACAGACTATGTTAAAGGCCATTATGATAACAAACTACAATGCATCAAATGCAGTGCAATTGCATGTTACATCCTTAAATACCAGGATTATTTCATGTATCTCAATTTGCCCCCCTTTCATTGTGCTCTGAGTCAAGGTACAAGGGGTTGAGTCCACTGTGAAACAGATAGGCAGACCTTTAAATTCAGCTGCAACTGTGTATGAGTGAGAAGGGCTACAAGCAAGACAGCCAGGCCAAAATAAAATGCTACACAGAACCATATTTGTCCCCATGGTGGAACAGATCATATTGTTGTTCAACAGTCTATCAGGGCTATCATCAAGCAAAGGTTGGGATGTATCCTCCCCAAACTTGGTGGTGGGGAGGGGAGGGGGGAGGGGGTCTTCCTGGAAGTGTCTCCACCATAAAGACAAAATGATTCTTGGTAGCTGTTTTCATTCTTTGTGCAGAATACAGGAACGGTGAATGACAGAGAGGCTGGGATGGGGCAGGTTAAAGTCCAGCACTCTGTGGACTGCAGAACAGATGCACGGACGAACAGACACAAGCTCAATGTCTGGGCCAAAATTGTCAAGCACTCATGGGTAACACAGGCTACTCCAATACAACAGTTAGACAATGTATGTGATGGATGGAAACTCCTCGAGTGCACTTTTCAGACAGTGAGTGTGGATTGGCTAGCAGTCTTTGCAATGCATTCTGAGTAGGAGGGGTAGGAATGGGGGGAGGGGGGACAGAAGCTGCCTGGCCTCCGTGACAGGGTCAGTTGTCCCTCAGGACGAGCAGATGGAGGCAGCATACTGACTCTTTTTCTCTTTTGTTGGTTTTGCTGGAAAGCCATGCAGAAGAATGTAGTATGACAGCAGCCAGTGCTACACTTAATGCATTGCTATGACAACCATAACACAACCAGTTACACGATGCAGGTGTTAGATGTACAAAAATAAACATACCCATACCATATCTAGTCTATGCCTCTCCAACTCCTGGCAGAGAGAGTTGGCAAAATATTAAGGAACAGAAGTAATATCCAATACCAATAAGCATGGGGTTTAATAAAGAGAAATACTGAAGACTTTCATTAAAAAGATGTTTGGTCATTAAGCACATTTACTGCATATATACTCACACATGCCTGTATTTACATGTACATAGATGCACATATACCTAATCACACATAAACACACACACGACACATACACGCCTTCTTACTGAGGTTTGAGGTAAATGGTTTTATTCAGCAGTAACTATTACATTCAAGAGGCTGAGCAAGTTGTAGTGAATGCCTACCTGGTGTTTGAGGATCTCTGCCTGCTGTCTCCTCAACTCTTTCTCCTTGAAAGCAAGAAAGAGAAGATGAGAGAAAAATCAATATGCTTCCATAGTGCCAATACCATGAAAATCACTACAGACTGATGGAATTTCAGTCCTATTTCAAAGGGCCGCTCTAATTTTATTGCCAGCTACTTCTTAAGTGGAAAAAGACTCACATCACCGTTGTTCATGTGATTTTGTGAAAAACGGTTTCATGCCACATATGTGTGAATGCTATACTGACTGTAATATTACATCTGTTTCAAGAGTTTGATTAAACATTTAAACAAACCTTTATCCGTTTTTCAGCCTCCAGTATTTTGGCATTGGCGGCCTCTTCCTTCTTTTTCCGTTTGGCCTATGAATAAAAATTAAGGTCAAGAATGAATCACAGAGACAGACACATATCAATCAGTCTTGGGTGAGGACTTTAACTGATTGTTTGCAGTTTTCTGGTTCGAGTAGAGATTTCATGCTCCTGAATGCCAGTCAAATTTGTAAAACACAGCGAATGAATAATGTATCTCTTTAACATGTAATTGTGAAAATGTTGAAGCCTCCCGTTAAGAGTGGCTTGCCAACCGTGTCAACTCAAAATTGATTTAGTCCTGCTAAAACACTTTGAAGCTCCTACAGTATAATTGTCTGCGCCTGCGTATGTGTTTGGATGAGTGTGTGTGTCGAATATGTGTGTGTGCATGGATGTGTATGCATCTTTGCTTGTGTGTTTGTGTGTGTGTGTGTGTGTGTAAAACAGCACCTTTTTTTTTCTTCCTCGACCCACTTATGCTAAACTGTTACTGTTGTCTGATGAAAAAAAAGACTTTTCTGTCCAATTTAAATAAGGTCTGAAGAGGCAGCAACAGCCATTTTAATATTCAACAGCCGTCAACCAAGACCAATTTAGCATTAGTTCCATGTGGAATTATGCCTAAGAAGACGCAACTCCCTCCAATGCATGCCGCTGTTCAGTAATGAGCTTTAGGAAGATTAAAACACTATAGACTGAGGGGTTGTAGCTATCCAGGAATGTTCTGCTTAATCAGAGGTGCTGTTGGATCAGATTCTGTACCTCCAAAATTTGCTGCGCCCTGAGTTCCTTCTCCATCCGAATCTGCTGAATACGCTTGATCTTTTCCTGTTAAAAAAACAAAAAAACAAAAAAACAAAAAAAAACATAATCTCTCAATATTTTAGACACTGGAAAACATCCTTAGATAAAATCACTCTCTAACCACTCTATTCCAATCGGTTTGGGAAAAAAAAAGAAAAAAAACACACAACAATAAGTTTAGTACTAGGAGTAATGATGGTAATTGAAAAGCAAGCTTTAAAGCATCACAAAATAACTATTCAGCATTTCCTGCAGTGCAGACAGGGACTATGTGAGTCAGGACACTTAGATAAGGAGAAAGGGAAGAAAAACATTTGTCAGCACATGCATAAAGTAGACCCACCTGCTGCTTGAGAATCTTGATCTGCTCTTTCTGCTTCCTCCTCTCCTCGGCTGCCATGATAGCTACAAGAGTCAAGTCAGTGTTGTGTCAGAGTCTACAAAAATGACCTACAAAGCTTGGCCACCAACTGCATTCATATCTGAGAGAATTGCAGTTGTTAGGCTTTTATTTATTCAGGAGGTCTCACTGAGGTCAGGACGTGTTTTACACGAGAGCTACATCACAGCTGAGATGACTTGGTCACATGAAACTATCATAACACATGCAAAATTTTGAAGTCCATCAGAGAAATTAATGTCTCTAACTTCAAATAGTAGAAACCAGAAAGATGAGTTTCACCATAATAAGCATACAGTAATAATCAAAAAAACAAAGAAAGCAACTGGTCTAAGAATGTTATCATTATTGATATCAAAAGATTTAAACAGGTCGACCGAGAGTGCAGGACAGTGTTTAGTGGTATCATGCTAAGACCAGGTCTTAACCTTGATTCTTATGACTGGAGGATATTATTAACAGACCTGTGATTTGATCAGTGATTTAAGACAGACAGGACAGCTTAGATATAGGCAGATAGTTTTTAGGTCACAAGTGTCAGCAAATTTATGCAGTGGATCTGAGCTCATCTCCGTATTTTAGCAGCTGTAAAAGTTTAATTAAAAATATGTAAAAGCGATGTTGAAAGCACAGATCAAAATTGTCTTCTCTGGTTTAAATGTATTGGTGCATTAGACATTTCAGAAAATATAACATGCCTGCTTCCAGTCTGGAGTGTAAGTGATTGCTAAGCAAACAGTCTTGAGATTCTGATCTGACTTTTTTTTAGCTCAATGTCGTGTGTAGGAATTTAAATAATGTATAAGCATAATGTTTGAAAACAGTGGCACAGTAGCAATAAAGATTAGAGCAGAAAGAAGATTAAAGCTTATGCTTTAAAGTGATGAAAATAAATATATACATACAAACAAAGGCCCTGCTATCTTTTATACTACACCCATTTAGATCAAAGTGGTCTGAAGTGATCGACTGAACAACTGAATAACCCACTGTCGCCATCTTTACAATCCCTGAGCTTTTGTTAACAAATTTAAAAAAAAAGAGTTTACCTTGCTGCTTCCGAGCTTCTTTGGCTGCACGTGCCAGTGCCTGCTTTTCCAGTTTTCTCATCAGTTTCATCTGGGCGGCCTGACGGGCTATTTCTGCACAGAGGGGGGAGAAAGGTGCTGTCAGTGAAATATTTCAGGAGAATACCTAAAAACTGTTCTAGCCTGACTGAGCACATTTGACTGAGATCATGCATTGCCTCACATAAAATGTAAACAGTATTAGGGACATATACTCAAAGCCATTTTTCACTATGAGGATTAACATATATTTATACAATTTGCCCATTAACATTTTAAATTACTGAAATGTCCAACTGGCTGCCACAGGGTTCTGGTAGCATAAGAAATGACTTTACTTTATAAAATCACCATTAGCGTTGATGTTTTTATCAAAGCCACAAAAGGGCAGAGTAACATTAGAAAGACATGATAACAATGCTGATTGATTTAAAAAAAAAAAAAAAGTATCACATGAAGCAGGTAGATCCAACAAACAAGCATGACAGAAAAAAACTGACTTGGCCATACACAATAAACATGTTTAAAACTGCAACCCCCTCTCTGGCCTCTGCAACCTGAATAATGGCTGCTTGATTAATGATACCCAGACATATGATAAACATATTTCAGGGCTCATTTCCTCCGCTAACCTTGAGCCTCTAGTTTGCGCAGAAGTTTGACCTCACTGGGACTGGGGCCCTCGGGCGCAAGCGGATCGCCAACATTAGGGGGTCGGCCCTTCCTCCGCCGGTTACCTTTGGCACCTTCACCTGCTAACTGGCGCTCGGAATTAGGGGGACGACCCCTACGACCTTCCATGGCCAAAATACGAGGAATGACCTCCTCTTCCTTCAACAAGCTCCACTGTAAACCCTGGAGAGCAGAAAGGGAGAAAACAAAAGTACAGGTGGAGAGATGGGGGGGTGTGTGGAGAGATGTAACAGTGAGTGACTCGTTGACATACATCATTTCATGTGACTACGGAACAATTTAATCATTAGCTAACTGGACTCTGGGTGTATTCAACAGTTATTCTTCATTTTTTAAATGATACATCATTATGTTTTCAGTAAAAAGCTGGCTAAACAATAGATTAAATAAGAATGACTCATTTACTGATCTATCTTTAATCATCTTTTTCAGGTTTTATGTAATCTGTTTCTCTGGCCCCTCAGCAACGCATATATCTATTTATAAGTTTTTTCTCTGTTCTGCTTCTAATAAGGCACACACATACAGTACATCTTCTAGTTTATCTCTCTGTATCACAGACACATAACACAGGATATATCACTGGTCACCTGTGGAAGTAATGTCAGCTGATTATTACATTTCTCCATGCACAGTGAGAGATCTATGAACTAGGACTACTGAGGGTTTTGGTTGATTCCTATCCATGCCCTGATAGTGACTGCTGCATGAAGCTTTGCCTGCCGCTAGATGAAAAGATGAACAGGGATCAGGGAGAGAGAGAGAGAGATGAAAGGCAGTCACCTGGGGTCCTTCTCTGGCTTCATAGAAGTCACCAACCCTTATCTTTGCACTGAAGCTAAAATTATCACGCGTGATGCCACTTATTCCATTTCTGGATAGATACTACAGAAGAGAAAATAATAATGGCGTTGGTTTAGGCAGGAAAAAAATTGCGAAATTAGCGACATTGAAAAGCAACTGGGAGGCACTAGATTGGAGGAAGTCTAAGGTTACAGTGTGCATAGCTGTGCAGTGCTACTAATCATTATAAAAGCCGAGGGACAAAAAAAGAGCAAGAGCTCTCAGGAGAGAAAAACGGCTCTGACCTTGGGGTGCACAATTCAGGCCCTTTCTTATTTATCTGTGGCATTGCTAGGCTTTTTACTGCCTACTGACTGAGTAGCAGTGAGTGAATGTTACCTAGTATACAATTTTTTGTTGACACCACTACAGTCAAAGGTAGTTTTAACAATCAGACTGGTTCAGCTTTTCATGAATCAAAGAAAGAAGATGAAACACTGTAATACTGTACAAATGAGGCCAAAGCTGTGCATCCCAATGCTAAACATTAATCATTTTTTGGTAAAGGGGGAGAGGTGAAAAAAGTGGCACAAGAAGTGAATCTAAGAATATCATCTCTCACTATTAGGGTCATAGAAAGCAGGGTGGGGGGTGGAGTGCAGCTGGAGTGATAGCATAGATAATACACAACAAATCCTGATACCGAAGCATCTGTTTGAGCAATGTGGAGGAGCAGTGTTGCAATTATTACCAAAAATATCCTTCCATAATAAATCATAAACATACCACCCATAGTGTTTCCCACTGTAATCCCTGTCACAAACTCAGCTGCTCATCTGTATGCCTCAAAACATTTGCTTCTGTATTGTGGCTATAAAACTGCAGCGCTGTGAGGACGAGGTACCTTCATCACATCTGGGTACTGCCTTAGTTTCTTGCCACACGGGGCGTAGTAGGCAACCTCGCCCTGTGGCCGTCCAGCCACTGATTTGATTCTTGTTTCTCTACGCCACCTGGGTTTTTAAGAAATAAAAAAGTAGCACAGTGTGTATCATACATTCCTCACCATGTGTGGATATGATGCTGAGAGTGACAGAAAATTGCAACACACTCCAAAGCGAACCACTTCATGAGAGGATTCTTTCTCTTAGCCTCTTGTACATACCCCAGCTCCAGAGGTATCATCAACTCCTTCTCATCCATCACCCTCTTCCTCTTCCCTAAGCCTGTGGAGAGACAGGAGTTCAGCCATCAATTTGATAGCACAACCTATGACTAGAAACCTCACACATACACTGCAGCAGCAGTCAAAGCCCCTGAACTTACCAGTAATCATACCTGGCAGGTAACCAAGGACTTACATGTGTGTGTGCACACTGGCCTTTCGAAACTGCATTTACAAGCATCATGTGACCTCAAAAGTTAACACAATTCCCTGGGCTGTTATATTGAAATGATAAAACTGAAATGTCAGACTGAATAGTATGAACACAGGGGTGACTTTACATCACATGACATTGATATATAAACAGTGTCTATTTAAGAAAAGAATATGAGAAAAGACAACTACCCACATTAGGTGAAAGAGCGGAGTGTCTACTTAGAACATTTTCTCTGATCTGGGTATTTCCTCTGCATAGTAAGAGGGTGGAAATTAACCTTGTTGCTGTGCCAGCTGAGTTGTCAGGGCTCTTGGGCATGCCCCTACAGGACCTCAGAGCTCTGCTTAGGCCATGACAACACACTGCCTTCTTCTGCTTCCCTAAAAGTAACAACCCCTCTTTGGCTTTTTCCAGTACAAAATCCTAAAACCATCTAATCCCACGTACAGGATTTTGAACACATTACCTAACGGAGAGGCTAGGCTGTAGGAGGACGAGCCCGGAGAGCTGTGATAGGCCAAGGCACTGGAGCTGGTGACAATGGTGGGTGTCTTGATGACCTGTAGGTTGAGAGGGGAGCAGCTGGTGGCGGTGTGATTGGTTGAGGTGTTCAGTAGTTCTGGGCCTTTGGTTAGCCTGCGGGGAGTCATCTCCTTTTTAGATGATCCAGATGGCAGCAGCTTCAGCTCCTTCACTTTCTTCCCGGAGACATCACTGTCTGAGTTGCTGTCAGACTCTGAGAAGGGAAACCAGGACATAAAGTGGGCTTTAGCAAATTGTGAGAGGCATTTTTAATTTATTTTGGGCATTTTAAAAACCAAATGATTAATTTGTGACCATAATTAAAATAATTGTTAGTTGCAGCCCTGATGTTAATAATTTAAGGTCAGGTCATAATGTGTAAAAGTTGTTTTTACTCCTGAACATAGAAGGTACAAACCTGACAGACTATCATCTGAGTCCTCCTCGTCCTCTTCCTCCTCGAGATCATCGTCCTCATCATCATCGTCATCTCCTGAGTCGTCAGATTCCTTGTTGGCAGGGAGACCTGCTGTGGGGTTACATGTCCCAGGGATCCCTACTCCAGGAATTCCAACTCCAGGGATGCTAACTCCAGGAATCCCAATCCCGGACTCTCCTCCACGAAACAAATCTACTAGAGACTGTACCAGATGGTTCTGAGAGAACCCCTTCCAGGCAGCCAAAGGGTCTGCTTGTCCCTGTCCCTGTCCCTGTCCCTGTCCTTGTCCCTGTCCCAGCCCTGGTGTCTGTCCCTTACCCTTGGGGGTCTTGTTCTTTCTAGATCCATGGCCTGTGGCATGGGGTGAGGTAGTGGGGGGCTGTGACGGAGGCCCAGCCTGGGCGGTTGCTTGGGTCCTGCTCGCCCCTGTGCTCAGATTGACAGGCATCGCCCCGGCATCGGAGTCGCACTGAGGGGACTTGCCTTGAGAGGCAGAGTCTTTGCGAGGTTTGGTGATGAGGGCCAAAGGTGTGTCCTGAGTGGTGCTTTGGATGATTCCATTGGGGTGGTGGGGTTCGGGGAGGCCCAGCAGGGCACTCGAGAGGAAGAGGTTGGAGTGATTGTTTTGGGGTGGAGGAGGCGGAGCAGGTGGCAATGGCGATGAAGACAGAGACGTCCTCTTGGGAGACTTGTTTGGCCCCTGCTGCTGCTTCTTTAGCTCAGCTGGGAACGTCTGCCCTTGGGACATGAGAGTCTGGGAATAGAGGAGGAGGAGAGAGGGAGAGAATAAGGAGAGGCAGGGAGACAGGGGGAGGGAGGGAGAGGGAAAACCAAAATGGGAGGAACAAAGAAAGGTTAGAAAAAAATTAGAAAAGAAATGGGACAAAGTGGAGTTGCTCTAGCTGTCAGTTCGTATCACTGTTGATTGTTTGAGCAGGTGACAAAACTACAATGCAGAACACTGGTACAGTTAACTGTGTCTAAGCTCCTTTCTGGGAAACAAAAAGAACATAAATGCAATAACCAAAGGCATTGTACTGGGCCAAGTTCACAAAATGAAATACTGAGTATCTCTCTAAAATTGTAATTACTTGTCTGCACATTTGAAAAGCTCCATCATCATTATCATCATGTGGCTGGGTATGTTTGCCTTTTTCTTACACTGATGACAAGTTTGGTTCAATCTGTGTTTAAGCAAAGGCAGGTTAGACTTTAACGTTGCACTTTCAACTGGATGTGATATGAAGTGAAACAAATCAATTTCACAGACCATGAAATACAGTAACAGTGCTGAAACCACAAGGGGAATTTAGCTCGTTGTAAACTTCTCTACACTGGTAAAACAAGAAAGGGGAAATGATTTTCACAGAATAAGCTGATCTCAATAGGTTTAGCTTATTGATTATTGCACTATCATTCACATTTAACCTAGAGAAAATGGAGATCTGTGTAGTCAAAAGCAAAGGAAAATGCCAGTTGTAATAGCGTTTCATCTGAATTGCCCCAAAACATAAATAATACAGTAGCATGTGTGCACAGCCTGTCTGCCTCAGAGTGGTAATGAAACTAGCATTTTATCAACAGGCTAATCTTTGCAGCAGTGGAGCTACTGTAACCAGTGTATGTCAGTCTGAAATTGTAAATACTTGGAAAACACATAGAAAAACTTGATAACACATAGATCATAGAGCTTGATGAGCTTTGTTTGAACATGATACCACATATTTGGCCTGTAGCAGCTTTAAAGTTCTGCTGACACAATGTATGGACACTTAGACCGACAAGAGTTAGATATTAGAAAGTGATGTGGTAATCAAATAAACCAGTAAAATACACAATCTGGAAAAAAACTTGACATATGTACATACTAAATTAACACCACACTTCGTTGTGCAAGGGACTTGGCACTTCTTACAAGGCTGGAGGGTATTAGAGACAAAGGGTTGCACAGTGCATGTTTCGAACATTTCTAGTCTTCAGTGCACATCAGTAATTACCTATTTGTACAAATCTAGTCCTTAACTACTGTTGACAATGACAGCACCTTTCCTTAATCTAAAATCTTTCCTCTCCCACGGTTAGTAGAGGAACTCAATACTGTCACGCCAAACGTATAAATATAAACATCCCTTGGTAATAACTATTAAGACATCTAAATAATGTTTCAGTTGTTTTTCTATGTCCAATCCCTGTGCCCTACAAGTTTACTCAAATGAGCACTGCCTCCTAAATCAACTACACAAAACAAAGATTCTCTCTGATGTCCAACTGCAGTTGTAAGAGTTTGCTCAAGGCCATGTTATAATTCTAAAGAGGCCTTTTGGAGCATGATACAAAATCCCAGTCTCTTGTGAATGTAATAGTAAATATTACATCATTTTGTAATTGAGTGTGCAGCTTCATCAGTAGAAGGTCTGCAGCTGTCTGTGAGGCTGCTTGGAACTTGTGTTAAATAAATGTGGCAAATGGTCACCAGATTAAAAGCAGAGCTGGTTATTGTGTAGTAGTGATGAAGGACAAGAGAGAAATATAACTACTCAGCTCCACTGGATAAATTCATTACTGTCAATTTGTTGGGAATAACTAAAGCAGACTGTGCAGCTATATATTTTTCTTGTCTTCATCTCACAGCATATTGTGCACATGTGTAGAACTGTGTGTCATTTCTGTGGATATGATAAAAAATAACATTATTCAGCTGCTGTTATCAGGTTGGCTTACCTGTTTGAGCCGGAACTCATTGATCTGCGCAAGTGAAGCTTCCAGCAGTTTCCTTTTGTTGGATTTGGCAGCGCCAGGAAGAGCGTGCTGAGGTGGCTTCAGCGATGACTTCTGGGAGCTTGTTACAGATGAGGTCAAACCAAAAGGTTTTGGGGAGGTAGACAGTGGGAGAGTCGAGTGGGGGGGGGAGGGGACGGAGAGAGGCTTAGGGGAAGAGCAGAGTGAGAGGGGCAGGTGCTGGGGGGAGGAGGAGGGCAGCAGTTTGGGAGGTTTGGGAGAGGCAGTGCTGGAGAGCGCCTTTGGGGATGTGGTGAGGGCTATGGGGGAGGAAGATGGTGAAGACTCCCTACGGGGCTGAGTGAGGAGTGCCAGGGGCTTTGAGTTGGCAGCCAGGCCAGTCGACTGAATCACACTGAAGTGTTGCTGTGTCCCCTCTGTCCAGGACCTGGAGCCGTGCAGAGCCAGCGGTGAGGTTTGGGACAAGGCAGGAGGGGAGACGGAGCAGGGTAAGGGCACAAGGGTTGGGGGGTTGGAGGAAACCTTCTGGGTTTGTTTATCTTTCTTGTCATGGGGATCCCCACAGAGTGGTCTGTCAGTCTTTGCAGTTCCAGTGCTGTGTATCAAAACCTGGTAGGAAATAATAAATTGTTAGAACAAAGAATAGCCTCATGGTATGATAATTTATTTTAATTCATTCAACATTTTGGACACTATTTCAGTGAATGAAGGCCCTGGGCATCGAGTGCAGTCAAGTGCCAAAGTGGCCGAGGGCATGCAGGCTTCCTGCCGTACATTCATACAAAAACAGACCTCTCTTTCTCTGTGTGTTATCATTTGAGTTCAACAAGAGGCTTTTATTTTCCATTCTTCTTTACCTTTGTTTTCTTCTTTGTCCGCTTCTCAGAGTCAGACACTTCGCTCTGTTTGTCGTCTTCTTCGTCATCCTCATCGTCATCATCATCGTCTTCGTCATCCTCTGCTAGGTCTTCCAGATCACTGCTGAGGGACCCGTCACTTGAGCTGTCTGAGGATGTGCCGGATTCACTGTTACTTGCCACAGAAGTGTCTGCTGGCTTCTTTCGTGGCTTCTGAGTTTAAAAAATAAAATAAAATTAAGAATGAGATTCACTGTACAATGCATCACTTCTTTTCAAACTGAGGAGTAAACAAAATCTGGGTACTGACCTTCTCTTTAGGTTTCTGGATTGGCTTTTCCACCAACTCTGCTGGATTGTTCTGAGGGCTGCTACGGTGACTATTAGAGGGGTTTGAATTTTTGGTTGGCTTAGTCGATGCCTGAACAGGAGCCGGACTCGCAGAAAAGCTTCCTGATTGTGTGGTGGGAGGACAGACCCCGCTGCCATTCACTGCTCCATTCACCCCTAGAAACACAAAACAGATTTTCTGTATTACTAATCCGCTCCATATTTTCTGAGAACTTTGCTACACAGGATAATGAAATATCTGGAACTAAATACAGAATGGAATAAGGCTAATAAAAATATTGATTTATACATGTATCTCATCAAACATGCCAGCTGCGCAAGGCACAAGCCCAACATGAGCAGTTTACATAATAAAAGATAAATTAAAAGATACTGTGAAATTAAAAGAGCGCAAGAAACAGAGATTACGAGAGGGAACGTGAAGGAAGGAGGGGGAGAGGGAGGTTGACAGAATCACTAAGTGAGGACTGAAAGTCATTAAATCTGTCTTGAAAAGGAGAAATCTCATCACAGGACACAGACATAGACACAAAGAGAGACATGTGGGAGAAGAGAGATAAAGGGTAGTTTGTTTATTTTCAATGCAAAGTGCTGTTACCTCTCAGAAAAAAGTCATTAATTACTTCACATAGTTCAACATACATAACACACCTGATAAGACGGTTTTGTGAACTGTATGGATATGCTGATGTTTCATTTTAAACAAATGTGAGGATCAATGAATGGGTCCTCTGTACCTTTAGCTGGGGTGTGGCTGTTCTTGCCTGGCATCCTGATCTGAACAGGACTAGCGCTGTGGTTGGGCTGGATGTGAGGGGTGAAGAATGGAGGGAAGCTGATGAAAGAGGGTAGAAAGGCAGCAGCTCCTCGTCCGTGGGCTTCAGCAGCTCGCCACCACTCTGTTGGAAAGGAGAGGAGAGGAGAGGAGAGGATTAAAGATTCATTGCCATTTAGCCAAATTCTGCCCAAAATTCAAAAATTCCCCATCTTACCAGAAAGGGCTCCTAGCTGGGGGTGGGTAGCCAGAGCAGCTGACATTCCCAGAGAGCCCAGGCCTCCAAACTCAGGCCTGCCTGCTCCGGCAGTGTAGAGGGCTCCGAAGGCTGGGTGGTTGACCAGAGGGAAGGCACTTGACAATGTGGAGCCAATGAAGGGCTGCTCTCCTGCTGCTCCAAACAGACGGCCTGAGATAGAGCCAAACCAAGTAAGACGTGTTCAAATGTTTTCAAATGCAATCCATAACAGATAGTTGTGCATGGCAGTACACTGACCAATGATACAAAGCAACAAGTGAAGATATGTTCTCAACTTTTGACTGATTTAATTTTAAATTGATGCTTTTTGCAGAATTTCAGCAAATCTGTGTTTCTTGTTGACAGTTATTAGTATTTAATAGCATTTACTTGTTTCAAGCTACTGTTTCAGTTTCAGATACTGACTAAACGCTCCTATATCACAGGAAAAGATGAATTCCATACAGGAGCTGAATTTTGCTTTGAACTCTGGAGTCTAAAAATACTCACTTATGACTTTATTTTATTATTTGTACAAATCTAAAAATCTTTTCTTCCATTAAGTGCAATGTTGACATTACTGTAGCTGGTATGACAGTTGTTTATTGCACCTTTAGCACAACTCATTGCCCCCCTGTTAGTTTTGCATATGTTTATTTGTGTAGACTGCGAACATTGTTCTCAAATTACCTCTTCGAGCTCGTGATGTAAGAATCGACAGGGTGTAAAAACTAGATTTAAATGGCTTTTGAAGGTGTCGCTTCTTATCCACCTGACTGTAGAAGAATTAAATACAGAGCGGCCGTCTTCTATTTGTGTAAGAATTAACTTCAGATTTAGCTTTCACTGAGTGCACACTGCACCTAATTTTAAAAGGCAGCTGTTTCTGAGCATAACAGTCTGACTATTGCATCAGAATGATGCTTATGTCTATACAGTAAAACATTCACATTGAAATTGCAGAGTATTTTGTCATAATCCAATTGCAGCATAGAGGCATTTGTGTATTGATATTTCCTCAGTGTCAGAATATGCTGCACAGTGACAAGGACTGGATATTCTTTGTGAGAGAAAGGAAGTGTGTGTGCATAAGGTGTAAAAAGCTAACTTCCTTCTATCCTTTTGGCATTCAATTTCAGCACAGAAGAATACTTCATCAACATCATCATCGTGTAGCGTTTTCCTGAGCACAATCATTTCTGGCAGGGGCGACTGCCACGTATTACCTCCTCCCAGAGTCAGATGCAATTTGGTGTGAGCATATTTCATGCAAATTCAATTTCTATTCCAGAAAAGGAGAGCAAGCCTGCTTGATGCCTCTGCATAAGCCAGGTAATACACATGCAAAAAAAAAGAGAAAGAAAAAGTGATGACTGAAGAAAAGGAAAGTGTTGTGCACAATGCAGATGAAAATGTCAAACTACTATACACTTGCACATACCACAGAAATGTAAAACAGAGTGACACTGGAGCAGTGTTTTCTGAACTGATACAGTCCAGGATCTAATTATCCAGAGGGCGACTTTACACAGCAGAGCCAGTTATGTATGCTCTACACCGAAACACTGAGGAAGACTATAAATGAACACAATTTTACAGATGCATCTCAGAGGCTATTTTTAAGTGAGAATCAAAACTGTTTGTGGTTATGCGGCAAGAAACAAAACCTTACCATCATGCCAGCAGTGTGACGTATGAAAGTATAGCCCTTTGTGTTGGTTTCAAGGCCCCTCACTACCACAAGACAGCAAAGTCTGCCTTTTGAATGTCATTAGAATATGCTGAATATGTAGAGCCCGCCTTGCCAGAGTCAGCTAGCGGATACGAAGATAAACGACTGCAATGCAACCCCCAGAAAGGCCAGCCACAGCATTCACTTATGCCTGGGGTGCCCACCTCTCCCCCACACACACCCCCTTTCCTTTCTAGGCAACACAAAGTGACATCTGCAAATGCCTTTTCAATATTAATGCAGGCTTCCAGAAGGCGAATAATTAAATCTAAAAATTTAAAGCGAGAAAAAGAAGCACGGGAAAGACATACCTAGGATTACCTACTCTCTCTTCCTCCACTCTGTGTCTCTGTCTCTCTCTCCCGCTCCCTCGCCCTCTTTCTCATTCTGTTTCAATCCTTCCTCCTCTCTGACAAACTGCACCGCCTGCTTTTTTCATGTTTGGATGCTGCCGAAGGGGGATTAATTTGTTGTTTGTTGCAGTCAATCAAATTTCCACAGACAGATTTAAGTTAATTGCATCCGTGAGTTGATCCCAGAAGGAGAGAGTGCTACAAGCGCCGATCAGCTTTTATTCTCCAAGTGATATCCTCATCAATGACACATGTGCGTGCACAGACATACACACACAGGCATGCGGGCAAGCACGAACACACACGCATAAACAGAGTCCGTGCTCATTTTTTACATTCTTCAGACTTTTATTTCTCAAGTGTTACTGGCACATTGGCAAAGGACTTTGAATCAGCGCCTGCACAGTCTGTGATGATACTATATCTGTGCAATACGTAATTACTGATATTACTTGCACAATATACTTGACACATTCTTGTTGTTCCGATTGAGAATGTTTTTCCTATTAATTATGTCACTTGCATCAGGGAAAGTGAAGGCATAAGTTCAATGTCATTTGTATATATGTGTATATATGCTGAAGTTACAGTCCACACACCACACCAAACTAGGTATTGTATGAAATGGAAAGGTATGGGCTTTGCTTGATTTCCACAAAGCGCAGCAGAAGTTCAGAGCTAACAGCCTGCCTCTCAGCATTTCATTTGACGCTCAGTCCAAAATCGCTTATCTAGAAAATCTGAGCACACGTAATAGCACAGAGGGATAAGAGGGATGTATAATGCATAAGGAGGAGATGCTTCTAATGGCTTCTTCTTTGGGGCAACATTGAGGAGATGGAGGACAAAACAAGGGGCTTTATTTTTCGCTCTTCCTCTTCTTCTTCCTCCTCTTCCCGTAACAGAGAGAAAACACAACAATCATGGAGAAAGCTGGATATGCTATTCCCTGCTCAGTGCAATCATGGTTTATGTGTGCCTATGCAAGTGTGTGTGTGTATGTGTCTTTGAGCGTGTGAGCGTGTGTATAGTGGGCCAACAAAAAACAGCAAGACATTAAGAGATGAGGAGAAAGAGAGTATGAGCAAATGATTCACTCGCTCTCACAAGGGATATCTGGAAAACACAAAGAGACACAAACACATACACACACATGCACACACACACACACACACACACACACCAAATAGACACACTCCTCTTTGCTTAATGGCTTTGACCAATACATAGAAAGTAGGCTGGATGCTGGACAGGGCTGACTAGACACTGAGTGGCTGACAAATGTTAAATCATGCAGGCAGAGGCGCTCTCTCTCTCTCTCTCTCACACACACACACAGACACACATACACACACACATGCATGCACAGTGTCGTGCTGAGCCTGACTCTAAGGCAGCTGGAGCCAGAGAGCTGAAGGTTGTCAGGAGACATGGCGAAGCATGTGTGTGTTTCTCACACAAAAGAGCCCCCTAATTGTTTGGGATTCATTAATGCAGCAGCTTTTCAATTGCAACCCAAGCTGTCAGGAAAAAAAATCCTTGTAGCTGGGAGAGAGGTGTATTCACACAGGCTGTAAAATAACTGTATAATTAATACTGGAAAAAACTCATTTTTCATGGTAAAGAAATGAGGAGGATTCTGAATGCTATCGAGACATGAAGGTGACCATATTTGGCATGTTTTTATGGTTACATGGAAACTGTTGTGTGCTGCTGTTTTTTTTCTCCTTCTGTACACATGGTTTTTGAGAGACAGAAGATCGACAGAGGGAGGAAAAAGTATATCTTACCAGAGGTGCTGAGGGTGGATCCCAGTGCTGAGGGGCTCGGGGCCAGGCTGCTCTTAGAGTGGGGAGCAGGGGATGACGAAGAGGAGGAAGAGGAGGAGGAGGAGGAGGATGAAGAGGCCGCAGGGGAGGAGGTGCGAGCAGCAGACAGGGTGGGCGCAGGGGAGGCCAGCCGCTCTCCAGACTCCATATCTGTCAAACACAATCCAATCAGCAGGGTTACAATAGCAAAGCACACCCACCCGTGCACACACAAACACACATGCTTAAACACACACTAACGCATACTGTCACACCTACACAACATGCTCAAGCACATGCACGCACACACACAACTCCTGACACTTTTCCTTTCACATCTCACTTCCCCTGAACAATATTTCTATTTAGCCATGCTCACTGGCTCCCAGGCTCTATTGATTCTATATGAGGCTGGAGGGAGGATGACATCTTTAAGGACTCTGATAGCAGACAACGAGGCAAGTTTTACATTTTGATGCAAGAAAATACCGGTGCTGAGAAGGTGTGCTGCAACAAGATCAGTTTTACCAAGCCCTAACTCTGCTGAGGTAGAGGTGGGATGTTTAGAATGACAGAGGTTAGTGAAAACCTCAAAAACAAAATGGACAAAATAAAAAAATGTCACTCTCTCTCCCTCAGACACACAGTGGCACACATTTGCAAACAAACTCTCTCTCACACACACACACACGCCCACCTGTGTTTGACAACCCAGGATCCCTTTACACCTCCTTGATGAAAAGGAATGTCATTTGAATTTAAGAGCTCTTTGAGGCCTTTAAAGACAACATTGCTCCCTGAGTCCTTTCAGTTGGAACTGGAACTAAATGGAGAGGCTTTTAGATGATGGGTGCATTAACCAGCACAGTAGCCGTCCATTATCAGTCTCACAGAGTCACCATGCCAGCCATTATCAGCCCAACCAACAACATAAACCCTCACAAGAAACATTTGGCCATTCTGCAGCCAAATATTTTACTTACATTATTCAACTTTAATCCCCTTTTGCTTACAACTGAGAGCACAATGTGGCTGTGCCCACACAGCTGCTAACTTGTGCAGGCAAATAAATACAAAACAGTGTCAAAACACATGAATTTGCGCACACACGGACGCACACTCACACATTTCAACCCCCACTGCAGACAGACACACACACACACACACAAAATCACCTCCCCTGTCTATCACATCAACCTGACTCTTTTTCTCTCTTCTCCTTTTCCATATCCCTCTGCCTGACACTAATCCAGGACTGAAAATCCCCTTCAAAAGCACAGTTTGCAGATTGTGTTTTACAGGCAGGCTTTGTTATTGTGTCATTACACATAAACAGTCTCTGCCTCCATCTCTCTTTCCTTCCCTCTCTCCTGCCACCCCTCCACCACCCTCCTTCCCTCCCTCCCTCCCTCTCCTCTGCAGTGGGAGCAGAGCCACTGATTAAATCTCTGAGACAAAAGCTGCTATCCTCTGAATATCAAGTATCAGCCTTTCGCCAGGAGCAACACTGACAAGAGAGAGGGAGAGTGGGAGAGGGAGAGAGGGAGAGCGAGAGGCGCAGATGACAAGAAAACCTGCTGCAGTCCACGGGGAGGAGGCTGGTGTGCCATCGGACTTGGGCAGCCATGACTGCCATTGCTGCAGTGAAAAGATGGTGGTTGTGTAATTATGAGCAAGGTCAAAGGTCCTTCGAGTGGCCTCTCACACAAGGTGACAGGATGTGGGTTTAAGAGCCAAATTATCAACCCGAACAACAGATAAATGAACATTACATATTAGTTACAGGAATACATTTCTGGCTGAGTGAAGAGGAAGTGTCGTATTGTAATCTTAACCAAAAACAGTTGCCTTTCTGCCACATTTTGTTGCATGAGTGGCTGTCACACTCTGTGCCCCTTCACTTCGGCTGTCACCCTTTAAATGTCAGGTTTGGGTGAAAAAAAAACATGAAAAAAAGGATTCTTTCACATGATAAAAAAAAAAAGAGTGATTTTTTTTCTCGTGGTTGCTCCTGACAAAAAATGTAAGTATCATTAGAAGATGATGAAAATGGAGAGGAGCTGTGGCCCTTCATAATTATCATAATGCACATGAAAACAAAAGGCTCGTGTCTCAGAGGACGAGCAAGCTTATGTGGTGTCAGCTGGTAAGTGAAGCGGATCATTCCCTACCTTTTCAGAGGAGGGAAAAAGGAAAAAAACAGAGAAAGAGGGAGAGAAAGACAGAAAAATGGATAGAAAGATTGGGGGGGGGTGTTTAAGCAAGACAATACAGTCTGATTTTGTTGTCGAAAAAAAGATAGAAGAAAAAGCAAAAGAGTGGAGAAGATGAAGGACAGGCTGTAAACCATTCCTGTCGTTTCTCAATATCTGCACTTAATGCCTCGCCTTGTCAAAACGTGATGATGTGAACGGAATTGATTTCCCCCCTAACAAACAACAAAAAAGCAATCCCTGCTTTGCAGAGGTGTAAAGCAGAGCTACCCTCCCCCTCATCTCCTCTCATCTCTCACAACCTCTCAAAGGGCCTCTTTCTGGGATGAGAGACGGAGAGAGAAAGGACAGCGGAGGGGGGAAACGACTGCAAGGCAAGTCCATCTTCCTCCGACAACTACAAACTGATCACTTAGTGCAATTAAATCTAATAACAATAATAAGATTGAGCTCAGCAATGTACCACCAAATGCACAGCCACAACAATGATTGCAACAATAATGGAGCGCCAAGGTATTTAAGGATCCAATCCTGACTTAATTATGAGAAATTAAAATGGATTTAGCATCAGAATTAGCTTGATTTTATAGGTAATTAACGGCGCACCACAGTGGCGGTATAAGGCGCGCGTTATAATCTCCGTGAACAGCTAAATCAATTTGACTTGAACAACACCGACCAATCAACACGGAGCGGTGCAACCAGAAACAGCAGGTCTCGCATATGCAAGGAGAGGGAGAATTTATGCTAATAGCTGAACTATGATTTATAAGATGTGTTCCAGCGCCGGAATCACAGTCACATCCGCAAATACAACACAGCACCCAGCTGTCAACGCATGCAGCTAATAGTGGCTGGATGCAATGGCCCTTCAGGAGATAGCGTAGCTATAAACAGCTCTGCGGTTTTATGATTGCATGTGGCCTTCATATAGGAGCCTTCACATGTCAGTATCATCTGAAAGGAGGGCAGAACTGTATAAAGCAGAGATAGAGTGCGTGCATTTGGTGGTGGTGTAGTGGCCTGTGCTGCATGGTATGTGGCCTTACATCATGCATTTGTTTTGTGGTGTTGTATGTCTGTGTTGCGTGTATGTAATGGTGCTCGGTTACGCGTGCAGCGGTTTTACAAAAGACTGCCAATACATGTGCCTATAGAAGTGTGTGTGTGTGTGTGTGTGTGTGTGTGTCACAGCCTCAAACTATTCAACCCCCTATGTGTCTCAATCCTGCCCCTTTCCTCCTCGCCCCTTTAACACACACATACACACACAAAACACACACACACACGTACACACAGTAACAGATGGCTGATACTAACTGAGATAATCCGCCAACAGAGTCATCAGCATGGATCAGTGGTAATCAGAGTGTGGACACAATGTCTCTTCTCCAGCCGTAATGGAAGGAGCGCCTGGCGCAAGAGAAGGGAAATGCATTATTCCCCATGATGCCCTGACCCCATTCAAAGACACACGGTGGCTCCCAGCTCTCTTTCTTTTTTTCTCCTTACCGCAGCCGACAAAGACTGTATCATCGCTGTTTCCGCAACATTCACTCTCTCCTCTGGATCTCTCACTCCCCGCCTTTTATTGTGATCCGCAACTGTGTCACACACAGACCTCTATTTAGTTGTGTCCTGCTCCGAGCAGCTAACAAGACAAAATGTCAACATAGCAAGTGTGTCATGATTAAGGTTGATGGTAAAGAAGAGGATCGGAATGAGTAATTCACCATTAGCGCTTCTGGTTTAATCAGCCTGTGGGAGTCAGTGCTTTCTTTCCCCCTGTATTGCTCAAAACAAACATATTGACTTGTTTTTATATTACCATTTCCAGGAAATGATAAAGTTCTTTCTGAGAATAATAACTGTCTAATATCAAGAACTTCCTCTGCTTAACAGGTGACAAACTGTCAGTCAGGTGTCATGAATCACTCATTACTGAAAGATACTGCGTGTGCGCACACACACACACACACACACACACACACACACACAGAGGTACTTTCTGTTGCCATTGTGTTTGTGAGAGTGAGATCATTGACTCTGAATCATCAGAATCATCTTTTATTTCTGACCCTGTGTATCTGTTGCTCAGACGCTTTGTTTGAACTTCCAATCTCTCTTTGTGTTTGTATATGTTCGTGTGGGTGTGTGTTTTTGTAGACATGCCATGAGCATATGGATGTGGATGTTTGTACTTTGCATGCTTGTTGGCAATGAACACTAACTGAGCGAGATCATCTTGCTTATAGCAGAGCTCACGCACAAGCTTGCTTGACCCCTTTTCTCCTCCCTTCATCCCTCCCCTCCCTGCACGCACACCGTTAGCCAGGAAATGACATAACCAGGCGTCTTGGCAAAAAAAAATTAAGTGACAACCTTTGTCCAGAGTCAAATATCAACTCAGAGAACATTTAAAGAGACAGAATGTACTGGGTGAGATCACACTAAACTACTGGTTGCAGAATGTGAAAGGTACTTGCAGAAATAGTAAGGCTGTTGATTCATCACTTGGTCTTATAGAAAGTCCAAAATTAGAGAAAACTGTCCATCAAAGTCATGAGATAATGTCATTGCTTCTTTTGCCCAACTAACAGTCCAAAACCCAAAGATATGAAGTTTATTATCACATATGACAAAGAAAAACAGCAAATTCTCACAACTGTGAAGCTGGAGTCAGGGGATATTTGTTAAATGAAAATCACTTTATTAATCAGTGAATTGTTCCAGCTCTGTTTTATTTGGGTTGTTGCAGCACTTCATGACACTTTGGAAAAAGACCTTAGTGGAGCAAGTTTTAAATTCATGAAATAAAAAAATCTATACTGAATCACTGAATCGTGATATTAAATAGGATATTTGCAGAACTGCATAAGTGCTTCATAGACTGCCTGTGGATTGAGCCAAGGCCTGAAAGGAGTACAAAGAGACAGCATGCCCCAGTGTGGCCTGTCTAGGTGACAACAACTAGAGTGACTCAGACCCCTCCCTCGGCTCTGCTCCTGCCCAGTGACAGATGGCAGAGCAGGGCATGTTGGGGATGGGCACCATCTCTCACCCCGCCTCAGCTAGCCTTGGCAGTGGTACTGGCCACAGGTCTTATTACAGCCACACCACTGCCTGCCTGCCTGCCTGCCTGCCTGCCTCCATGTAACACTGGAGCTTACCACGCTAGAGCTGCTTACTGCCTGCCAGGGCAAAAAGGTAATGATATGGTCCTGTGTGTCGCAAATAGTAGAGCGTGGCGTTAGCATTGAAGAGTTTCCAGCTTCAGTATTCACTGGTCCCTGCCGTAACAGACACACACACACACATATGCGTATCCATGTCGCTGTAAGAGGCTTTAGATAAAATATAAAACCAAATAGCACGCCACACGCATTCTGTATATTTTTGAAATGACAAGAAATCAGCTCTTGCCAAATGGCTTTATTTGCCTTTTCAAGCATACTGTAGATGCCAAAGGCTGGAATCAACACCCCTACTCACCATCCGTCTCTGCTGGGTTCCCAGTGACAATAATGTGATTTTGGGACATGGTGATGACTCGGTGGAGAGGAATAGGATAGGCTTGTCACTTGTGTTTGATGTCAAACCTATGTGTGACAGAATAGTGTTACTCAGCTCAACCAGACATAGCACTACTCCCATTTCCTGGCCATAAATAGAAGAGAATGAGCCGGTAGTGAGTGTGTGTCTGTGTGCTTGTGGTTGAGAAAGAGTATCCGTACGTATGTGTATCTGTGTGCACACGAGCACAGTCATATGCACCATTCTAAGTATCACAAAGTAAGCTCAATAAAAAAATTCCCCATCTCTTACGCTCATTCGCATCTGCATCCAGCCAAAGCTAATTATTCTCCCCATGGTAACCTAGCAGGGTCTTCACATCAAAAAACCAGAAGTGTGCATCAGGCAATCATCCCTGATGAATCTGCCCTTCTCCCTCTGCTAGCCACTCACACTCATCTGCCAGTCTCACTGCTCATTACGGTTTTTCTGCAGACTGAACCAGATCTGCTCACCACTGGCTGCGTGTGTCTACAAGAGTCCATAATGACTTTGGAGCAGTTTGGAAGCGCACAATAACACCATCTATGCCTCAGAGAATAACACATACATTCACTCACACACACACACACACACACACACACACACACACATGTAAGATGCATTGGAGGCAAGGTGAATAGTAAGCCAATGCCCGTTAAGGTTAATTACCATTTAGATTAGAGACTATAGTATTTTACATTTGCTCTAAAACATTTTTTTGCAACAAAGCTTCACTGTATGTAACTCAATGCAAAGAGGCAAAGTGATGATTTGCAAAAAATTTACCCTGAGGCCTTAAACACTGAGCTTAGATACTAGGTGCGCAACTCGCTTCACAAAATACATCCCACATATTGAATACAGTAACTTAATTTTCCCATATTTAACAAGACATTTGCAGACGTTTGCACAATTCTGCAGCCCTAAAACAACAGAAAATGCATTCTTAATTATGTCTCATTACTTAAAGTGACATAGCCCAGGTTAGTAGCATTACAGCACTGTAACTGCTGTACCAGTACTTTTGTGTTTTGTGTTAACAGAAAAAAAAACCTTTAGAGCAAGACTGAGACAGAACTGAGAAGCTACAGCAAACTGATGCTTTGAAGCAACAATCACTTTGTGTGTTTCAGCTGTAAACATTTTGTTTTGGACATAAGCAGAAATCCAAAACATTTATCCAGTAAATATTCAGGTTATTTAAAAATGTTCGGTGCATTAAATATTGACAATGTTTTGCTTAGTGCTATTTCTATAATTAAAGACTTGATCACTGCATGCCCTGATGCTCATTTCATTAGGAATGATGGCATTACAGCATAAAATGCATTTTATAGTAAAAGTGCTGAAATAATTACAATTGAACAGCAAATATTTAGTACTTTGTTATGAGAACTAATATTCCAATTTATCTACTATCTCATCTACTTATAGTGTCTGATTTTGAGCCCATATCAGGTATCAGTGCAGTCATGTAAAATTACACAAAACACAGTATCTGATATAAACCAACAGTCATTGTTGAGTGTGATTTTGTTTTTTATAAATAACAAGCCTTATTACACGAACTGCACATGTTTAAATAAATCCAGGAAATACAAAAATACCTAAAACTGAATAACAGGAAACAGCATCAGTTATCAGGGAATATCAAGGAAAGATGGAGAGAGAGAGAGAAAGAGAGAGAGAGAGAGAGAGAGAGAGAGAATGAGCACACTGCTCCAGATATGCATAATGCAAATGACATGCATGTCAAATAGCAAAACAAACTGACAGTGACAGAACAATGGAATAGCCAGAGAGCGGCAAACCTTGCTTGAACAATTGTTGGAGCCCCTTCTGTCCGTTTTCCAAGGGAAGAAACCATTAAGAGTCAGTTCTGTTCAACTGAAACTTTACTTGCAGGAGATAACTGATATCACTGTGCAAATGTGACAGAATTCAGATAAGTGGTGCGATGGCAGAAATAGCTTATTCATGACTACCAGTTACAGGAGCCCAGTTTGATAATGTTCCTGAAGCACATAATGTGTTGTTCAACAGAACAGAGGAGGTAATACATGTACAGTCACAGTCCCTAATTTTTACTGCTCCCTTCAGTCACACAAAAATTCACTACCCATATTCCTACTTCACTGGCCAAACTGTCCAGAACAAAGGTTACAGATTCAACCGCTGTAGTGTAACACAGTTTGTGATGATTCAGTTCAATTTAATTCACCATGATGGCCACCTCACAGAACACAATAAAATTACAAACCCTACAGGGTTGAACCATGTCATCTACACATGCTTGTTTATACATGTGTATGACAAAAATTACCAAATATAACAGCTTAGATAGAATTATTTGATTGATGGATTTGTGAAAAATAAAAATACTATTTTTGTTAATTAATCTTTTAAGTCACTTTTCAACTAAAAAACCAAACACTGCCTCTTTCCAGCTACATGGATGTGCAGCTTTTCTTTATTTTATTTAATAGAAAATAGAAAATCTTTGAGGTTTGAACTGTTGGTCGGATAAAAGAAGCAATTTGAAAATGTCATAATGAGCTTAAGGGCATTCTTTCATAATTTTCTGCCATTTTATAGACCAAATGATTAATTGATCAATCAGGAAAATAATTCACAGATTAATTAATGAAAATGATCGCTAGCTGCAGCTCTAATATCAACCATAACATTTTAAAAGGCCCTGATTAATTACCAGAGAGCCATTGTAAAACAACTCCCTAACACATGATCTTGCTATTCTTTATCACATTACCTGATATCACAAAAAACCTGAAATATAATACTGTTTGCAGTTCAGGTGAAGTCATATTTGCTCTTTTGCAGTGGTTCTAAACTTCCCTGGTTTCTGCGACTTGCTGCACAGTCGTGGGCTCATTTAACTGTTTACGTTAAACGAGAAGGCAGCTCACATCTCTGGCTTGATGCTGTGTTTATTATCTCTTCTGCAACTCCCTCCAAACCCCCCACCTTAACACCTTTCTCCCACCCTGTCTCTCCTCTCTCACTCTGTTTTTTTACCCCTTCTATTCTTTCATGCTTTTGCTGAAATCAACATTAATAACACCTGCGTGTAATGACTTCATTAAAGGACCCTGGCTCTAGTTTCAACACAAACAGACAAATGCTAAATGGAAAAACAAAGGCAAACATACACTTCACATTAGGTCGTAAACAGAAGACATGTTAGGGTGTTTGCAGTGGCACACACAATCCACAATGTTGCATGTGTGTTGGTATACTGAAATCAGATGAAGGTCTTAAAAGCTATTGAGTAGTTTCAGAGCAACAATCTGGCAACATAAGCCCTGATGAGAGAAAAATCCACCAGCATTAAACTCAATATGTCAATCACTTGTATTCCTCTGTTCAAACGGGTGCTTTACTTAATGTTAAACATGTGAAAATGACTGGCTGGAAGAGAATAGTGTTGTATTGACAGAGAGAGAGGCAAAGCAGCGGGCAGTCAGCCACTCTGTTCTGCTTCACTGCAACATGGGAGGGAGGCCAGTGTGGACAATCACACACATCACACACACACACACATCACACGCTCACACACACAGATGTAAAAACACATACACAGGCATGTACACACAGGCAAGCACACACTTGCACAAATGCACACACACTGATTCTCTCTCTTCCTCTCGCTCCCTCTCTCTCTCTCTCTCTCACACACACACACACACACACACAGTGCAGCAGGTGAGGTGCCAGCACATCACAGCGCTGCCATTTTTCAGTGTCTTGCTCAGGGAGAAGCGCTCTGACATTTTATGAAGCACTCTGCAGAAATCAGCAGCTTGTAATGGCGGCTGGACTGTCACTCCTTTCCACTCTTCACACACCCTCTATCTCCCTTCCTCACACTGCTTTTAAGATATTATCTCCCTTGATTAACATAATCTAATCAATTTTACAAAATTGGCTTTTAATTACAAAGGGCAATCTCTTCGTCTTACTCTCTGTTTAAGCTTTAAATGGTTTTAAATGGAAAGAAATAGCAAACTAAGGCAAGAAGTAAAACACCAGTGAAAGGTTAGAAAATGCTGCTCATCACACTCAAGTGAGAGAAACGACTAAGATTGATGGTTGAAGGGTATAAATGGCAGAAACAGAGAAAAAAAATGCAAATCATTGGGGTTCACTTTTAAATTGCAGGCTTTCTGAAAGAATATTTTCTAGTCATTTTGACATTATGAATCAGCAATCTAGTAAATGCCCCTACACTTTTGTATGACATTGTGAAACACTGCACTTAGACGCATAAATCTGAAAGCAGTTGTTTTCTCATGTCTTTATTTGACCCTTGGATTCATGGCAGCTGATATTACTGTACGTGTTTACTGGAAAGGCCAGTGATGATTAGAAACACAGTTGTTAAATATGTCCTCTGCATAAAACCAAGGATCTATAGCCATGATTAACTCTCTGGCATGTTGTTGTGCCTGACAAGCTCTCTGTTGAGCAATGATTAACAGCTAGTGACTCTACAAACCACTGCTAGCACATTAACACAATGTTTACATTAGCCAGCCTCTCATTGAAGCCATTACTGCTGTAGCTAAGCTAACAGTCATCCTCGGGAAGCTGGACAGCCGGCAGCCTGTGGCCCGACAATTTACAACGATGACAAAGCTTGGCAACCGCGCTCTAAACTTTTCTCACAAAGTTTCACTCAAGGCCAACACATTTTAGAGTAACTCAGAATAGTATGCCCACAGGAAAAAATGTGATTCAACTTGAAATATGTGGGAAGTGTCGGGGCCAAATCTCTCAGTGTAGGCTACGCTATAAACCTTAAACTAAGCCGATTTCATTAATGTGACATTAGCATTTGTAATGAGAAAAGGGGAAAAAACCCTTGGGACATCTTTGTACTGTTACAAAAAAACACACATACACAGGCCCACGCGCGCACACAGACACGTTCACACGCAAACACAAACACACACAGACACATAAGCCGCAAAATCAGGAACTAATTTACATCCATATTACACAAGAATCACAAAATGCAGCCAAAGCATGGAAGACAGAAAATGTTGTATTTGCGTAGGTTTTATAATGAAATATCAGAGCTTAGTTTATGTAAACCAACTGTGACAGTTAGTAAATCTGTTCAACCTTTACTGATGAACCGAGCAGGTAATTCCAGACAAATAAAGCCTGGCATTCACTCCTGCTCTGCTGCTCCAGACAGAGAGAAGGGGAGGAAGACAGTATCAAGAGCAAATCTTCAGCAATCTCATCACTTTTTTTTAACTTGCCGATACACTTGTACACTTGTGGTTCTCCAGGACTCGGAGCTCATATGATGTGTGACTACACTCCTTGATTCTCCTTCGACAAAACAGTTGCATACACGCGTTCTGTGTGTCCCCTCTCAGACTCCGCAGCAGTCCTGGCAAGCATCTACATGTTGATTTTGTTCAGTAAGTGACTATAAGGTTTTCATTACATCAATACTGAGCTACACATTTCCAAATTGGCCAAAGCAGCTTTAGGACCTGACCAATGGTTCCTCTGTGATTAGTTTAATTGTTGTTTGTGTGAGTCAGTGATGTTAGGACCTACTAGCCTAAAGATAAAGCTTGAAAGCTCAGGTTTTGAGAGTGAGATAATACCCAATAAAGAATGTGCCGCTTTTATGTATATGCCCAGATGACTTTCATGGTGTGTTAGGAGGACACATACTTTCACAATAACTAAATATTTTCTGATGTCTCCCAAACCAATTATTTAATGATTAAATATGACTGAATACGTTACCTTCATTTAACCAAGTAGTGTCATTGAGATCAAGGTCTCTTTTGCAAGAGAGAGACCTGAGAGTAAAGAACAGAAGTTATATATATTCGATGTTATTAATGTTCTTCGATTTGGATTTGTTGTCTTAGATTCTGCTTCTTCAGAAGACACATAAAGTTTTTGTATTTGTGGCAGAAAAACCTGGCAGTACTGACGTGTTAGAGACTATGGTGACAAATAAAAATGTGTATAGCTTAATAACCACATGTCACATGATAAGATGTGATCAGGTGAAGGTTATGATGATAACCTAAACAATGATCTAAAGCTATATAAACAAGAATGAGCAGGAAGGAGTCACTATATTGGTTTATTATTAACAAACATTACAAGCCTGCATGTGTCCCAATACCATTTAATAATAAGCACTAATGACTTGTGTGCCTCTGGGTTTGGTTTGTGTCCAAAAGACTGCTCGACTAGACTCATCATTTCCTTGCTAAGCACTGAAATGCTAACTGACTTCAGTGACATGAAGCTTTGTAATGATGTTTACTGCCCCCAATAATGAAAGTGGTCTATAAACTCAGGATAAAAACAGCTTTTGTCTGGATTTACAAGACTACAAAACTTTTGGTGGGAGAGACATACAACAAAGGTCCCTGGGACGTGTGAGATGGACATGGACTGCAGGACACCCCCCAAATGCTGCATAGTTTCCACCATAAGTTTCAAATTGTGTAAATAAAATCTACTGCTGAAAGATTAGTGTTTGCTGGTTTTATGACAGTGGAGGAAAATAGTTGCAATTGTTGCAATTGGTATTTAACTTGCCAGACGGCTCACAGCTGGCAAGCATGTAACTAGAGAAAAGCCGCATTCACTTGTTTCCAAATGTAGGTAATAAATTAAAGCTAAATGCCAATTCAGCATGCATCAAGAATAATAAATAATAAACAGGCCACTATTAATCAGTTTAACTTTGAGCTCCACTCCAATCTATACGCTTGTTAAAATAGTTGTTCAAGTAGCTTTTTGTGCTTTGATAGTGCTGGAAAAGGTAGGCATGGATGTGTATTGAATTGTTTTTTTTTTTTGTGCCATACACACACACAGACAAGGAGACGTGTGAAAATTGAATATGTTTAAATATTATGAGTGAATCAAATCAAAATGCATCTCTTACACTTTGATGTTACTCATTCATGCATTTTCATGGTTAGAGATCTAACTAACTGTGAAATTTGAAGATTTAATAAGTGCGACAAAAATGGTGAGAAACTTCACTGTATGAAACAAATACAGGAGCACTATGTGTCTGTAAATAGTCTCTGACTAGGCTTAAAAAGAGACCAAGCCAGGGATAAACACAATTGAGTGAACTGAGATTAAGACCAGAGCTGTGCAACATGGTGGTCACGACAGTTTGCCTCAAGGCATGCATAATGTTACTTTCACATGGTTTTGTTCTCTCTTTCTTTCTTTCTGTTTTGTTATTGTGACATCTGATTTAAAGCAGTTCTGAAAAAAAAAGTCCCAAGAGATTCAATGAATGATGTTCACAAAGAGAAAATGTCATTGTCCAATCGTGGCATTCTTGTTTCTGTGCCCCTGCCTACTTTTTCATCATTGTCAAATGACAAAATCAGGACAGGATATGTTTAGTAACACATACAGTACATTACATCTGCTTGGCTTTTGTCACAGTTAAAATTTCAACTGTATTTTACATGGATGAGAGTTTTCATTCTCTGCAGTTTGATGTGTGATAAAATAGGACACTTTTGCCCTTACATAAAGAATAAAAAGATAATAAATGAGCGTCATAATGGGAAACAGCTTCACACTACTTCACACTACCATTTTGCCAGTATCACCTTTCTGCTGCTCTATCCCGGACACTTTTTCTCCCCCCTGGGGGCAAATGTAGAAGACCCTTTTAAAAGTCCAGCTGTGCCTTTAAAAGAGTTTGTCACACCAGCTATGGGGTGCTTTGAAATACTGTGCAGAACATCTACAAAATAGAGCTCTTTTTTTCCTGTGACATGGCCCTATTTCCTGTGTCACCACACTTCCCCTGTGTGATTTCATATAAAAAGTCAAAATATTTGAGCCTCCATTGTTGGCTGTGTCAAACCCTGCCTTGACATTACTGCACTGCAATCACACTCCCACAGGTGGATACACACGTGACCATAAATAGACACACACACAGACACACAGAGTTACCTGTGTTAGACTGAGCGTCACCAAAGTGTCACACTATCTTTTCATGTGAAATTATATCCTCTAGCCCATCCTCTGGATCCTAACACTTCCTTATAGTTGAACCAATTGCAAAGCTTGCCATCAGCCCCCTTTTTGTTACCTGATATTATTTAAGGAGGAGCTAAGGAGGGAAAAGAATAATAGCTTTGGCTCTACGTGAATGTATGCTTGTGTTTGGTGTGCGTGTATCTGTGCCTGTCACGACGGGCAGATTCCTTGTGTGGTGAGGCTGAAACCGAAGCTGCCTGGGCCTGTTGTTGATAGCCGTGTCTCACCCACTCACTGCCCCAGAGGGAGTCAGGACCAAGACCACTGCTCAGGGTCTGTCTGTTCACACACATGAAACACAGGCTTGGATTACACAGGGCTCAAATATGACTCATCCTAAAGAGGGAGGGGGGGTGGAGGAAGGCCCTCTCTGTTGTTTTGCACAAATGCATGCACACACACACAGACTGCCCGAAATGATAGCTACATCACAGGCTCAGAGAGAGGACCTTGTGGTTCCACACACCTGCCAAAGACAGATGTTAAGAATAAATCAGAGAGAAGCTCCGAGTGAAGAGAAGCTCCACACTGCCATAACTCCACTAACTCACTACACAGTACCCTAACTGGAGAGCAAACAGCTGCACATGACAACACACACCAATGATGAAAGTAACAATAGCATGCATGCACCTGACATGCATACAGAGATGGGCTACATCTTGGTGGGAGAGGGAGTACTTTCCAGTTTCCGTCTCACAGGCTCCACTCCTGCTTTTGTGTTTTTAGCTCTGTTCTGTTGCTGTGTAACCAGCTCTCATCCTCTGGAGCTGAGGGTTTTTAAGTGCAATTGTTCTGGAAGAAGCTGAAATCCTCCAACGACATATAAACAAGTCACAACAAGGCTGAAAGCAGTGTGGGCGGTTTGGAGAGGAAGCTCTTTTTTCCGCTGCTGACTAGGTGAATTTCATGATTTCTTCATTTAAATATAGCACGACTGGGTTATGAAGAATCAACACACTTACATAGCCTGCCCCTTAAGTAGATGCCTTGCACAATAATATACTCAAAAAAGCTATTTTAGGGGACTGTGACCTCTAAAAGCACAAATCAAACATTAACACAACATCATCCTACATCCTGTCAGTCAGCGTGGCACACTTCCTGGTTCCAGAAACCATGTGTCATGAAAATGAAAAGTCAGATGTATCTACACAAGAGCGTAGCTTTTGTCTACGCTGGCAGCCATGGCTATGGGCAGCTTTTGTCACTTGCTGTGTTGTTTTTTTTTTTTTTTTAGTTGTTGTCGTCTAACTGGCTGGGAGAAGCAAAATGGTCTGTGTGTCTGTGTGTGTGTGTGTGTGTGTGTGTGTGTATGGTATGCATGTGTGGCATGTGTTTGTGTGTGTCATAAACAGACACCCTTCACGCTTTGTGGCCCAGAAACAGGATAAAAGAGTGAGTTAACCAGCAGTAAACTGACATTATCTATTCTGTGCTGTCCTGGAATGCCAGCATGTTGTGAAACTCTGAATATGTGACGTCCTGTCACACCACATAATGTGTGTGTGTGTGTGTGTGTGTGTGTGTGTGTGTGCGTGTGTGCGTGTGTGCGTGTGTGCGCCAACTCAGGAAAGAAGGAGTAAGTGTGGGTGTTTCGCTTTGTCTTTCCGCATTAAAGGCACAAGGCCAAGTGTGAATGTCTGGGTCTTAATACTTGATAAATCTTCAAATACTAGAGACCATGAAGCCCACAAGAACTATGAAATTATGTTGGTAAAGGACTCAAATCAAAGAAGCAGCAAACAGGCAGCTTTGAAATTAAAATCTGTAACAGAAACATGACGAATGTGTTGACAAAGAGTGTCACTGGATTTATTTTTTTAAATCTTTGATCCAAGAAAGTTTGCTCCCGTCCGTGCTTACAATCACTGGGCAAAAATAAAGCCCAACACTGGCCCTTGTGATGCCGATGAGTCTAACATCCATGACTCAAGAGGTCAGGCAGCCCCATCCACGCTGAGCATTAGGGGTTAAGGGGATGAAACCAAGTGTGAAATGTGAGAAGACAAGCCAACATGGTTTCTCAGGCAACAAATAGAAAGGCGACAAACATATCTCTGTGACTGTGAGGAACGTGAGGTATGTTAGGAAGAAAGACCGTCACGTCACCCATGATTCATATGAGAGCAAGATGGAAAAGGAATTAGAGTGGCTTTTTGAACTGGCTGAGTTTAGACATGTTAATCAGTAATAGCCTGTTGCACTGCAGACAGGCGGAGTGTGAGCAAATTGGTGTGTGCGTGCATGTGTGTGTGTCTCTGGCAAGTCCAACAGCACTTGGACTTGAGTTGGTTGAAGTAAGAGAAAGCACCAGACCAAGAGATAATCCATCTGGACTGTTTCCTTACAAAACATATGGAAAAATGCAGAAGCTTTTTTTTTCCTTTCCGCCCACAATAGCTATTAATATCTTGCACAGAACATTTGCTCATGTCCCACTAAGGACTGGAATTCCTGTTGAAACACAGTCATCTTGGAGGATTAGAAAGAGGCGGTCAGGCATTTTCTCGCACTCAACATATGTATTCTCTGTGTGCTGGGTTGAACATATAGCCCCATAAACACATAAACTAATGGGTATGCACTCAACGTATTCTCCTCTCCTTCTCCCTCTCCCTCTCTCTCTCTCTCTCTCACACACACATAGATTTAGGTAAACTGAAGTGACGTAATCTGAATCCTCAGACACGACATGACTTATTCTGCTCAAGTTATTTTAACAAAGATAGCCTTTCTATCCCGCTTTCAAAATAATTCACTCTAATATCAACAACAACCCCCTAAATAATCACACCAACTACCTGACAGGAATTGTCCACAGCAGTGCCAAAAACCTGTGTTAAAATGACAGCGTTGTAAATTGTTTTAATTATAGCCGACACAGATAACAGCCTGTGGAAACATCAACCTTTTTCTTCAAGTCCTTTGCAAGATCCAAACATACAGTATTCCCTGGAAAACGCAGTTGTTGTGTGTGTGTGTGTGTGTGCATATGAGAGTGAGTGTGTGTGTGCGCGCGTGTGTGAATACAATATTCATTTTGCTGCAGGAGGACAATCTATGCATAACAATGAGAGGCGCTAATGAAATCAGCCATCAACCTGCGATACATACATATTAAAGCAGGACCTCGGAGTGTCATTCGCTTAGTGCATCATTTGTTCCCACTCGTTTTTTTCTCTCTGCCACCTGACCTTTAGAGTATGTGCCCCCCACCCCCCCAACCCACCACCCCTCACTCCTCCACGCTAAAAATAGGGAGTGTACCTGCAGTACTGTGGCATTATGCATACATGTGTGTGTAAATGCAGCATTACATCGTCATGACAATACATTTCAGGAATTCATATGGGACTGATTTGTGCACTCAGAGTGGAGAAAAATGTGCTCTTTTGGGATTTAAATACAGACAACTAATGTTTGATTGTCTGAGGTTTAGAGATCTAACAACCACCTTCTAACAGATAATGTTCAGCATCAGAAATGGTAACCACTGTCAGAGCTGTACCTTCAGTATAATGTCATATCATCCCAGCTGCCAGGGAACAACGCCCCTCCCTTCCCTCTAAGCATGCTTCACAGCTCTGGTCTCTCTGTCTATCTCTCTCTCTCCCTAACCCCCACCCCCACGCTGGCAGGGAAATGGATCCCTCCACCTGACAGTGGCCATTTTGAGCCTTCTCTCCTCTCCTCTCTATTCCTGCTTCCTGGTAAACAATGGGAGAGGGATAATTGATCAAACAGCCAGGGAACCCTCCGAGCAGGGGAAGGTCACCGCCCGCCAGCCCAGCTCACTAAGGAGAGGGGCGGGGAGATGTATGTGTGTCAATATGTGCGTGTGGGTGTGTGTGTACATGCATGCATCGCATCTATGAGTGTGTTTTATGTGTGTGTGACCAACTGTGCAAAAAAAGGAAAGACAGAAGAAGAGACAGGCAGAAAGTGGTGTGTGTATATATGTGTGTGTGTGTGTGTGTGTGTGTGTGTGTGTGTGTGGGTGTGTGTGGGTGTGTGTGTGTGGGGTGGGGGGGTGGGGGGTCTCTCTGACGCTCTTGAGCTGCCATTTTTCTTCCCTGACAAAGACTCCATCTGCCACAGAGCCATTTGCTGCCTCCCGAGTCGGCAGAGCATTCTGCACGCCGCGTTCACCTTGATGTCACCTCTACACGGCTCACGCCTTGCTGACGCTGTACACTCACACACACATACACACACACACACACACACACACACACACACACACACACACACAATAACAACAATACAACAACACTTTTCCTCTAGTATACGCACATACATATATACTGATTGTCTCCCACTCACAAACACACACTTTCAGTTTCAGTTACATATACTATGTTTGCTCTCTCTCTCTTTCTCTCTCTCTCTCTCTCACTCACTCACACACACACACATTGAATGTGTATGTGTCTAGGCAGTGGCCCTCCCTTTCCTCTGCATGGCTGATATCACTGTGCAACCATCAGCGCTGTGCATTGTGGGAGTGTCTGTTGGGGCAGAGAGACGCGACAGGGGCTGAGGGATTCACACGCCTCTGAAAGACAGCCAGAGGGAGAAAGAGAGAGAGAGAGGCAGGAGGGGAGGGAGGCAGAGAAAGAGTGAGAGATACGGAGGGGGCCGGTAACTGGAAATGAGAGATGGCATTTTAAAGAGGAAGCTGAATTTCACCTGCAATTACCGTAGCTCCGGGGCACATGGCTCGGTTAAGAGACATTTCATTCCAAAGCCACCGCGTATAGCTGCCGCACTGAGCCCTGAGAGGCGCATAAAGAAGGAGGGAGAGGGAAAATAGAGCGGTGGAAAACTCTCCTCTGCCCAAGATGGCCCTCAGCAGATGCAGTGATGAAAGAGAGGAGGCAGCCAGGGATGTAACTGGTAAATGAAACCCAGCAGAAAAAGCTAAAGAGGAAAGGAGAGGAGAGGAAAGGAACAGAAAGGGAAGGAAAGGAAACAAGATAAACAGATAGAGGAAAGGAAAAAAGGTATCTCATTCAGCAGGCCCCAACTCGGCCATCTGCACACCAGACCAGACAGCTGAACTGGGCCTCAGAGAGCACACAAACATACACACACAAACACATGCACCCACACACATACACTGAACAAAGGGCAAATCAAATCCAAACACAGATACTCACACTCTCACAGTTAGGTACAGGGAAAGCAGGATGTGTTTAATGATTAATATCATTCTTAGTATTCGTTGTTCTCTTTCTATGAAACCTCTGTCTCTCTTTCTTTTTCTGCCTCCTCTCTCTCTCTCTCAGAACTCCAAATGGAGCCGAAATGGTTTCCCCGAGGCTCAATGTCCTGGCTAGTTTCACCAGGCACACTGCTGTGTTTCATAGGAGAAGTGTGACTGCAAAAATACTGTAATGAGCTCTCACTGGGAGCTGGGGGGCCTCCTGGCACTGCTAATGGCTCCTCTGGACTGCAGCTGTATCCAGGTTACAACCTGGCCTGGTCCACAGGCCCTGGGACACGCTGGCCCAGTAGGGACAAACAATTCTCAGCCACAGGCGTGCATTGTAGATAGAAAACCAGATCCATAGCAGAATATGTGTTTGGTGTGTGGGTGTTTGAAGTAGGGAGAGGAAGAAAGAAGATCTAGGGAAGGGGGTTAGGGGGCAGGAAACTGTGAAGCATGTCAAGAGACAAGGGGCCACGGTAAAGACAGAGACAGAGGAATAAAGACAGTTGAAGAGATGTGGTTTGGCCATAAACGCAGCAGATAGACCCAATAAACCTGGAGGCTCTCATAGGGCAACAGCTGGTATTGGGCGAGACTGATGTATGTGTATGTGTGTGTGAAAGAGAGAAAGAGAGAGAAAGTGTGTGTGGTCTGCTTAATTATCTCCATAAAGGAGTAACCCTGCAATGTTTCCATACATGCACAAACTAAGTACAGAAAATAATAACAGCTTGTTAATAGTAACTGGATTAATAACACCCAATTATTGATAATGAAAACAAACAAAAAGCATATATTCAGCAAACACAGCAGTAAAATCAGCAAGGACAATAAAACATAAAATGTAAAATGTCACTGCATACAAGCAGGTTTTAACTTTAAAACGCAATTAACCATGTCATGGATTCATTACCTTACGTTGTGAGGACAAGTACCGATCAACTGCACAGGAGTAACAAAATTACATGTTTGTCAAGACAGCAAAAAGGTAAAGTACCAGCAAATCTTCTTAAATGGCACTCATCAATACAAAAACAGCAATAAGAAATTATATCTTAGATTAGATATTGCACTCAGCGTGAGCATGATGTGATTGGTAGGTAAGTGCAAGTGAAGGCAAAGGCTTGATCATCTCCTGTTTTCAAACCTAACAGCGAAACAGGCATTAGGGCTGAGTCCAAGGGGCTCAAATTGCAATCCCGTTTGTGTGGGGCTAAAAGGTTTGTGATGTACGGAGGTTTAAAGGTCCACTCCTAATGTTTCATAAATTACTGGCATGCAATTACGTTACATTATGACACCTAAAACTCAGCATTGTGTGCCCAACATCTTCCCTCTACTACAACAAACACATTAACACACACACACACACATACACACACACACACAGGCTGCTCCTGTTGTTGCCCTCTCTGGGAAAGCGCACAGCTTGGGTTCTTTAGCTCCTGTTTTGTCTGGCCCTCCATTCAAAATGGCCCCCTCATGACCACGCACATTATCGTCCAGGCAGCCCCCGAGTGGACTGAGGCTCCCCAGGTGCGAGCAGTGATTCATGGCACAAGGGTCTGTAAAAGAGCAGCTTTGCCCCACGCTGCAGCCCCTCATCGGGACAAGGAGAGCAGAGGCTGTTTGGCAGTGGGGGTGAATCAAAAGTCTGGCGGGAGGACTGAACCCTGTTGAGACCACGTGGGCCAAGGGAGGCAGAAGGGGAACAGTCAGTGTTTTCTTGTGTGTGTGTGTGTGTGTGTGTGTAGAGAGAGTGAGAGCGAAAGAGACAGAGACATGGATGGGTAAGCCCAAACTAATGCTGAGAGTGTGTCTGTTGAATCAACGCTGCTCCCTATCCCGAGGACAATCTCGCAGCAGCTTTTTAACAATCTTAGCTCCGAGGCAAGTACAAAGTACTAAATGTTTAGGCGTTATCTCTAACACTTCCCCAATCTAACAGAGCACCAGTTTAAAGGGCACTGGGAAAAAGACACTGCTGTGAGAAACAAAGAGGGCTCATGAATAAGAGCTGAAAAATGATAGTAGTTGCTAGGATTGATGAAACCCTATCAGGTTTTGTGACAGGTAGCGAGACACACAAATTCTTTCCCCTCAGGCAAGAAGGTGTAATTTCCCCTTCCACTGTCACAAGAGCTATGTAAAAAATTATCTATAGCTCAATGACTGACTGATCCAAGGTAATTTGTAATGTACAACATGTATGCACAAATCTATCTATCTATCTATCTATCTATCTATCTATCTATCTATCTATCTATCTATCTATCTCTTTGCAGATCAAGACACTCAGAATAGAAACATTGGCATGCTGCTCCGTTGTAACACACGGTGGGATGCAGATGAAAATGCTGGCCCCACAGGACACACACGTACGTACACACACACACACACACACACTCACAAAGAGAGGACTGCTGTGGGGCTGACGCAAGACTATCTCTGTCTCACGTGTCTCTCCCCTACGGCCGCCCGCTGCTCCTGACCTTCGAGATGTTTTTCTCTCTCCTTCTCCCTCTCCCTTTATTCCTCTCTATTTCACACTCACACAACACACACACACCCTCACTCACTCACTCACTCATACACGTACACGCGCACACGCACACACACACACACACACACACACACACAAAACACACACTCCTCCCTTTTCTGCACACCTCCCAGCCACTCAGTATTTTGTCATTAAAAGGCATTGCATTTCAAGCTTGGATCAAGCAGATGGGGCTGCGTAAGCATTGCTGCTCCTTCACGCAGCACCTTGGCTTAAGTACAGACAGTCCACATGCATTACAGCACTCTTCTCTACATGCACGCACGCTAACACACACACATGCACACGCACAACCTTCCTGGAACCAGAGAATCAGCTCGGTTGTGGATGGCTGCTTTATGTGGGTAGTGTGTAGCACGGTTGTGTAATGCCTAACTGATGTAGTTGAAAACCTTAAGACATGCACTACAAAACAAGAACGCTAAGCAGCAAACAAAGGTATCATCTCTTAGCAGAGCAAGCGTCCTGGTTAGTCATTCATATCCTAATGTATTTATTAGTCCTTTCTGGGGACCAATGGTTCATGTCTTCTAGTGGCAGAACACCGACAAGAATACTCACATAAAGTTCAGTGGGTTCACTCACACAAACACACACACATGCACACACACGCATACGTGATTGTAATATAATTATATCTCCGTGTCATTAGACGTATTTCTCTGTCTTTCTTTCATTTTCTCTCACTCTCAACATTTGCATATTCCTTTGGGTGTTTGAGTTGAGCAGCTCTTTCCTTCTCTTGTCTTCCAAGCAACAAATGTCAGCTAATTACACCATAGCTGTTTGGATGAGCTCCATCTTTCCCTGTGCTCTGCTGTGCTTGTTCTCTATGGGGCTGCAGGAAGAGTCAGGCAGCCAAGACACCAGTTAGGAACAGCCAGCGGTGGGGGAGTTCAGCTACAAGGCTACACCACCACCCCCTCTCCTAAAAATTGATTCCCCAAGAGAGGACTCATCAATACTTATCACAAATAATACAACCAGCTCGCACCAACCTGCAGGGGATATAATGTATCATTCACAGTCAGAGATGAAGCAGTAATGGTTAAACCTGATAGAATCAGGTCTGGTAACACACAAGGCTAAAGAGCCAGACACAGGCTCAAAGAATTTCCCTGAGCTCTACATTCAGTAAAAACCTTCTTATAAATGATCCTATTTGATTTGGTGACACACTTGCAGGCACAAGGCCATCAAGTCAGGCAGGAGAGAAAAGTGCAAGTCATTGTCTGTGTGTGGAACAACAAACTGCCACCTTGGTGTGTGTGTGTGTGAAGTGAAGCCTTGAGGACGCAGCCGCACCCCTGAGTACAGCCGACTCTCACACAGACACAGAGTGAGAAAAGAGAAAGGAAAAGAAAGAAAGAATGGGACGGAGAGAGGAGCGCACATAGCAATACTCATAAACAACTAAACACAATCCAAGATCCTAACCTAGAAGCACTGCAGGGCACAGTTAACAACCATTTACATCCGCCGCTGGCTCTGAACAGATAGCAAACGCAAAGGATGTTTATTAGGCGCGTACGTTTCAGACAAATATTCTGATTAGAATGGGAGAAATCTAATTAATTGCTTGATTCACTGAATGAACCCCGAATTTGTAATGTAATCATAACAACTGCTTTTCAAGGGGCTCTTGTTAAATTTAATTGGGGGAGAAAAAAAACATCCTCTTTCACTGAATGAATGAAAATCAAATTAGGCCTGAAACTGGAGGAGTCTGCAAGTTTGTTCTGGCGTGCCATAAAAAAAAAAAACTGTAAAAGCAGAAGTGTGTGACAATATATATTTTAGAAAGTCACACATCGGCTACTCTGTAACTTGCAAATATATACCAGAGAGATGGGGTACAGAGAGATGAAAAAGAGGAGATGTGAATAGTACACTGGGTACTTACTGTTAGAGATGTCTTCAGCTCTTTGACATAACTGCTGTAACACCTGGAGAAAAAGCAGAAACAAAACATCAGTGTGGTTCAGGTTAAAAATACAATCTGAGTAACAGGAGTATAATTTGTCTCTAGTATTCTTTGATTTATAAGAGTGCTAAATAGTTGGATTATATGCAGATTTGTGATGATGTCGGAAGTTTTCCTTTGAGAGCCTGAAGCCCCTAAAACTACCTGGATATTAAAAATTATAGTTACACAGCTTAGTGGCACATCAAAAAAATAAATAAATAAAAATACAGTGACACCCAAAACACAGATGTAGCTTCACACACACACAAAGACACAGCGGGAAGGAAATGTATGAGAACCCTTTGGAATGACCTTGTTTTCTGGATTAATTGGTCATAAAATGTCATCTGATCTTCATCTGAGTCACAAGTACAGACAAACACAATGTACTTAAGCTAAAACACACAAGCAATTTGAATCTTTTGTGCCTTTATTGGGCACACCCATTAAACATTCTCAGTACTGGTGTAAAAAGTAAGTGAACCGTTGAATTTAATAACTGGTTGAACCTCCTTTGGCAGCAATAACATCAAACAGGTCTGGGCTCTGACTGGGCCACTCCAAAAGTTGGATTTCCTTTGTTTGAAGCCATTCTGTAGCACATTTACTTCAGTGTTTGGGCTCATTTTCCTGCTGCATCACCCAGCTTCTACTGAGCTCCAGCTGGCAGACAGCCACCCTGACATTATACTGTAAAATACCTTGATAAACTTGGGAGATCATTTTCCCCTTGATGTTGGTGAGTTGTCCAAGCCTAGAGGTAGCAAAGTAGCACTAAATCATGATGCCCCCTCTACCTATTACACAACCGAGTTCTTCAATTCAACCACAATACATTTTCCCAATGGCACTGTGGAGCATCAAGATGTTGAGCAGCAGCTTCCTCCATGCGCCATGCCACCATGCATCATGGTTTGCATAAAGCTGACTCATGAACAGAGATGTTAACCAGCTCCAGTGATTCCCTTTAAGCTTTTAGCCTTTACTCTGGGGTTCTTTTATTACCTCACTGAATGTTCCCTGTTGTGCCTTTGGAGTTGTCTTAGCTGGACGTCCACTTCTGGGGAGAGTAGTCACAGAACTAAATCGTTTCCATTTATAGACAATTTGTCTAACCGTGGACTGATGAATATCTAAACTCTTGGAGATGAATTTGTAACCCTTTCCGGCTTCATGCAAATCAACAATTCTTGATCGTAGCTCTTCTGGGATCTCCTTTTTGCGAGGCATGGTTCACATCAGCTAATCCTTCTTGAGACAAGCAAACTCAAAAGTGTTTTTGTGAGTCTAAGTAGCTCTAAACCACACCTCCAATCTTGTTTCATTTATTGGACTCCAGATTTGCCAACTCCTCTCTCCAACTAGCTTTTGTTGATGTCATTAGGGGTGGAGTTCACATACTTTCTCCAACCTATACTGTGAACTTTTGAATGATGTATTAATTAAAAATAAGTCACATTTGTTCATTATTGTAACTTAGATGAAGATCTGACCATATTTTAGGACAAATTTATACATAAATGCAGATAATTCCTAATGGTTCACTTACTTTTTCTTGCCAGGTTATATGCAGATTTGTGATCATGCCTGAGGGGGATGAAACCCCTAAAACTACCTGGATATCAAAGTTACAGTTACACAGCTTAGTGTATGCGGCTTTCAGGCACATCAAACAAACAAACAAAAAAAAAAAGTACAGTGACGTCTGAAACACAGCTGTAGATACACACACACACACACATAGATATTCACACATCACACACACAAAAAGTCTCTTTCTCCCCGAGCCCTTTCTTGCAAAACCTGTTTGTTAGAAATGGATCTAGACACTGGAGCTTTGAGTGGATATTTTCCCCAAACACAAGACAGTTCTTGCAGAGAACCAAGCCTTACTAACGTTCTCACGCCCATCTCTCATGCATTGTCTCTAAGGCCCTCCTGTGCTCTTACAGCCTGAGCCTAATCTAAGCAGCTCACCATAACAGACGCCACCCTGCTATGTTTAACGTAATACACAGATACAGATACTGATTTTACGGCTTTTACTTATGCTGATATACACTTATTGTTGAATATAAATAATGTAAGTGATGAAAAACTCTGTAGAGGAGTTTCCAGCTACTACATTAACAACCTCAGTTATGACCTGTGTCAGCATGGTTATGTGGTATCATGAAAACAATACATACAAACTTCAAACATCATACATTTGCTCATGGATACAGGGAAGCAGTTTCTTAAAGGCATTTTCAGACACACCAGCACACACACAGTGTTATGGTGCTTGTGGGTAGCTATCTAACAAGGTTTTGTTGACAGTAAACACATCCATCTGGTCAACAGCAACAGAACCAGGTCTGGTGGACGCTTCATCGGCACGGATGTGGTCGAATATTACAATGATAGATTTCTACTTACACAGGCTAAAAAAAAGCAGTCGTTTTCACTGCAGAGTTTTAGTAGTCCCTGTAAATGTCACTTGTTGGAATAACTGTCATGATTAAAGGAAAATGGGTATATTGCAGTTGGTGAGCCTAATTGATTTTGTCTTTTCAGATGCCCTCCAGTCATGTCAAAGTCGGTGGCAAGTAATGCAACACACATCTGTCATTACAGCTCAATTTATCACTGAACAGAAATCACCTAGACTGTCTGTGTTGATTAATAACCAGAATGATCGAACAGTAATGGTTCCCTTCATTATCTACACTCTTACAGACAGACAGACAAACACACACAGACTCACACACATGCACAGACTACAGACACACACAAATACTTTGATAACTCATCGCAGTGATAATGATAACAGAGAGCCAGGTAGGCTGAATTCATCTTCAGCTTTTTCATAAAGGCCTATTAGCGGATGATTAAAGGATCTCTGCTCATAGGGCCTCAGCACAGAAAATGATTTGCCAGCCATGAGGCAGGTGAATTACACTGGATAAGAAACCCAGTGCTGTCTGCCATCATTTGCCTGACTGAAAATCCGGCTGTTAGTCTATTAACCTCATTTTATTCTAGGATCTTACCAGTTTTGCATCAACGGCAGATGGATAAAATATTACAAAACTCACAGCATTTCTCTGAGACTTAACACCCGTAGCCCAAGCAATGTCCTCATAAATCATGTCAGCATGTGATATTAAAGCTGCAACTAATGGTTATTTTCATTATCAATTAATCTTCAGATTATCCTGATGATATCCTCAAGATATTTAGTTTACTACCACATCAGAGAAAAGGGAGGAAATCACAACTGAGAAAATGTTACAAGGGAATGGTGCTGCTTGAAAAATGACTTTAATGATTCATTGATGCGCAATAGTTGCATATTATTTTTTGTTGATTTACTAATGAATTTAGTCTACTAATTAACTGTTTCAAGTCTATATGATGGATAAAAAACATCAAAAGAAGGTGAAGAAAAATGAAATACTAGAATTTTACAAATTCATCACACAAGTAAAAAGGTTCACATGGTTCATCTAAGCATTACTTTAATAAGAGAGTAAACGTAATCAGGTTTTTTGAAAGTGACACAAATCAATTTTTTATAGCCTTTAACAAAGAGATACAACAAATTACTGCCCTAAGTTATTAAGTGTAATACTTTTTGAGTAACAACCCAAATGTCATTTTATAATAGCCATCATTACTTACTAATTTCCATCTAATTAACTTGAAAGTGGGGGGGCACAAGCAAATGCAAAAACAGGAACTATCTCCAAAAGTATAATTACCTGCATTTACACTCTGGGCATGCTTACACATGGACAGTGTGCAACCTAACTGTTGTGACGTCTCTTTCTGAATCGTCTTGTTTGGTTTCCCTAATCTAACCCCCTTCTCTCAGGCACACTGATGTTGACTTTACTTTAGTTGTCATACAGGCATCTGCACAGGGTTAAATACAAGGGTTGGACTTTTGTACAAGCCACAGAGAGAGACAGAGAGAGAGACAGAGAGAGAGAGAGAGAGAAAGAAAGAAAGAAAGAAAGAAAGAAAGAAAGAAAGAAAGGTTGAACCATGATTCATGTGAGTCTTTACAAAAAAACTCTGTTGGTATTCGAGCATGGAAAACAAGTGTACTCTGAAAATACACATATTGAGATTGGCCTAAAATCCCTTGCTTTTTAATATTTGATGCCTTGTTAGAGGAGCTACACTGGTGAGGTGTTTGTCTCTGTTGTCTCTGTTGATCTCTGGCACACCGGGTCCCTGTGGGAGTGAGCGAGCGAGACTTGGCCGCAGACATTTTCCTGAAGCCCCCAGAACAAAACAGGCAAGTCTTGACAGTCTGTCCGCCACAGAGTCGTCACACAATCAGTTGCAGGAAACCAATCCCTAAATAGCAGTGATTCATCTCTTCATCACACACAATGCCAGTACACAGTGCACAAAGAAGCTCTCTCTTCCTCTCTCTCTCTCTCTCTGTCTTACCCTATCTGTCTCAACCCCTTCCCCCCAGTGTGGTCTCTTATGCTGCTTAAAAATAAGTGCTTCTCCCAGCTTTCTTTGCCCTGTGATTTACTGGCAGTGTTTAACTGCAGGGCAGCATCTTTTATCGTTACATGATCTGGGGCTGAAAGCTGACAAAATGGAATCTCTGTGCAAGTACCTTTGTATGCGAGTAAGTGTATGTTCAGGGCAAAGTAGGGAGCGGGTGGAGGAATAAAGAACTTGTGTGAGAAACGTTTGTCTAAGTGCAATTCAAATCCTCCCAGCCTCCCGGTGCTGCGTGTGTATGTGTGTGAATACATGTGTGTGTGTGTTTGTCATTCCGCTAAATGGTTTCTTCCTTGACTTGATGGAGCAAGTGCCATCTCAAGGGAACGGGTTACACCACACACACACACAAAGTAAAGCGCTTTGATACTGGTAGAAAGCTCAGAACATTAGCGCAATCCTTTTTTGAGAGGTAGAATATATATGAAATACCAGGCTCAACTGTGCACCTGTCTTTTTGTCTGTGTATGGACGCATGTTTTGTGTTGCCAAGATAACTCTTAATGGCAGAGAGGCCGTTGTCACATTAACCAATCCACTTCCTTTTCTTGCTTTTTTTCCTTGCAAGATAAACCTGATTCAGATAGGCAGTCAACCTGGCCTTGCTGGTGACTATCCACAGCTGCATTTGGAACAATGATATCAGCACAGTGTGGGACCAGATCATCACCAGTGGATAATCAGGCTAGCACAGGCCCCACACAACAGGTTCAGTGTATCGTTACAGCCCTGATGATCCGTCAAGATGACGTGTGAAGGTCAGAATAGCCGTGACCAACACAGCTGTCACATCTCCTCCCAGCAGCACCCTCTTGGCTAACTGGCCTTCCAAAACACTCAGCACAAAACACGACCAACTGGGGAGCACAGAGGCCAAGGCCAAACAGAACGAGCCTATAACCCAGGCTTGGCTTGTATCATGACATAATGACCCTCCATACAATAATACACAGTGGTTAAGAGGTGAATCGGAGCTGTTTTGGTGTGATGACACTGCAAATATGAGAAGGAAAATGTCTGAATGAAAAATATTGTGACATGTATTAGTACTGGCTTTCAAAATCTTATTAAACACCCAATATAGCCACTGTTTTAAATGACTACCAGCTCTGTTGTACGAGAGGAAAAAGGCTACAGTGGAGCTGTGTGGAGAGCAGATGTGAATCCACTTTGATTTCAATGCCTGTGTGTGTGTGTGTGTGTGTGTGTGTGTCTGTGTATGTGGAGCTTCTATTAAATGGATCTGCTGTCTCCTTGATCAAGGGAGTCAATAAAGGGCCAGTCCTGTCAAACCCTCAGGGGTAAGTGTGTGTGCACATATGTGTCCGTGTACGTGTGTATGTGTGTGTGCGCGCGCAAGTGTTGTGGACAGAATTTGAAGTACTCTGACAGGTGAGTGATTGAGTGCTTTCATTTCCCTCCAGCGACAACAAGACACGCACACACAAACACATATGTAGTACGCACACACACGCACACGCACACACAGTGGAGGATGGAGAGGGGGAGAGAGAGAGAGAGAGCTGTTGTTTCCTAAAGGATGCTGCTCCTGCCTGCATGCTTAAATTAGCTCTAAATGTTTGGATTACACACGGGAGCTCTCACAGAGGATTTAGCAGTCATAGCCTAGAGTCCAGGGGATGTGTGTGGATGTTTCCATCTACATCCACACACATGCACAGGCATATGCACCCACACACACATAGTGTTTTTGTACAGATCACGAACATATGTCACTCACTATACAGTATCCTGTGAACCCCTGACAACAGAAGAAGATGCTGGGAAACTAAAAGCAAAAAGCAGCTGTAAATGGTGTCAGCAGCAACAACACTCACTGTTTCATTCATCAGGTCTCTGCTGTGGGGAGACTGTTTTCATATTACATTTTTTTAAGAGCGCAGTCCTGGCTGCCGTTGGTGGGGGGAGGATAGGATATGCTTGCAGACGCAGAGACAGGGAGAGAAAAGGAGGAGAAAAGAGAGAAGGGGAATGAGGGAGGTCAGCGCCCCCAGTCTCAGATAAAGGCCCTCTCCCTCCCTTCTGCCTCGGCTTTCGAAGCCCCTGCCAGGATCGAGAGGCGTCTCACGTTACAGCTGTCTCTCAGTGTCATCGTTCAGAAAGAGAGAGCGCAAGCAAGAGAGAGAGACAGACAGAGTGAAAGAGAGACAGACAGACAGAGAGGGGGAAAGCGGGACAATGCCACAGACTGAGCGGGGCTGGGCTCTCATAGCTGGACAAGAGAAAAACAACAACAGCAGGTTCAAATGGATGAGGAGATCCATGTGGTTTGTCTGCCTAGTGGTGTTTTTTAAAATAAGTAATGTTAATATAACATAACTTCTCACTATAATGTGGAAGCATTTCAAAATCACCAAAATGTGCTTTGACCTTTTCAAGACAAATTATTTTGACATGTAGTGTGAACAGAGCTAGTCAGATCATTTCCTCCACACCACCTGGGACTACCTCAACACTGACAATTTACTAAGAAGAAAAAAGGGAAATACATTTTTTAATACCTTGTTTTGTGCATGGTGACAACAAAGGCATTGAAACACACTACAGTCAGAGAAAAGAGATGGTAATGACTGTTAAGACTACGTGCTATAGGGCTTCTGTGGATTAGACATCGCTGAGTTGCCGCTCTACGCGAGTATCCTTTTTTTAACCTTAAAATGCTAAAAACAGCAGCTTGTCCCAGGTCCAATAATGACTAATCCAATGGCTGCCAGCATTTCAGCCTGTGCTGCTAACAAGGCAAGGCCATGTGGGTCAGGACTGAGTTAAGAGTGAAGACATAACAGTTACCCAAGAAAAAAACTTCATGAAGGGAAAGGATGCTGTATATGCAGATTTTTACTCCACACTGTAGCACTTCCACAGCTGACACAGTGAGAGCTGATTGTACCAGTGTGGTTTACACAAAACATGGTTCTGAACAAATACACATATAGCCATTGCACAGCTCTAAACTGCCTTTCTATTTGTTTTTCCTCTATCCCTGTCATTTCTCATGGTGTTCTGTAGGAGTTAAATATTTAAAATTCTGGCTTAGCTTGGAGCAGGCTTTGCCAGCGCAGCTAAAATAAAAAGCCTTTGTGGCAGCAGTGACCAGATTTTAAATGCTGAAGAAGATCAATAAATGGAGGCTGTTGAAGTGCAATCTCATGCATTTGTGTCTATGTGTGTGTGTGTGTGTGTGTGTCCTGTCCCTATGCGTAAATGCCTGTGTTCTGACAGCCAGTGTGCCAATGTGTAGATGTTTGTGTGTGTGTGCGTTGGTCTGTGTATGTGCGTCTTAACACCCACCGAGGCTCACAGCTCCCCTGCCTGCTACAAGCTATTCTATAGTATCATCAAGAACCCCACTGACCCAGGAGGCACACCGATAGAAAACCAATATCATTCCCATTCCCACATCCGAAACTGTCTTCCTATTTCTTTTCCACTCCCAGTATCCCTTTTCCCATCTGAGCACAGCCAGCATGGGTGAATTCTAGAGGAAAGTGTAAATACAGGCCCCCTGCTACAGATCGAGTGTGTCAAGGTGCAGTAAACATCAAAGTAAATAGCAGGTTTTCCAGACCTCGTCGGCATTTCCATAATCAAGTTCCAGCTGAAATAAAATGATGGGCACTTAGACAAGACAGATAGAGAGGGGATAAAAATAACAGAAAACATTTTTGTTTGCTTCTCTTAGGAAAACAAAATCTGTTCCAATCCAGCCTGGTATAGCTATTCATTAGGTTGCTATGATTTTTTTTTTTTTTTTTTTTTTTTTTTTTTTGGTCCTTGTGACATTTTTTTAGAAAGACCACATTAAATGGATGCATTCAGCTCACATAAAGAGATAACCTTCTTTACTATGTCTTTACCACATGAATGTGTGATGGAGACAGTGAATTATGAGGACTTGCTTGCATGCTGTTCTACGGCTCCACAAAAACAAGAAGTACATCTGTATTTTCACCTCCTCACTAATGTACAAAACAAAAACAGCCCTCGAGTGGAAAAATCATCAAGACCTTTTGAGACTTCATTAAAAGAAACTAGCCTGGACTTTCCAAACATGGCATCTCTTTGGAGGGGAAAATCAACCTTTTCACCTTGCTGGTGGAAAAACAGGCATCCCAACGAGACAGAGCATGCACAAACAACCTTGACTTTCATCAAGGAAATTCTCACATTGAATGATAAATAGAGGCCCAGGGGACGAACAGCAAAGAAGCGGCTTATCGCCTTTCCCTCCCAAATTTGGCCGCTCTGTCTTCTGTCTCCTGAAAGTCAACGCGGGGTGACCCACTTGCACTTTACACTGCTTATTGTTTGGTAATTAATCCGCCATATGTAATCCACACAGAAATGTAGAGAAAACTAAAATGGGCGCTGATTTGTTTAGTCTTAATTAACAGCTGAGCTTGTTCACTTGTTTCACCAACAGCGGGCATACGTGCCCAGTCTCACTAGCTTACTTTACAAAATATAGATGCATTTCTCATTATACTGACAGAGACTCAGGCAGACATCTCTGGACAAAGACAGCTACAGATATCTGAAAAGGCTCACGATAGAAGCGGCTGTCACCAAGCATGCACTTTAGACAATTATTTGTGTACTCTGATGATTATCAGGACATCCAGTGAACATGCAGTGTTACCAAAATAGCAAGGTAACATAAGGTTAGGTGGATCATCTGAGAGCTAACCAACTTTCCATCTGAGAGGACATTAACCTACAAGGCCATGTAAACATGTATCAATAAGTGAGCTGCCTGCACAGGCCTGCAACACAGCACACAAGATAGTAGAGGCCAAGCAGACACACAGCAGCACCAATTTTATCCGTAACAATGAGAGGCATTATCAATCTAATGCCTAGAAGCTTTTAGGGCTTTTGCTAAAATGCAGCTTCTTCTCAAAGGACCATTAGCCCTTATAGGATTAATGTCTACTTCAAAAACATCTGTTTAAGTCCCCAGTTTCTTGGTACATTATTTCATTTGTCATTATTGTTTTCCGTATGTGTGTGTGGGTGCATGCGCATTCTTATGTAAATGGATGACGGATGGGTAAAGATGAGGAAATATGATCAGGACTTTGTCTAACATTAGTTCTTGAATCACTTGGTTAACACAGAGCAGACCTCTACTTCCTCTCTAAATTTCACAGCTCTGTGTCAGCAGCGCCAACATGCAGAGATTTGACAGGGCTCCCAGATGGCCATTATTATCAATGGATTGTTTGTAGGTCTGATTAATCTCAGTCTAAATATAAAACACTGACATCAATATTGTGAAATATTTAGGTTAGGAGTAACCCACAGACAGACTCTTAAGTACTTTACATAGACCATAAAAAAGTATCTTAGTTAATTACATTTGCATGCAAAAGTTAAAAATGTTTCTGTCATTATCAATTTAATCTCCTATTATGCTTAACGCCTGTATCATTTACATTATGATATATCTTGTCCCAGAAAATACAGTACATACTACAACCCAGGGTAAAGTCAGGAGATCAGTTATTGGCTTTGTGAGTGAGTGATACGCTTACTTGTAAGGATGCACAACATTGAAATATGTGCTAAAATTTCCAATAACTGATCATTCTTGTGGCCATTTTTGACAATACTGACACCAATGTGTATAGAAAAATTTCAGTGTGATCCTTAGTACAGATTCAGACACCTCAAAACACTGAGTGATTCATCCATTCATTCATTCATTCAACACTGTGATTCTACCTTTTCTGCAAGGGTAGTCAAGGCAATGAGCATATTTTGATGTATTATAGAATTTACTTTGTTTATTTTTCAACAGCAGCTGAAACTCTGACTGCAGTCTGCAGACAGTTGCCAGAAGTGCAAACAAGTTTTGATTATTATCAAAATGTCAAAATGTGGAACTGAACTCTACTGAATCATCACTGAAGTTTTTTGAAACATGAAAAAGTATTACCTTAGTTTGTTCTTACAAAGCAGTCTTGTGAATGTCACATTTAAGACACTGTGTGTTATGGAAAAAACAACTTAAAGTGTACGCGTATGCATCTGTAATTAACAGGTGAATCATTCACTTGGACATAAATTTTGATCCCAATAGGATGTGATATTGTGACATATTTTTAGGCAAGCATAGCTTCGTAATGACAACTTGATCGTTATATCGTGCGCACCTAATAAATCTCGCTTCACTTCATTTTCAAAAGAACATGAACTATGGGTTCCCTCTGAAAAAAAAAAAAGATAGCCCCATATTCAATAGTAAAGGATTATAGAGAATACAGCATTGTGTGCACATGGGATTGTCTTCTCAAAAGCTGTCCAAGTTCTGTCAGATTCAGCACCCCCAGACACAGAGCTCGTGAACCTAATTTCACCTAATCAGCTTAGTCAATAGCAACCGTTTGCTGTGACTTTGGTAGACATGCAAATAGGGCTTAACTATGTCTATCCTTAATTCCTGAATGTTCAAGTCAAGCGGAAGTCCTCCTTTATCTCTTCAAAAACAACAGTTCCAATTTGAGAGAGAGAAGGAGAAGCAATGAGAGAGAGGGAGGGGGAGAGAGAGAGAATAAAACTCCAACTGAGAGTTGTTGTTTTTTTTCCTTGGCCTGGCAAGGAGAGACATCTCTGATTTGAGTGTGCTTGAGGTAGCACAGTGTGCTTTCATTTCAAACCAACATGGCAAACAAACTCTGACAGATTTGTTCCCCTTTTTTCACTTTTGCTCTCGCTGACTCTCTCTCTTAAATTATGGGAAAACACACTGCACAAATATATTAGTACTTCTTGTTGGCTTGTATGTTCAGCTGCAGCACTTGCACATTCACAAACACACACACATGCACACACACAGGAGTGCATGCACAAACACACACGTATTCAAACAAATCTGCACAAAATGACGCTAACAATAGACAGTTGTAATAGTGGTAGAAAACTGGGAGACACTGTTCCGTTTCAATTCACTGATACCACTAATGGCTTCTTAGCAGCTCCATGAAATCAAGCAGCTGTCATGTAGATGCATCAGCAGTGAGAGGAGGGAAAGCCATCCCCATAAGGGCAGAGGCACCGCGCCTTCATGTTTGGCTAAACATCTGCTCCTCTGCACTCCAGCTTTGCAGCAATAAACGGGCAAACAAAAGAGGTGGGAGGTGAAATGATCAGATTTTCCATTTCAAAGCATTTGTTCGGTTTGTTTTCTTTTCCCCTCCTCTCTCTTAAACTGCTTACAGGACATTGTTGAAGAAAGTGAGATGCAAGTTTTAACTCTGACGGGAAGATCGAATGCACAAGCGAGAATAACACCTTTTTGTAAGATGGATGACAGAAATTAAAGAAGGTCACCATTTTCCAGTCACTGGCTAATTCCTTCTGCAAAGAGTCTTGTGTCTAAACTGTTGCAAAGCAGTACAATAGCCCAGTAAGGGGTGATTCAAACTGTGTGTGTGTGTGTGTGTGTGTGTGATGACGAGACGCACGTGTGAGCGTGCACATCTTCAGCTTGTCAATCTGGCAAACCTATCAATCACACATCAGTTCAACCAGTGCGTCATTTGCCAAATTACCAATAAAGGTTTCTTTAAAGGTTAATAAATACCTTTTTACCATCACATAATTATTTCAAACAACTTTGTGATTAAAAGCATGGCAGTATTTGGCAGCAACATCCAGTTATATTTTATTCAGATGATTCTTCCTTAACAGGATTCCTGGTAATTAATATCCTTCCTTCCTTTCCTCCTTCCCTCCTCCTCCTTCCTCCATTCATTCATGTTCACAGTTGCAAAGATAAACATAAAGCAGCATTGAGTAAAAGCTGAAATCCCATTTAACATTTTCGCTTTCAAATAACATTAATACTTTTACTTTAATTGTGGATGTATGAGAAAAATCAGACAGTGTCCACCTCCTTCAAAAAAGGGAAATCTTGTATTGTTAACACCAACTCACTTTATATTTTAGCTTTTAAAAGCAGACCTCAAACACAAACTGTCCCTCTTGCCTTCAAACCATTGCTACCAATCTATCAACTACCTTAAATTTCCTTTTAAAACCACACACAAGAACGCGATACACCGGCTCATTTTTCTCTAACAAGTCTAAAACTTTGGTAAAACTTGCGAAAAAAAACGTGGATCCATTTCCTTTTAAAGTAGCCTGTGTGTTTGCGTGTGTGAGAAAGAGAGAGAGGAGGGGGGAGGTAGGGGTGCTTGAAGGCAGGGGGGGCGATTTTAAAACAACCAAGATGGCGAGAGGCTTGTTGTTTTGGAAGGGGCAGAAAAAATGGAGGATATTGTAATATACACAAAGGGATAAATTTCAACAACTCGGCCAAGCGGCTGCTAGCTTGCCTGCACGCTCTCTCGGTTTGAGGAAGCGACCGCGATAGCAGCTATACCCCGGCAGGCTGGCCAGCGCTAGCAACACGAAAAGCTCAAACTCTCAACCCGCTAGTGGGAGAAAAAGAAATGAATATTATATGTCCAACTTAATCCGAAGCGAAGGGGATATTTATGAATTTGTCGCTAATTGTTTTATTTTCGGGTCGAGGGACTATTAAACTGGATGGATTTTAACGGACGGACAGCGAGGACCAACGGCAGTCCAGCGCCTCGTAGTTTCTTTCCCCCCCTCTTTAACCGTTGACGGTTACAACGTCCAGCACACACGCAAAAAAAAATACAGCACCCAAAACCGACAACTGCACATTTACACGATTCTTAAAAGCAAAACAGACAGTAGCCGTTAAAAACTTTAATTTCTCGACGATTAAACAAGTTATCAGATACAACAGCCCTTGAGTGAACGGTGCGGAGAGAAAAGCGAAGAGAGGGACACAAAGACGAATCCCACTATCAGGTCACCACTCAGAAGAGGAAAAAGAAAAACACTTCGTTTTTATATTAAAGAGAGAAAAAAAACTTTGACGGATTTAACCGAATGTACCACTGTCGACGAACGGGATACACCGAGTGAATGAATTACATCGTAACACGAAAACAAGAAACTATCTATAAACCAGTTTACACAAGCTTAAGAGAGAGAGGGAAAAAAGCTAAGAAACTAGAAACGAAGCCAGCAGCTCTATATACGCAGCTCATCGCTTGTTCTGTGATGAGGGGGAAAACAGCGTCACAGTGAAATAAAACACTTACCTTTTTTTAGTTTCGACACTTTACTTATTTCCAACGTGGGTTTTTAGTTCAACTAACACTTCGGGTCGGTCTTCTTCTCTCCTCTTTTTTTCCTTGGTCGGTTTTGGTTATGAAAGAGGTCGGGGACGAATGATAAAGAAGGGAATTGGGCAGTAATTGAGTCTCGGTGTGTGAGTGTGTGTGTGTGTGTTAGTTACTAACAGCAGATTGAAGGAGACTCTTCTCAAGGTTTATTCAGCTCCACTTCAAGGAACCGACCTGACGTCAGCTCACTACTGCCACACAAAGAAAACTTATTATTTGTGCAGCGGCCGTAGTAAAGATAGGACACTGTTATTGACCGTTATTACTTTAAATGCGACATTGTCATCGGCAGAGATGTTAGCGGTAACTTTTATTTATCATGTCGTTGGTTGCGGCTCTTAAACCATTCCAACACCTTATGGCGATTATCGGCCACTGGTGTAAACAAATAACATCATAACAATAAAGAAAGAGGCTACATTTTAAAAACACTCATGCGTGTTTTTTTCCAATAAAAAGACCCAACTTTCATATAACTTTGAACATTGATTCATTATTATAATGTTTATCATGATTTGGTTTTGCTTTAAAAGAATGGTTACTAGATGGTTACTAGAGATGCAGTGATTAGTAAATTCATTGATTAATTGACAGAAAATTATTTTTGCTAATTGATTGATCATTTTAATCACTATTCAAGCAAAAGCACTCACAGGTTAAAGCTTTGTCAATGTGATTATTTGGTGATTTTACTTTGTCATATCTGACTGTAAACTGGATATCTTTGGACTGTTTGGTGAATAAAACAAGCAATAGTGGGCACCTTTCACTATTATATGCCAAATGTAGACAAATTCATTAATAAAGAAAACACCTGGCAGATTAATTGATAAAGAAAATAATCATTAGTTGCAGCCTTACACCTTAAATGCATTGAATCATACCTGCGTGCAATGATATTGCAACTTGCAGAAGAAAGAAAAGTTGAACAGTCCTTCATGTTTCAGACACCAACACTTGATTTTGGAGGTGTTACATGAATAAAGTTAAGTGTTAGTATAAACTGGAACCAGAGAATATGGCATTTTTGCTTGTTAAATGAGGACACACAATTAAAATGAAACTGAAAAGAGAAACTGAAGGCTCAGCTGATGTTGGACTAAGTTGGAATTATCAGTTGTTAAATCAGTTTTAAATCATCTACACATTAGGTACTACATGTAATCATTTATGTGACAAGTTAAAAACAAACTCCCAGTTTCCCTAGAACCTTGATCTTCTACCCTATAACAGTAAAATCTTTGTCTCCTGAATGAAGTTTCAGTCATTTCACAGCACTGAGTCACTAAAATCCCCCATGTGTCTCACTGTTAACTGACCAAATGATGATCTCATAGAAGACGATATGTGATCAAACAAATAGGAAATCAGACAGATAACACAGGCTCTAAATTAGAAGGCATTTGCCAAACAAAAAACAGAAATGGGACAGATCTTCCTCAGGATAGGATCAATACATTGCCTGGCAAAGACAGCCATCTGTGCCTAATTGTATGCCTTACCTCCTCTTCTGAGCACACAATAAGCAACAGGCTGAACGCAGGCCCTCTGACCCAGACTGGGTTTCCAGACGGGGGAAGATTATTTCATTCAACTGGAAAACAACAAGGGGGTGGGGTGGAGGGGTGGTGGGGAGGTTTTTTTTTTTTTTTTTTTTTTGCAGATGGAGTGGGCAACTGTTCTTATATGCCCCACCCCGATGAGGATGAAGATGGGTCACACAGAGCCCGAGCCAACTGGTGTGTCTCTCTTGCATGTCACATCACCACTGGTTGTATCCATTTTATCAGGTATTATACAGGATTAACAAACTGTTCACTGTTAGTTTATAGACACCTCATAAATCACACGCAAACAATGAACTCATTGTTAGCAGCGTGATGGAGTGTTGGTTTACAGGCACATTCATATTAATGCTTCATAAACATTATAAATGACCATAAATGTATCCTATTTTTCCCCCTCTCTCCCTCTTCCTCTCCCTCTGCTGTTATGTCACAACATCCAAAAGTGTCACCCTAACATTTTTGATGTGATTGCGAGACTTGCAAAGCTGTTACTTGCATATCAGTCATTTTTATGTATTAAAAAAAAAAAGAATAGAAAAGAAAAGGTGGGGGTCTGATAAAACATTCATGATCACCCGAGTTTGGAGGATGGACACAGAGCCCCTTATTCAGCTGGTGGCGTGCAGTTAAAGTCATTTTATAAGCTTGCTCTCCATGTTCTTTGGTCATTGATTTTTCTCTCTGCCCCTTTCCATTACCTGTTGAGATGGGGGGGGGAGTTGCTCCTCTTCAAACACACACACACACACACACACACACACACACACACACACACACACACACACACATACACACACAAACACACACAAAATCCTCTCTATCTGTCTCTCTAGCCACTGGCACCCTGGTGTATTTCTCCATCTCCTCCGCCTCTTGTTGCAGGAATGACAGGCCATGAGGAATGATGGTGGCTCTGTTTGTCATACAGTAGCAGCGAGAAGCAAGGATTTTTAATTGCATTGGAGAATCTTCATTAAAGAGAGCACATGGGGGCGGGAATAGGGGAGAGGGCTGCGTGGGGTGGCGTCGCGGGGCACTCTGAGCATCGTCATTAGGAGAAGGCACTAGCAGCATAGAAGGGTGGGCCCTCTTTGCATGCACACTGAGAATGCCTGCCGTACCTCGGTCATTTGTAACATAATAAGTGCCAGCACAATGACTGCAATGCGAGAAAGCACACCACAGGGAAGAGAAGGGGGAAGGGAGACAGCATGTCTGTCTAAAAGAGGGACTTTTTTTTTGTCTTGATTAGAAAGTATAATGAGCCACTAAAGAAACAGGAAAAAAAGAGAGATCTCTCCTGAGACTGATGGAAAACAAATTAATCTGGTGATTTGGATTTAATTATTATTTTTCTATTAGTTCACCATGCAAAGACAGGGACAGCCGTCAGAAGCGAGGAGCTGCGCTTGCATTTATTGATTTTTGCCCAGACACATTCAGGGAATACAGATTCATCTGCTCTCCTCCCCACACAATCCACTATGTGGGATTCCATTAACACGAGAAGCTTCCAGCAACTCTGAGATGTTTAATTTGAACACCATAAATGGAGCTTAAAATAGGTTCACACACAAGAAAAAGTGGCCTAAGGAAGTCTTTTTATGCAATTGAATTAGGCCTCACTTATTGTTGTGACCTACATAATAAGTATTAAATAAACACACAATAAATTAAATTAAGACAATGTTCTGCTGTATAGAATGAGTCGAGAGCTATTGTTCCTCTCTGCCTCTGACATCTTACACTGCTATAATAGTTGAGTTTAATTTAATCTTTTGTTTTGGATTAACGTAAGAACCCTGCAAACGGACTGTAATTATGTCTCCCATCCATGTAGTATCTTCTCTTTGTAGCATCCTTTCAATACATCACTAGTCTTGAGCACAATGCCTTGTGAGATGTAATGATTTGCAAAGTCAATGATTTGAACTGTCTGTGTGATTAAAGCACAAGGGACCAATTTGCGGCTGCTATATGTAGAGTATTGGTGTGCCTCAAGTAACACTCATATTCTCTTGCTGACATAAAATTCAGCAATTATGCCAGATGAACACTGTTATTGATTGGTATCCTACTATCCCTCACTGAAAAAAGGCTTGCAATAAATGTAATGGCTTCACATGTGTAGACCCAATTACAGAAAGTCTCAAAGCCGAACCACAGCTAATGGCATGTGGGAATCCATGTGACAGTGAAACATGCATTAATCCTTGACCTTTAACCCCAGAGACATCTACAGGAAGCAGGTTAAGGGATGTTACAAGTGTTTTTGAGACACAAATGTTTTTAGTCATCCCAAAGTCAGAATTATGATTCCTTTTCAGCTTTAAAACACATTGTACTTTTCAGTAGATACATAGAAAATTAACTAGATAAAAAGTTATTTGGAAGATCAACTAAACAATGTTTTTCCATGCAAGGCTGACTAATAAACCCCTGCACAGTCAAAATGAGTGCACTCAGAGTGTTTATTGTGGTGAATGTAACTGAGCAGAACCCTCTGTTGCATGATGTAATACACAGAAGGGAGAAATCATCATAATAGCAGAGTAGTAGAGTGAGTCATTCGTTGATGAGGTACATTCACACTGTCATTCAATGAGGAGATGCAGTCTGTGTGCACATGTTGTCAGTGTGTGACCGATGGAGGGATAGAGAGAGACTGAGAAACAGAGAGAGAGAGAATTAGTATGTTCCTTTTCTGGGAATGAGGAGTCATTTGTGCCAGGAAAGTGGAGAAACAAGCCCCAGCCCTAGAGTGATGCATCTCTCCATGAAGAATGAGATCACAAGCAAATGTCACCCGAACCTGTGTGAAGCCAAATGACCTTGAATCAAATAAAAACACATCTTTACCCACATCAGTGTGTACACACACATGCACCAATGCAAAATGTCAGCAGATTTTCCATTTGCTAAATGTGCGCCTAAGTGCACAGGTTCAGCTAAGGTAATCAACCTAGTATTTTCCTTCAGGTCCACATGAATATCACCCTGGAGGAACCCTGCTGTTAACTACAGTTAACTACAGTTAACTGTGCACACTTACTTTTATGATTTAATCAACTTAAAATTAAAGTGGCATGAAATTCCCTCCACTCATAGGGCCAATACTGACGAAAAAGAAAGAGAGACAAACACACACAGAAAATGATGTTACTTAGGTGACTCTGCAGTTACTCTTATTGTGCTTTTTGCGACAGATGGAGGTGAGGGGATTTTTTCAAGGGAAATGACTTTCACAGTTGACGGAATTTCAAGCTTCAATGCATTACTTTATCATAGTTTACATACAACTAGCTTTGATGTCTGTCCACTGCAGCTAGCATATATCTGTGACACAAGAGAATACTTTGATAGATAAGTGACTGTTGTGCCTTTTCCATTTTCATAACTGAGGTTTTGCTGCATTTGTCTCTCTCCTCTGACCCACACGGAAAGCATGATTTTAGTTATCACTGTTGTGCAGTTGTAAGTTTGTTTTATTTTTCATTTTTCTTACAACAAAGTTTACATGGTCTATTATACATAAATACACAAACATTACTTGAATAATGCATGGTCATTACCTGGAAAATAAGAGACATCATTGTAATTCCATGGAGACCTGGAACTACTTCTATTAAGTCACCCACTAGTGATTTGTAATGCAAAGGTAAGCTACCTTTCATGAGATTCCACTCAAATGTTAATCCACATGAGGCTCTCAGCTCATATTGACAGACATCATTGCTGGGAAAAAAAAAAATCAGTCATCAGAGATTTTACAGTGTTCAGTTTATGCAGGCAGAACAATTTATATTTTTTCTCTCTTTAAGCAGTGACTTTGACACGTTTGGCGGAGAGTTCACTTGAAAATTTGGATCAAAGCATAGAAACGGGATACGGTCATTCATACTGCACTGTACTGAAAGGGGAACTCGTAACTAATCTCAAATAAGCTATGCTTTGTGCCACATGATCAGCATTTAGTGTGAACACAAACTTTTTTTTTAGGACAAAACAAACTCATGTAAGTGAGAATTTGCCACCTTCACTGATGGGACATTAGCTCTAATTATGCAATAACACCAGGCAACTATAAAAGTTAATTTATTATTTTTTTTTTAAATTGAAGACATAGTCCCTGATATAAAAAACATTTTAGAGGTGTAGTGTGTCTTGTGCTCTACACTAACTCAAAATCATTATTGCAAGAGTCCAAGTTTCAAGAGTCATGCTGAAACAGCAGACAGGCTTTCTAAGATATATATTTTTTTGAATTGTGAAATTAATCAGTTCCTTGTCCGTTGAAGAACATGACAATCAAGAAAGAAGAAACTTCTCCATTTTTTTGACAATATCCTATATTGAAACTTAATTTGGAAAAAAAAGAAAAGAGACACCAGAAATAAACTGTAAGTGTGTGTAGGGATTTGTGTTTTGACAAAGGATAATTAAATTAAACTGTGCAGCTGAGAAGCTGAGTTTGGTACCGGGAGAGTGGGAACATGACTATATGAATATGTTTCATTCCCTTTAAAAGTCTCAGTTCAACTTTACTCTGAATGCATGTGAAGATAATGTGCTGATCTTACGTAAAAAAAAAAAAAATACAGTTGTGGTCACATACAACCATAGTGTGGCTTCAAGAGGATATTCAGCAAAACTGAAAACATCACCAGTCAGATCTGATGTATGTTTGGTTCCTAAGTAATAGTAAGAGCTGCCTGGTTTCAGCACCCACACATGACCACATGTAAAGCACATCAGAAAGTACCTGTGTGTATCTTTATCTGGATGTCATAAAGAAAAAATCCTTTGAGCGCATATATTTGTGTGCAAGGTCCTTGTTTGTCCTCAATGTTGATTTCCACAGCTATGTGTTTCTACATAAAAGCAAAAAATACAAATCCAGAGTAATACTGATGTAATATTGATGCTAATACATTGTATCAAAATGCTACTATTGTCTAATTATAGACCTTAAAGTCTCATTCAAATGCAGAAAAAATGTCTGTGCATACCATATGAGCTATTTTCAGACAGAGTGCGTCAAGGCCATCAAAAATCCATCTATTGAACAAGCTTTCATATTCATTCTAGAGGTGTGTTTGAACTGTGTATAAACCCTAAGAACTATTGTAAAATGTATGAAAATAGACCTCCCTGCAGAGATTTCCACATACATAATGCTGGTCAGCGTCTGTGCTCTTTTTAATCAGCAAATGCATAAAATAAGACAAAATATTCAGGACAGTGGGTTGTGGTTTTAGAGGAGGCATCTGAGGGAGAATAACAAGTAAGGTCATGTGTTTTTACTCTGGTTTTTACTAAACTTCATCAAAAAAGGAGCAAGTTGTCCACCAAAATTGATTGATATGAAAAAATCTAGGATTAATAAAACCACATAAACAACCTTTCTCACAAAAAACACCATGACCAAAAAACCATGACTCAAAGCTTTTTGAACACATTTTATACTTTGATTTTAAGATTTCTGTAAATCTTAAAAAGTGTCCATGATGCCACAATAGAAACTATAAGTACAAAATAGCTGCAAGTGAAATGTGAAATATTAATAGATATTTATTTCATTATAAATAACTATGATTTGATAAGGAAATGTCTTACATTTTGATTATTTTAATTCATTTATTTACAACAATCTGTACATTTGTCTTCATTTGTGTGTTTAATATTCAGCAAGTTAAACACACCTTTGAGTCCCCACATTTTAAGCTAAAATTCTCAGATACTTTAAAGGTGCTATATGTACATTTTTGCTATCACTAAACAGTCAACAGCTGTTTACTTACCAGTCTAGAACAAATGTTCCAAGTTCAGCATTAAACTTTACTCCTTTACTCACCAAGCACTGTCTCCAGCGGTAGCAACAGGTAGCAACATCAATATTAACTCTTGTTTTGTTGTTCTATCAATTGTTTTCTTCTACTAAAGTTAGCATGCTGCTAAGCTGGCCCTGGACAGCCTGTCTAATAATACCACTTAGTGATAGTGAGTCACTGTAGCATCTAGTCTGCCCTCAGTCCAACATAAGAGGTTGCAGAAGTAGCACTGCTCAGAGGTCACATTCTAACCTCTTATCTTGTAAAAGCAACGATGGCTGAAGCTCTAGGTAAGGAAACAGCTGTAAATGCTAACGCTACCTGATGTCGCCATAGTAAAAACGTAGCTACATATAGCACCTTTAACATTTTTGGCAGTTTCTCTGTAAAATAATCTTTTAATTCCTCAGACTACTACTGATCTGTCTTAAGAGTGCTTCATCCAAAAAAACAAAAACCTCACTCAAACCCTCAACTACTCACTGCTAATATTTTGAAACTCAAAACATCAGCAGTGAGCTAGGAGGAATTTTGAGAATTTATATGTGTCATTGGTCACAACTACTAAATCAGGGAGTGCATCTTTACTGACTTCATTAACTGGTAACCGCTCAGATCCTCATGGGAGTAAATTATTTATAAAAGGCAGGTGCTAGGGGAACTTCAATGATTAAGCACACTGTATAAGAACATGAGAAAAATATACAAAATATTGTGTTGTGTGCTTAGAGTGACAGAAACCTGGAAAACTGAAGTCAGAATGTGTTAACATCTGTCAGTCAGTCTGTCACACCTGCAAGTTTCATTATGAAAAATTGCTGTAGTATGATAGTGTCAACAAGAACATCATGTCTTGGAAATGAAAAGCACGTTTGTTGTGCAATGACGACCTCATTTACAATTATACGATTCTTTATCTGCCTATTTAGCCTATAGAATTACCATTATTAGGATTTAAACATGTATTTATTCCCTGAGGAAAACTGCAGCTCATTTTAAAAATAGTAAATGTGTGTAATTCTATTAATGTGACTGTGTGTATTTGTATTAACTTAATAATTAACAGTCTCTATTAATTCCTTTGATTGGAAAAATTAATTATTCAACAGACATGTTCACATTAAACTGGAGAGTTAATACAGCCAGGCAGGAGTAGTGATTAGCTACTGAATAACAATAAGTAAAGCATTATGGTTTGAAGTTAGTAAAGGTAAATAAACATCTTGTTTACTGTATGGCCTGTGCAAAAAACTAGGTTTCCAACAGGGGATACATGCATGTATGGAGTAGATACAAGTCCATGTTTGATCAAGAATACATATAGGGATATACTAGAAATACTAAATACATGATTTTAGAATGAATAATGAAATGGATTAAGACAAAAAAAAAAAAAAAAAAAACCCACAAGGTTAAGAACACATCCAAAAACCATCACCAGACTGCTCAAATCATCTATTTGTTGATGAGCATCTCAACATAGACTTAGGTGGGCCTGTGGGGGTGGTCTTAAGATGATTTTAGGACTAATGAAAACTGGGCCCGTGTTAATTAATACTGGCAGGCCACTGTTCCTCCTGGCAGTGTGCAGGCAGACATTCTGGCCTGCCCTCAGTGACGCCTGGTCAAAAATAGGGCACCACACAGCACAGTAATGATCACAATGGTGACATCATCTTTGCCTTCAATGAGCTCTCCCCTCAGAGCTCTTCTGAACAAAGAGCAGCAGGCATGCAGCGAGGGAGGCAGATGTCACTTTGTGTCTGGGGAACATTAAGACCAACAAATGTTCTTTGAATCCTTGGAAAAGCCTTTTAGTGGTTGTGTGGGGGTAAAAACATTGCTTTGCTAAAAGTCACTAATTGAAAAATGGGCTCCTTGTCTTCGTAAATCAGGTGTATGATTATTCATTTTGTCTGTGGCACATGTGGATTTAAATAGAACATTTGCTCTGATCAAGATTTACATTCGGTGATTGAAACAGAGCACACTTATGGCGAGAAGAGAATGTCCACAAACAGCTCACAAGTGTTTTAGATGGTGCCCCTAAAACATGTAACCTAAAGTGTTAACACATGTGGCCTTCCTTCCTCACAATTGTTACCGATCTGTTTCCAGTCCTGTGTTTGAAGCAGGCTCATACACACTTTAAATACAGCCTGGCGTTATTGTCAAGTGAACAAAGAGTTCCCTGAATTATAAAAACACAAATACTAACATATTATCTGTCTGTCCTCAAGTTGCAATGAGATCATCATCAACGGAAATATTGCAGTGTAAGCATACAAATGAACTCTGTATAACACAGATCTTTGGCCACATTTGGCCTGAGGTTTGTTGTTCTACACAGTTTCTGAACCTTATAAAAAAAAAGTCATCTCTTGGTGAGAAGGTTTCTCAAAGCAACACAACACAGGAAATTCCCCCTGGGACAACAATTTACAATATGTGCTTAGTTCACTCAACTCTGCCGCGTTGCGTGTTTGTCTCCATGAATCTTCTGTTTGATTTACACTGGAAATAACTCACAACCTTAGCCTGGATGTTCCTTTCCTAGAGGCTTCTCAGAGGGCATGGACTCTTGCTCTTTGTGCTCTTGAAGACACTGAGCTTGTATTGTAGCTCTCCTATAAACCAGCCTTTGTGGCATTCATGTGTCTCCACAAACAGAGAGAGGGAGGAAGGGAGGCAGAGGGAGGGAGAGAAAGCAAGAGGAAACAGATTCTCAAGACCTGGACAAGCCGTGGGAAAAGAGGGGTCTTGTGGAGGAAAAGCAGAAATGTCTCAGGACATTCCTTTGTGATTACACAGTGCTGGACAAATCCAGACATTCTTGCAGTTTTTTCTGTGTCTTAAGGCTCAAGTTAAAGTCAATTTCATAAGTGTAAACATCAACACCTCTGTATTCCTACAGATGTTGTTAAAACATTGTTAGTGTGATCTAATAGGGCAATTTTTGTCAAGCAGTTAGATTTTGATAAACACAGTACAGCTGAAACCTGGGGGAAAACAATCCACCACCAATTTTCAATAATTATGTATTTTCGTCATACGCTAGGAAACTCTGATGTCATGCCATGTCATCCTGTGCAGCTGGAATAAATGCTCAGAGAGACAGGTAAGTATCCATCTCATATACACAGCACATAAATAAGAGGATTTTACTGAGAGGACAGCATTGTGTGCAAATCTCAGGTTACATGCCCGTGATCTTTAGCTGAAAGAGTCAGCTGCCCCCAGTGGGTAAAAAGCGTGTTCCTCCCTTGTCACAGCTAGCATGAATGAGAAACAACTCCAAGGAATGCTCCATTATCGTCCTATCAGGAGCACTGGGGGGAGGAGAGGTTGTAGTCTCTCTTCATGTAGCAGTGTGCAGAATCATGTGTCTGAAGGAAGAAGGGATGGAGGGCAGTGGCATTGGCCTACAGACCCACAAGTTGGTTGAGCAGCCTCCTCCCCAACTCACCAGACCTTGCACTTCCTCATTTGTCTAGGTCATGCATCCCTTTTTGTCAGCAATTAATCTGCAGCACCGCCCTCCTATATTTATCCCTTTCGCTCTCTGTTTCTCCTTCACCTCTTGTTCTGTTAGCCTTGGTTAGATTTACACATGGTTTGATGACTGTTCGCTGTTGTATACATGCGACCAATAATGGATTGCAGAGGCCTGTTAAGTGCTACATTTTACCCAGCGCATTGAGTATCTTGTTGACCTTCACATTATTATGCATCAGCCACATAACAGTGCTCCCATCTCTGCTCCAAACTGACCTTCCTGGACCCACACACACTTAACATGAATTCAATGTGTTACAGTTTTAGATGGTAAATTAATTTTACTCAACAGAAAAAAAGGACACACTAACACCTATATCTGCAACATGAAAACAAAATGAATAAAAAGTATGTGTTCAGACTTATCTGTGATCAATGCTTCCTGAGGCCTACTAAATTAGATGTTGAGTTAAAGAATGCAAATCATATGAATGCTCCTAATCCTGGATTTACCGTGATGATGGGATCTACAATGCCTTTCAAAACAATTATTCAAATCAATCTAATTAAACCTGTTGAAATTGGCTTTAATTGCCTCCCTGACTAAACAAACACCAAGTTCTGGCATACAAATAATAGCGAGGCTCAACTGCCTCTTCCAAGGAGCGGAGGGAAAAGTGTGAACTACAGTGCCTCTTAGTGGCTATTAGCTTCCCCTGGCTTTTATAATGACGTCACCCTTGGACAATACTGTGTTTACACTGTGTGTGAGTGTGTGTGGTTGTGGGCTACCTTTGTTGCAGATGACCCAGATTCTGATCATTGTCAACTAAACTGGGATCACCATCAACAGCAAATGTATTAACAAATACAGGAAATAACCAAATTAACAACAGCAGCAGCAGCAGCATACACTGTACCACATGTTTAACAGGTGCATGTCAAACCATATGACTTTTGTATAGAGTTAAAACAGTGGTTTTATGCTCACCAAGAAACTGAAAGCCGTGTCTACATTTAAAGACAGTAAATGGTCCTTTTAGGAGCCTTTTGAAGGCTGAGTCGTTATTTCTTTGCTGCTGTCATTTTGTCTCTTTTATAATATCTGTCACTATAGTTTGAGATTGCAACCTCAAGTCAGAGCTGTGGGTGCTTGGTTGCAGTGGTAATTTGATTGAAGGAGGCACTAAATGTATGCATTCTTATGCAATCTCCACTTGGGTTTAAATGAGAGAGGCCACCTCAATTTATTTTAGAGCTACTACAGTATCTGTCCTAAACCATAATCCTTTCCATAGTCTTTGTTTTGCATGTCAGATCTATCTATCTATCTATCTGTCAGTCTGTCGGTCTGTCTGCGAGCAATGATCATATGCAATTAACCCTATGACCATCACCTAACATGCACAGTCCATTATTAAAATACAGAGCTAGTAATAAAGATTACTTTTCAGGTGTAATATGTCAGATTACTATCATCATTTGCTGTTTTCACTGTCTTAACTATTAAGGGGTAAGTCTACCCAAAATTCTAAAAATAGTATTTTTTTCACTTATCACCATGGCACCTAAACAATGCAGATGCTTTTGGTTTTATTTACCCAGGATTTGCAATATCTATTTCCCCATCCCAATAATGAATTGAATTTCATTTGTGCTGCTAAAAGCATTGAACAGTCAATTTAGAAAAGAAAAAAACACCATCTTTTTCCAAACCCAATGTTACTCTGGATAATCCACAGATAATTCACAGACTACTGGAAACAGTTTTCATTAAAAATATTTTCTATTAAAAAAGAATCCCTACAAAGTCAGTTTGCAGTGTTGTCTTGTTCTTTAGGAGGAGCTGCTAAATTATGATAAGATGCATTGTCTGTGTTCGTGACTCTTATGTATTTGGCATTTGTTCAGCACTGCTGGAAAGCATGTAGGTAGCTATAAGCAAAGTGTTACCTTATTAATTTTGACTTGTGTTTACAATGTCTTCCTTGGGGCCGTTTTTTGAAAATGTCAAAATGCCATGATGCACATACTGTAAGATGCATCACACGACCCAGTTAGTCAAAATCCACTGATTGGTTTGTAGGTAAAAGACAGTTTCTTGAATATAATGAAAAAATTGGCATCAACTTTCAAGCAAATACATTCAATAAAACTGCTGCAGTTGAGATATTTTAGTGGATTTATTCAACATTTTAATTCAAATGTCAATATGATCATGAAGATAAAAACAGATGTAATGCAAGCACAATTATTACTGTCTCTTTTCATGGATCACGGAGCCTAATATATTCCCTCATCACATGAATTGTATAATTTGCTACACCCTCTCTGTTCTCATCAAATCTACTAAATTCACAGTTGTAAATTACAGACATCACAGATTTAATTATTTTTCCCCATGTCTTTCCTCATGTCAAAAGTAAACATGCTCATTACTCATAACTGCACAATGACCCCTTTTCTGAATGTTATATAATTATTATTATATTGGATTTTTTTTAGTGTCACAGATATTTAAACAGCATTTTAATGTCGCTTATTGATTTTGATTGATATTTTGTTTGCTGTTGTATTTTGATCTTTATGTATTTTGGATGTAAATCTGCAAAGTAACTGTATGTAGTTGTAAAAGAAACATAGCGGGAGTACAATACTTTGTCTTTGAAATGTTGCCAAGTAGGAGAATAAAGTAGTATTAAATGTAAATACATTGTAAACAAAAGTGCAAATATAAATAAAATGTCTGAAAACTATACTTAAGCACAGTATTTGAATAAATGTACTTAGTTGCTTTCCACTGTATTATCCTCTATATTATATGATTGGAAATCAAAACTCAAAAAGACCACATGCTGAACTGCTACCTTTATGATACCTGAATTATCATTTCAATGGGGGAACTGTATTCTCAAAGAGTACACAGTGTGAGAGAGTTATAGTTTAAAAAACAACAATAACAGCTCAATTGCTGTGTAATGTTGCACCCTTGCATTACTGTTTACTGTATATCTACTTTATTCATGAGCTATTCTACAGACTTTAAACCTCAAATGCTATCTTTTATTTCCAGCTGGATTCTCTGGCTGATGTGCAGCCTTAGCCAATATCAAATGCTCAATGACAGAAACCAGCAGTGGGAATGACGACAAATACATGGCACATGCAGCACTTTAAAAGGGCACACTGGCACCTCAAAAGCTGTTAATAATGCTGGCTGGTTGTGACTCAAGCCACTCAAGCTCTATACACAGACCTGACTTTGTATTTTGGTCTCAAGCAAGTTTCAAGCATCACATGTATGGTACTCTGCAAAAAAAATTTAGGGAATTTAAGATGTTTAGATTATTATCCATCACACAAAACTATCATCACGACTGGTCTTAAATTCACTCTGCAGCATAACAACAAGCCAGAGTCATAAAGAACTATGTTCTGCAACAATAAGAACAGTCTTGCAACAGATGGTCTGGCCCCCACAGAGACCTGATCTCAACTTCATGGAGTCAGTCTGGGATTACATGAAGAGACAGAAGACACTGATGCAGCCTCAATCCACAGAGGCTTTATGCTTTTTTCTTACTGTGCTTTGTATGATGTTAATAAATAAATAAAAACTGTTCATGACTTCCTCCTCACCTTTACTTTTCACATCTATATAGTAAACTGTGGATGTTATTTTGAGAAAGGAGCATACTCCCACTGATCTTTTGTAAAGCTAGGTGTAGTCAAGTTAATCCAGAGCCTGACTGTATTGGAGGGCCAAGTTGTGTGGGCTCATATACAGTGGTGACGGAGTTAATCCCCCATAAAGAAAATATGATAGACTCTCTTACCTGGGCCACATGGAGACGCTGTTTGACTTGGCCTGGAAATGTTTGGGTGACAAAGTCGGTATGATTTTCTCATAAATGTGTCTATTTTTCTCAGGGTGCATAACATTAGTAGAGTCAATTTTTACTCACAATCATTAGGAAGAGAGAAAACGTGGACGAACCATGTGCATGATGATAATGAAGCACCTGAAAGCAATCTTCTTGCAAACCACTCCCACCAGGGTCATTGCAAATCAGCTGATCCTCTGTGTCAACAGCAGTCAACACAGACGCCATCGTTCCTGTTGTGCAAAAAACAAGAAGGACTCAAATCAAAGGTGAGGATACGTGCTGACAGTGCATTAATATGTAATCGATTGAGTTGTGTTAATTTGCCACTTGATACTGAGACTGTCTCAAACGAAAATCAGCCATCGCATCGCTGATTAACGTAAAATTTTAGGACTTCCTAACGACAGCGTACAGACGGTGAGCTAACCAGCTAGTTAGCTTACGGCTAACTGAGTTGTCAGCTCTGCCCAGTCGTCGGAAAAACAAGAACTATTCTTGTTACCACATCTGAACAGCCACTGGCCACCAGAGAGGTGGTCAACAATAGCTGTAATGACAGCTAACTTCACAAATGCTAAAACACGCAAAACGGCGTCTTTTCTTTGTAATCTGACGTTAGCTGTAACCGTTGTTTTGTGGCTGGGTGAAACGTGCACCCGAATATCTTAGACAAGTCAACACGTTTCTAAGTGTCTAACAGGAAACGTTAACGGAAATAACGCTAGGTTAAGGTTAACGCTTGTTAAGCTAACTAACATTTTACCTAATTTGCAATTTGGTGACGAGAAGACAGGTAGTAAATAATCAGTTATCGAGTAGAAGAGGAAGCAACGTTTTTAAAGTCAGTGGCTACATGCTTTACATGAAACTGCCTCTGCTGAGACTTTTTATTTAGTTTAAGTGTCGTCTTACCTTGATGGGTGCTAACGGGCAATGAAATTGATGCAGGGCCGTTTGCTCAGGTTAGTTTACGACGCACGGGGTCACTTCCGCCAGGTAAGGCAGAACTTAAATGACAATATTCAACGACCAATTCTTGGGGTTTTTTTTTAAATCCACATATTGTTGTGAAAAAATGTCAGACATCCTCATTAAACCGTTGTTAAATTTTTATAATATTTGTGTAAGCTGAAAAAACAATCACAGATGTCTCTGCTACTTCCTGAATACGTCAGACCAGGTGTAGCTCAAAAACCCACTGTAGCCTGTCATACACATGGAGTAAAAACAGTGCCTTTCAAACTGTGCTAAGGTTTTAACCAGGATGTCTGACACTCTTTTACAACAATATGTGGTGCAGAAGATGGAGATTCTCTCAATTCTGTAACTTAAGTTTCTGTTAAGTGCTGAATGGGAAGATGAGAACTGGAAGTGAACATCAGTGTTATGGTTAGTTAGAGGTCTTGAGTTTGAGGTAATTTAAACTTAGCTGAAACTGTTCTAGTCTGATGAAAATGGTGGTGGTGATGGTCATTGTAACTGGGACTGTTTCAGAGAAGTGTTGATTCATTATGGAGGCTGTGGGTGGTGCCATTTAATTGAATTGCCCTGATATTGGTGTGTTGATATAAACAGACTAGGTGCCAGACAAAACATCTGAGACACCTTTCAGTATAAGGCAGTACAATTCACCAACACCATAAACTACAGACTGCAAGGTGGCCATACATTTAAATCATTGCCCCAGAAATGTTCAGTTAAGGGAAACTTACTGAAGGTGGGATTGATGGCAGGATGTGTTTTTATTTGACCACATTCATTTTAGACAGCTGTACCTTTTTAAACTGGCGACTCAGTAGCCTGTATATCCCAGCAGGTGCTATGACACCTGCAGCTTGTTGCACAGAAATAAAAAGCAGCAAATTGCTTGAAATTGCTTTTAGCTGGTGGTTAACCACAGCAACACACATCTTTAACCTTGATGTGCAAAATGTTAAGTGTATTTTTTAATTTACTTTTATTCATGAAAACATTTTGTTTGTTGTCAATAAAACCTTTCTTGTTTCCCTGAACATCTTGTATTGTTGTTGTGGGTTAAAAGATTTAAGTGATGTGTTGTGGTTAAAAACATCTTTGTTATCTGGCCTTATTTACTGCTGCTCGTCTCAGTCTGACAGGCCACTGGCTCACTGAGCTATCTTTGACCACAGGTGCTGTAGCTAATGTCCATGGATCCATATCACTACCAGGGAGTAACTCAAACTGTACCACCTGATGTCAGAAACTCTCAACTCTGCCTTTCAGGTCCACTGGTATATTTGACTTTCAGCTGATACATTAACTAGCATTTGAGCTTACTTACATAAAATGTGAGAGTCTTTGGGAGTTAGTAATGCAGCTCAATAATAAATGAACTCATAACTGTTAAAAAAGCATCTAGCTTGTGTAAATGCTCAGCACACAGTGCTGCTGTTTGCTCTGTGGTAGTGTCATGTTCATGTGACAGAGTTCATAGTCCCAAAGATAGGCACTGTGACTTTGATACCCAGGCCAGGAAGCGGCATGGTAGCAGGTTTTAGTGTTTACAGACACACTGTCACGTGTGCTTCATCAACAAATCAGAAGTGTGAGCGCACTAGAGCACCAAACCTTGTTGCCTAACAGATTGAGGGGTTGCAGGCCCTTTAAAAGTCTGTGCTGCACTACTTGCCCTGTCTTGTCATTGGGTGTGGAGTAACTGCTACATTTGTAAGCTAGTAAACTTCCTGATACCACACCTCAACTGTGTGGTGACATTAGGCTGCAATTTTGGACAGTGTTACATTGTTTTGTGCAATAACATCTTTGGATTTCATCTGTCAGGGTTCAAGGCAATCCATGATGGACTCCAGGTCTCGCAGACTTCCTTTTTGTCTGTCCAGCGCGAGGTCATCCTACACATCCAGTCCCACAGTCTCCTCCTCATCACTGGGCTCCAGTAGGTTGTACAGTCGGGACACCACGCTTAATAATGACCGATTCCCAAGAGCATCATCGGCTTACAAAGCAGACCTGGACCAACAGGTAGGCTGGTGGCACAGGCTTGTTGCACAGAAATGGCTATAGGTTAGGAACTATACATAGCGCTGCCATTTTATACACAGTGCACCACCCCCTTTATGAATTTACCTACAGCATATATAACTCACTTCACCTGCTTGTTTAGGGTTTATTTGGAACATGTTTGGTTTCTATCTGTCACTGTAGATGAACACCAGTTTCATCCAATTCAGACCAAATATGCAAAGGTCATGCAGGATGACAATATCGGCTGGAATTTTAAGTTTGATTAAACAGTCAGGACCAGTCAGACGAATAGGGCCTGAGCCTGTGTTATCCTACTGTATCTGCATTTCTATTCCAGGCAGATGCCTTTCTACTGTATTCCAGAGAGAGCATTCAAGTGAGCTCTTTTCTGACAGGTTCCCCCAGGATCATGGTACAGTAGCTAACTTCGTGTATCAGTAGTGCAACAGCAGACACTTTGAAGGTCTTTTTTTAGGGCAGCCTAGATTCCTTGGCACACGTTGTGTGTATTTCAGTCCTGTTGCTCGTCAAGGCTCGTCTAAAAAGATAGTGTTACTGTTGGCCTGGGCCCTGTTGGGTTGTTCCTGTCCTTTCCAGAAGAGTCCGAGCTAGGTGCAAAGACCAAGCAAACCGCTCACCCTTCAGGATTTTATGTATTGTGGGTTAAGATATGCACCAAATTAAGCTATCCTCTTAAAATACTATGAGTACCGTTGTCTTCTTCCCTGCCCTTTTCTGTGTATCACTGTGCTTCTTTAAAACCATCAAAAACAGTGAGAAACTGTTGGCAGTAATATGTATCACATCACCCACATGCTTGTTCCTGTGTTAGTGGAGCACAAGATGCAAACAATACAGGGAATCACCTCTTAAAACATTACTCCATAGCACCGCTAGCGATTGCCCCACTGCTAAAAGAAGGGAAAAGTTAACCTGACACTAACCCTTTTTAAAATTCTTGTTTACATATCTGCTCAGACACAAGTTCTAACTAATGCCATGTGGCTAACCTTCTGTCCTTTTAAGAATTCTCGTCTCCTGAGCTCATCCAGAGACTACAGCAGCTCTGACAGTCACTCCACCAGCTGGAAGTTGCCCACTTCTCTGACGTCCTCCAGCAGATCTTATGATCGCCCGTGGGCTGAATCCTCTCTGAGCAGCAGGAGCAAACTGGTACTAAAGCTCTACTGTGTCATTCGTTGTAGCAGGCAAAATACAGCAGCCTGGTCAGATCTACTTTATAAAACTACAAAATATTGCCAAATGATGTCATTGAAATATAACAGATTTTTTTTTCCTGTCTTAATTTTCCCAGACTGATTCTGAGGGGAGGCTGGGGATGCGCTCAGGTCTGTTGAACGCCAGTGATGATGGCGATTCTAAAAGGGCCAAACTGTCATACAGCAACAGAGGACTGTACTCGAGAACGCCTAGCAGCTCTGTTGCAGGATCCACCTATTCCACTAATGGGCTTAGCAGTGGCAGAGGTACAGAAAACTAGACTTGTGGAGGCCATAAGAAAAACTGTTACTGTTGACACTTACCCGGGTTTTTGAACATGTATCTGATGTGCGGAAGACACTGTTTCTCCAGAGTGCACCGTCACTGCTTTGCTTGAGCTGAACATTGTATTTCTTCCATTTAGCAGAGCTGAAGTGTCTGGAAAATCAGATAAATGAACAGGAAATATTGGGTAGTTATTGGTCTGCCGTGTGGGCAACCAGTGGTTTGATTTGGTTTCAGTACAGGTGGTAGCAGTAGTGAAACAGTAGTGACAGTGGAGATGATTTAGATGAGAAATAACAACTGTGTTCTTATGAACGAAGTGGTTGCATTCATGATTAATTAACACTGACTATCATTAGTACAGTCATCATGAAAGCAAAATATGTCTTTTCATCTTCATACATTTGTCTGCTCTAACTATTCTTGTTTTTCTTTTTAACAGGTATAAGTGAAAAACAAAATGACACGTTTGATCCATCGTGGAGCTCATGTCGTTTACTCTCCCGGTCGTCATCTTCCTCCTCAAACCCGCTGTTGTCCAGGAGAGAGCAGGAGACGAAGAACGAGCCCAGTCTCTCAAGTTTGGGAGAAAGAAGAATGAGGAATCCTGGAGTGGCCTCCTCACTGTGTATGTGTTTTTTGTGATGTAAACACACATACAGACTACATAACCTGTCTAAATGAGTTGTTACAGTCTGTTCTCTCTACCATTTCAGATCAGACAGACAGAGTGACTTCCACATATGCACAGGGAGCTCGGCCCAAAGAGACTGCCTACTCTTCCTCTTTGTCCTCCTCCGCTGCCAGAGAAAGCTCCCTAAATCGCCACCTCTCATCTTCCAGCTCCCACCGGTCCTCTCCTCTTGTGCGCGACTCGAGCAGCAGAACCACAGCCCGTTTCCTGAACGGCTCATCCACCCTCCACTCATCTCAGGAACAAACAGGAAAGCATGAATCCTCCTCAGATGTCTCCTCCTCTTACTCCTCCCACACCCCCTGGTACACAACCCCCCTGGCCAGACCAGAGGCCACGCTCCCTCCAAGGCCGGCCCCTGAAGGTGGAGAGCCAGAGGGCCGTCGCTCCACACGACGCCTTTTGTCCCGTCTGTTTTCACGGCGCTCCAGCCAAGACTCATCCAGTGGATCTTCCAGTGTTCGCTCGCTCGACGATGACAGTCCGTCAACTGGTGGAGAGTCTGTGGACAGTGACGAGGGAGCCAGGATGTCCAGTCTAGACGCTGAGGCCGGGGGGTCCGAGACGAACTTGGGTAGCCTCAGGAATCGAAGACCAGAACTCTCCCCTATCCAGGAAGACAACAGCGATGGCTATCGTAGTGGCCTGGCTCGGTCCAGAATGGCATCGTGGAGAGAGCCTAGCGTCAGCAGCAGTAGTAACACCAGCAGGGGAGGAGGCAGCGGCTCCTCCTGGCTTTCCTCCTCTCTTCGCGGGCGCTGCCCTCCCCTACTTTCTCGCCTCAGAAGACACACGAGGAACGAGAGCGCACACTCAGCTGCAGGCTCAGAAGAGGGCTACAGCCATCCACAGCATTTCCTGAGAAGGTGGGACAACCTTGAGCATAAAGCATCACAGGAAGATGATGATGACGAGGAGGAGGAGGATGATGATGAGAATGAAGAAGAGGAAGGAGCAGTTGGTTTAGAGGCCTTTGGGGCAGGTCGTCCCTGCAGACTCGAGGATGAAACATTACCTGAACTTGAAGATGCCTCAGTTGGGTTTTCGCCGCGCCGCAGAGTCGCTGTATATGAAAACATTTCAGTTTCTATGGGTCCATTAAGTGGTGTTGAGAGTCAGCTGGACAGCCAGAAGGAGAAGCCCATTTCCAGTAGGGATCAAGAGAAGCTGCGCAAGATCAAGGAGAGGTAATGAATTAATTATTACTTCTTGTTCTCTTTGAAAAGTAGGAGCTATTTAAGTTATGTGGGAAATATGTTTGATGACAAATATCAGGTCAGAGGTTCTTGGTCCAAGAAGTTTTTTTTAACCTTGCCTTTTTTTCTAAATATATGAAACAAAAGATGGAAAAAAGGCACTCCATCAACAGTAGAAGTAAATATCTTGTTTTCCTGCTGTAGACTGCTTCTGGAGGATTCTGATGAGGAAGAAGGCGACCTTTGCCGTATCTGCCAGATGGGGGAGGAATCCGCTTCCAACCCTTTGATTCAGCCGTGCCGCTGCACCGGCAGTCTGCAATATGTTCACCAGGAATGCATCAAGAGGTGGCTTCGCTCCAAAATTGGCTCAGGTACATACAGAACTCTGAGGCTTTTATCAGCACCACATCTCATCAACAGTGTCAGTGATTTTTTTTTAAATTCACATTTTTTCTCTCAGGTACAAACCTTGAGGCCATCACAACATGTGAACTCTGCAAGGAGAAGCTGCGCTTAAACATTGACAACTTTGACATTCAGGAGTTATACAGGACACATGTACAAGTGAGTCATTTCACTTTCCTTGGTACAAGAGAAGTATTTGAAAATGAACAATGCTCAAACAGATATAATTAAAAGCAAAATTGAATGAATTCACATTTCCGGATGTTCCTGAGCTTATGGTGATTTTAGAAGTAACATAACTAATTGAACTGTGAGGCATGGTATACTGGAGAGGAATTTTATGTAATTTTGAATGATGGAGTAGAGGATGAGTACAACCTCCAAAAGACAAATACAACCTCCTTAATGACCACCAGACCCTCTGAAAGACTTCTGGGACCTCTTAAAGGACCACTAAATCTTTTGAATACTAAAGGACCTCTAGTCTTCTCATTAACTGCTTAAACTTCTAACTACATGTACATGTCTCAATGACCATCAGCACCTCTAAAACAGACTTCAAGAACCTCCTCACTGACCACTGCAACCTCTTAAAGGACCTCCATAACCTCCTACATGACCACTGGAACCTTCTTAATGATGACTAAAACCATTTAAAGAACCCCTTCAGTGACTACCTCAACCTTTGAAACAATCCCCAGA